>NC_046188.1:31365000-31965000 GCF_011004875.1 Balearica regulorum gibbericeps
ACTGCAAGACTTTAATACATATTTAGGTTTCAGCCTCAAAAATTGTTGATATATTTTTGAATATATAAGAATTCTCATTTTAAGCATTGTTTGCCCTGATGCAAGAAATGGAAACCATATTTTTAGCTTTTAACTGTTGAAGTGGTAAATGTCAGTCCTTAGTAGTATATATGTTTTGCTGTATTCCTTTGAGGCTAACAAGTTGAAAGTCAATGGTAATATGTTACAGCCATTCTTTGGCTGAAAGATGGGATTAGAAAGCAATGTTGAAACTGTCAGTGAGCAAAGCTGTAGAATTTGCATTACATGATAACACCTTACCGAAACCGAAGAATCTAATTTCTGTGCGAGTGTCTCAGAATGTACTGTACAACAGAAGAACAATAATAACCATAAGAATTAGAAATAGGTAGTCTCAATGCCTACTGAATCTGACACGAAATGGACAAACATCCATCCACAGAATTCTAGACTCACCCTAATATTAAGTAGACCAGTTGCCCATCAAATTCATTGTCATTTTCTCCAATTATATCTGCAAACACGCACATCATATGACAGCAGAACAGCGATACTTTTGCAAGTAAACCCATGTAGTAAATATTGAAACACTGCCTGTTGGACAAATGAAAAAGTAAACTGCTTTGGTAGTAAAATGCTTTCCTGTATTTAAGGGCATTTCACTGTAAAAAAATCTAGTTCTGAAATTCAAGGCAAAAGTATTTTGCTGAATTCAGGAGGTTGTTACAAATCTTCTGTTTATTCTTTTGATGGTCCAGAGTCACCAATGTTTTCACAAGTAAATATTCTCTAGCATCTAAACTACTGCTACAGCATACACAATCCACTTGTGAGGAAAGATCTCTCTTCAGAAGCACTGGACTTTATGAAGGCTGGCAAGAAGCAGAATAAACAACCATCTGAGCATAAACTTTCATTGTATTTTAGTGTAATGATGAGGTGAAACCTACAGTTCACTATTAACTTAGATTTGTGCTACAGCGGAAAAGCATTCCCTATCTTGCCAGTCTGTCGGTCTCCTTCCTCTTCCCCCAACACTGGTCTTCTTCCCTTTCACTGCTCTTCTCCAGATCAGTTTCCCATTTCAGATCACGATACATCTGCACAAACGCTTTTCCTGGCATGGCAGAGTGTCATGAGGGTTAGAGGCAAATACAATGTGAACACTAACATTGCCAAATATCTAACAGAAGCCTGCAGTGGCTAAAATAATATTTGAATGTATACAGAAAAGAATATTAAAGAGAAATAAGTAGACAATGTTACCTCTGTATTTAAAACAGCTGTAACTGGAAGAGTAGCAGTGAAGATAATCAACCTTTAGAACAGCTAATTTTCAAGCACAGAACATTTTAAGATAAGGAGGAAGCTCCTTTCTGAAAGTCACGAGGCTAACTACAGTCACTGTACTTGCAGTAAGAATTCATTCAAGGAAATGCTTGTTTTAGGTAGAACATCGTATTAGTTCATGGAGAACATTCCTTCTGGCCTTAGTTAGTCATTCTATCAATCTGTTCTGATAAACATTTAATACTTTTGTTAACATCATACAATATTTTTAATTTAAACATTTTCTAAGGGATTTTCATGGAATCTGATTCATTACAGAGATCAAGTAGAAGATTTTTTTCTATTATATAATTTCATAGTTGAAATTAGGTTCTGAATTAAATTTGTGTTTTTGAGCAATATAAGTGAAAAAAATTATTGTGAAGCCAAATTTATCTAGATGAGCCAACCCTACTAAAGAAAACACTACTAGACAATTGATGTAATATAACACAAAAAAATACCACTGATACTCTAACTTATGAGAACAAGAACACTAAGTTTGTTGAATCAAATATCTCAAATTTACCAAAAAGTTCAGGACAACTTGGAAATAATCTTCATATTTTAACTCTGAGGAAAATTATTCGCTAAATCTGGTTTCCAGAAGATGTATGGCTTTTGCTGTCACAAAGGCACCACTACTGGAACAAGCTCTCATCAGTAGTAATATTCCTTACTATTCCAATAGAACAATTCACATTTCTTACATTACACTTGAATCTGTCTTTAACTGAACCAGAAGTTTTGTGGTACTGAAATTCAGAATACCTTCATCTCACATATTCAGGTCACCTTTATCTCATATATTTTGACAAGGACTGTTCTCATATTAAGTAACTCTAAAATTACAGACAAGCAGAAAAATGTTTTACCATACTAAAATTTATTTTTAATAGAATTTAGTAAGTAGCTAGAATTGGTAGCATTCATCAAGCCATTTGGAAAACCAGAGCTAACAGCCATAAATACCCCTGAACTCTTAATAGGAATGAGATGAGATTATTATCGTACTGTAATTTGTTGGAGCTAGTACCTCACCGTTGGTCAAATCAATTTTGATTAAAAAAAAAGTTTTCCTACATTAGCAAAGGTGTTGATAACAAGATAATGAAATGCATGCAGCTTCACCGGACACCTATTAGGCATTCAGCCCTGCAACTTTTAGAAATATCTAAAATATCTTCCTTCACTTGAACTGCTAATGAATAGATAGCATATTGGACAGAATCAACCTCAGCAGAGCAACTGGGAAGGGTGGGGGTAGCAGGAAATCACAATACTATACCACTGAGAATCACCAATTACATAGAAGTATAATATCTACTTCTTTCCAAACACTCTTTTCCAAAATGCTCCATCATTTTGAACAAAATTAACTGCAGCTACAAGTCTATCATAGGGTGAAAAAGTCACAGTAAGTTGACAAGCATAATTTATTTATGTGTTCTAGAATTAAACTAACAGATGTTATGAGAACTCTTGGCTGGGATGATGCAGAGTGCAGACATTTCTACATCTATGTCAATGCCTAATGATATTGCAAGGATTAAAATAAATAGCAACCTTTGAAATCTAAAAGAGTATTTTTATTAAGAATGTGAGATGATAATAGAAGCAGATGATAACCAGCAGTTGAAGAAGCAGTTATTAAAACAAGGAGAGGGAGCTGCAGCCACTACCCACAAAGGAACTTCTGAACTCTGCAGAAGCCCTCCAAATCAAGGCCAGATCACATGATAAGTGTGCCGATAAGCTAAGCAACAATACAGATATCATAGACATCATCCTACTGTTTGCAATTTTAAATTGTGATAGCTTTATCAGCACATCAGGTTATATCAAGTCAGAAGCTGATCCATAAATTGGTGTAACGACACTGCCTTCATCTAGGTATATACCTCATCATGACTTGTTGTTAAATCCTGACGGCCTGTTCAAACATATTAATTTAGGTGCATACTTTTATATCTTTTTACCCATGGGAACTAATATATCAAGGAACAACTTGAGCAAACAGACAACTTAAATTATCTTGAATTTGATTTGCTATTCCCTGCTATTGAAGCTGGCTTGAGTCATTTCACCAAAATACAGAGCATAAATTAAATTCTCACCTCATATTAGTCTCAAGTGAGACTAATGAGCTCAAGTTCCTCCTCTCAGAGCAGTTTTTCTTCTGACATTAAATAGCCATTTCATAAAATTACTATGTCCAATATGAAATCATGTGGGCTTAAAAATCCGTAAAAATAATGCAATCTTTGACAAAACCAAAACAAAACGACAGAAAAAACCCCCACCCCTTTGCACTTAGATCAATCTGCAAATCTAGTATTGCATCACTCATCCAACTTGCAAACAAAAACTCTCAGTCCTAGTGCATTAGAAAGTTTGTTTTCTTTTAGTTTAATCCTTTTAAAGAATACAAGAGTCAAGATCCCTCAAAAGTGCAGCGATTGCTTTCATGTAGAGTGTTTGGTTTAAAAAGCAAATGTTTTCGAAGAGGAAAAGGTTTGTTGGTTTATGACTCTTTTGCACTGCTCTAGGTTTTACAGTGTTTCAGTAGATATCCTTATGCTTCTTAATGATTAATATTTCTCACTTTGAATTGAAAAGCCACTACAAGTAACAAAAATGATTCATTAATCAGGTATAATCATAATTTCCTCTCTCTCAGCTTTCATTTTTATTATGACTCTGAATTTTTTCCCATAAAGTATATTGTAAATAGCGAAAATGTGATTTTTTTTTTCCTCAAGGGAAAAAGGTTTGTTATTTTAAAATTACAGCAATGAAGATCAAAATAAAGTGACTGTTCATTGTACTATCCAAATAGCCTATCTTTGTACAAAAAAACCTTTCATTTTCACAACTAAATTGACTAAAAGGCACTGTTACCTAGCAACATTCATTGTGTTTATGACCTTTCATCCAATCTGAGCTCACAGATGTGCTTCTGAAGCTAATAAACATACATCATACAGTCCCCGCCTGCTTTGATGAAATATATGAGCCCTTAGAGCAGACTGTGAAATGTCCTTTCTAAAAAAAACAAGAGAAAATATAAAAATTAAGAAAAAGATGCATCTGAAAATAGTTTTAAAAGTCTAAACTATGAACTTGAAATCTCTCTGCCATCAGTCTGGTTTCTTTTGTAGTAAACTGAAAATTTGCCCAGGAAGTTGCGGCCTTGCACACAAGCGTACTAGGGTATGATTGATAGATTTACTTTTTGTTATATTAGTAAATGTACTCATCCTGACCCTTCTGAAATCAAGATGTCTTAAAGAAACCTAAAAGAGAAAAGGTTTGGATTGTAGAAGATACTGACTGCCTGAATTTCAGAAAATAGTGATTTTTTTTTTTTTTTTTTGCTTTAAAAAAAGATGACATTTATGGATATCTCCATGCTTTATGCATATGATGACTAAATTTAATCAATAAAATTTCTCTCCCCACATTAATCCCGTAAAGTAGTCTGAAACAAAAGTATGAATAACACTGTATAACATTCTGAGCTAAGCCTACAGGGAAAACATTGTATCCTCTATGTTTGTAGGTCAATTTGAAAGTAAAAAGCACTGTATAAGTACTATTATTCTTGCCTTTTTCAGGTTTAGATAGCTTGCACAAGCTCTCAAGCTAAGTTGCAATTACGGTTCAGAAGTTACCGTATCAAGTGACATTTGCTGGGTTCCATCTTTATTTTCTCTTTGACTCCATCCACACTTTTTCTCTATTTGTAATTGAAAAGAATATACTTTCTAACACTTCAGACTTTGTATGGAAACTGAAAATGAAATTCTATTTTTCAGCTTTTTGCACCATCACCAATTGTAAAGACTTTGTAGCCAGAACTTTCCAGGGACTTATACAGAAGTAATTGAACCACAATATAAAATTTAGCTTGCTCTTCTCTAAGCAACAGCTGGAGTAACTTTCTGTTGTCAAGAAAAAAACAGAAATTCATTTATCATATATGGTCATTAAATACTCTTTTTGCAAGTACTTTTTCTGCATATAGCACCTGCAGAATTCTGTGGGTCAAATTCTGTTCTCAATGTATGTGAAGGCTGTGCAGCTTTCTCACTTTACTGCACCTGTAAGTAAAAGCAGAATTTTAATATTTACCATTCAATCAGCTGAAGTCCAAGCACACGATACAGTGCATAACAGTGAGGCCTACTGTGACATACATTTTTTTAAAAAATAATTCATTTCAATCTTGTGGAATTTTTTCCAATAGCATAAAAATCTGCATTAATATACTGGGTTCCACATTGCTGTCTGATGTAACTGTAGTCAATTTTCAATAACAGGAAAAAGTGAATATAATCTCCGAGATGACAGCCACAGTCTGAGATCTATCGCATGGGAACAATAGCTCAGTTGGGTCTACCTATACTTTTGGCAGAACCTAGAGTAACAGAAATTTGAATATGTTAGAGATGAGCATTGTACAAATTGTTAATTTTATGTCATTTTGATAGTTAAACCATTGTATTCAGCACATTTGAAAATCTGCTATTTCAGAACCTGAATACAAATTATGACGACTCCCATTCGTAATGAAAAATTAAATGTTCAGTGATCAGTTTCAAGTTGTCTGGATAATTTCTCTGACCAATTATAGTTTAGAAAATGTAACTCTAGTAATATTCTTCCATCAGGTATTACTGTCTGGCGAGCATAAGTAACCATTCTTGGGATTTCAGAAGGTTGTTGATGTGATATTTGTATCTCAACATTGAATTAAATCAAATAAATATATAAAACTTGTGCTTGTCAGTATCAAAGATTTCCATATGACAGATATCATCTTGCTTCCAGAAAACTTCAACATAAGTTCAGTCTCAAAGAATCAATCCATTTTCCACTTCTAGTGTCTATTTAGCCTCAAAAGATGATCCTGGTGACTGTATTAACACACACACATGTAGGTATACTATATATATACACACACATAATATTTTTATATATATGAAAATAATAAATACACACACACAAATGCACACAAGTCCATTTCTTGAGGTTTAAAGAGAATGACTTATTCTTATGAAATAATAAGGAAAAGACACATTATGCTAATATGTTGATAGTACTTAAACCCATTTCATAGTAACATCTGGTGTACTTAAACCCATTTCATAGTAACATCTGGCACATAGACATCTTCTAGGAATGAAAGTTACTACCAGGTATAATTTCAGGGTGGCAGATGTCTGAAATATTTACGAACCTGTTTTAGGAATGAGCACAAATGGATTATAACAAGGTGATCATTCATCAGACAAGATGACCATTCTCCATCAGATTTACCATAGTTCTTGCAGTTTGAGTTCTGAATCCTTTTGAGCCCACTGGCTCAAGGACTCCGGAATACTGACTCGGAATGAAGACACAATCAGCAGCACAGTTTCAGAACCAGAAGCACAGTTTCAGAACTTTCAGAGTGTTGAGAAGCACCCAAGTATTTCTTCACCTGGATCACTGTAGTGAAGTCCCTTCGTCAGAAGAATTCTGCAAAGTCAGTATTCACCAAACAGTAGGCATGCAACTGCTTTAGAAACTAGTGTATATCTTTTTATTAATTTTTTTATTTGCCTTTTCACTATGATGTTCTTTATTTACGCAGCACAAAATACTTATGTATCTCACATGCCCTACTCACATTTAGAATAGTCTGTATTTTACCTATATGGAGCATTAGTAGTTATGGTGATTTGGACTGTAAGTCTCATCTTGGCTCCTTTTCCAATTAAAATGAGATGCGATATTATCTGATATGATCCCATCCTAGGATAGAGGAATCTTGGCAATCTGAGGAGAAATGTAAAAAAAATATAGGGAGTCATTCAAGAAGCAAATACTTTTTTTTTCTTTCTTTTCTTTTTGTTTTCTTGGGTTTTGGGTTTTTAGTGGGGTTTATTGGTGGGTTTTGTTTGGTGGAGTTTTTCGTTTAACTCATATGAATAAGGCAGAGATCCTTAAAAGACATACATTCAGAAATTAGAATACTGATAAATGTTTAAACCAAGAATTTTTCTAGGTCATAATATCTCTAGTCTTTATATCAGGTAAAAAATGAAGATTATAACTACATGTTTTCTTAGGTATTCTCCATAAGTATAATCCCATTTTGAATATCTTTTCTGAGGCATTTTGAATACATCAAGATATAAATCAATCTTCAGAAGATAGTATGGTATAGTGATACAGAAAAACCCCCATCCAGGGAAACAAAGGAAAATCGAATGTGATGGGAAATAGGGATGCCCACCTGATCATAGTAGAAATCATCTAACCTGTATATAATAGAGACCTCAATAGCATTTACTTCAAATCACCTGTTTTGTTTTATCTTGCTTGCTTCTGATATAACCACTAGTCTAAAGAAACCATTGTGGTACAGTGATGCAGCTGGGAAATGAAATTCTTTCTCAGTATATTTATTACACTGAGATAACAGGAAAAAACCCAACCCTATATGAAGCACCAAATTAAGAAAATGAAAACCAAATTTCAGGAAAAACAGAGGTGTTGAGTATTGTTGTCATAGGTTATCTTTATTTTTGTCCCCTTCATCATTTCTAGCTAATACAATTACCATTAGGAAGATACTTCATTTATAGCTTTTCTTCTTTTGTGCCAAAGGTCCATTAAAAAAAAAAAAAAAGAATCTAACATAAGCATTACCACTGCTGCAGTCTCAGAAATCTTCTAATATTAGAAGAATGGAAATTGTATTTCTCAGGATGATCCTCATACAACATCCACATAGGGATGAAAAGCTACCTGTTTATGACCACAGCTATCACCTTTATATATATAAGAATCACACACAGAATGGTTGACGTTGCAAGGTACCACTGGAGGTCATCTTGTCTAACCCTCCTGCTCATGCAAGGATCAATGAAATTAAGGACCTTCTTTCATGAACCACATCTTTCATTAAAATACTTCATAATATTTTTACAAGTTTTATATCATCATGGATCTTGGACTGGGATGCCACTTTATGAAGCATTATAACAACAAATAGAAATTACAATGCCTTCCATAAAGTTTATTCTCAATGCTTAAGTCAATACCTGGGTAAATACAAACACAGAAGTATAAATGATAAGAGGAGAATGAACACAATGATAAGCAGTGAACTCAGCATACCATGGGGCAAGAAAAGAAAGGATTATTTTGAATAGATTGCACATATAGAAAGAAGATTCCAAGCAATGACAGCACTTAAGGACATTATTAGTTTTAGGCATGGATAATTCTACTGATTCAGACTCTAATAAATCAGCTCCAAAAAGAACACTAAATTTTAAAGTATTTTAAGCAGACATAACTGATTCAACTATTGAATTTTATAATATTAAAAGCAGGTATTCATAATTTAGTCAATAAAAATAGGTTCACCATTACCATTTTCTTCACAGAGCAGCCAGAGATCCTTCTAAAATAGAGTAGATTTTGTACTGTCGGGCAATACAGAGTTACTGTCATGTGAGCTAGTGCAGATTTAGAGAACTCAGCACCAAGGATGTGGAAACATTTAGAAGAGCCATTGAGTTAATTGCATCTATTTCTAGGTAACTTGCATAAACAAACGCATAAGAAAAATAAAATTATGATAGAAATGCAGATATAATAAATTCCAACCTTTAATGTCAGAAAATGTGGAAATTCTTCAAAAATTCAGAGGTTGCTTTCGCTTTCATGGTTGCTGTATACAAAGGGAGCTGGAGAGCCCTTGTTCTTATCTAAGTCTTATTCAAACACAGCGGTATAGTCACACATGGCTGGAAGTCAACTCCTATACCACAGGGTCTAGGCCTCCTTGTAATGTCGGTTTACATTTTCCAATTCCTTTGCAAGTTTCCTGAGCTCTATGTCAAAATTATTTAGTTTTTTCTCCTGTTGATACAATTGGAAGGTTATTCTAAAATTTACAACTCTAACAGTTAGGAGTGTATTCTTCAATTTTCATATTGATTTGAACTATGGTCTAACTATATGAATGTGTTCTTCTGCCAACACTATCTTCTAGCTGAAATAATTCTTCTCCTTTCTGTTGTACTATTGTTGATATACAGCAGCTTTCTTAAAAATTAGTGGCCAGAAATTTGCAGTGAATTCCCCATATGGCTTCAGCAGGGGTTTAAGTAGCAATGAAGTTTCCTTCTCTACTGGAAGTAATTCAGCTGACATGTTCTAGGGCTGCTTTTTTATTATTTTTTTTTTCCACAATTTTACTATACTCATGGCTAACAGTCATCCTGCAGTCACCCAGTACATGCACATCCTTCTCTTCAGCCCTTATTGTTTTTTGGTTCTTGAGCAACATGGATTTCAGGCTTTTTCCTTTTTTTTATACACAGGAGTAAGTGTATAATTACCTGCATGATCTTAAATAAGAACGAATTATTAGAAGGAAAGCTAGGTCAAATCTGAAAATCTGGAACCATGATGGTAGGAACTATTTTCTTTTTATCCTATTGTACATCCAGTATTTCACAGAATTTCACATAAATCTGTGAAGTCTGATATAAAATAATGAAGTAATTTCTGGGAATTACAATACTCAAAACCTAGAAAGAATTAAAATGGAAGTAAAATACATGAAAGTATTTTTTTATTGTTCTGAGTCTATTTTTTTAAATTAAACCAATGTGTTTTCCATGTAAACAGTAATTTTCAGAATCATAGCAGAAAGTACCCTGATGTGATTGTCTTGTCCATTTGCCTGCAACACTATGGCATCAATCATTCCTCACACTTCTTATTTGTTTGTATTGTCTAAAAATGTCCAACAACAAGTATTTCATAATTTTCCTGAATAATCTCATTGAATGCTTTGCTTTTCCTAAAGTTCAGGGTTTTTTCCCCAATATATAACTTTTTATGTTTTGGTTATTTTGGTTATTTAAGCCTGAGTGGTTCTCATCCTATCCCAAATAAACATAAAGAACAGTTCTTGCCCCCTCAGGAGTTTCTACAACAGATCACTAAGTGGCCTGATGTTTCTGTGTGATTTTGTCTCTGGACTGACCATACCCATGTTCTTCCAAAATGATTGTATAAATAGCATGTTTTCTAGACCTCTAATAATTATTTTTATTTTCTGTGTTTTCTTCCTTCTTGGCTTAAGGTATCATTTGTACTGAAGAGATAAAATATTTTCAAAACATAACAATCTTTAAATAAAATATTATTTATGTAGCCCACTATGAAAGTTCTTTTCCATCACAGCATGATGTTGTACTCAGCATTTCTAGATCCTCCTCCACAAAACTATCAGTACACCGGTAATCTTCACTTCGCACTTAGGGAACTGATGTTTTCTAAATAAAAATCTTGCACTTGTCCTAATTTAATTCCTGTCATTTAGTTTAAATCATTTATCACTGTTTTATGTTCATTTCAAATTTGCATTTTGATTTATGTCAGGTTTGCAGCCCCTCCCAGCTTTGTGTCATTTGGAAATTTTGCACCCTCCCTATGCCATCATCTAAACCATCCATGAAAATACAAAATTGGACTCTGGACCAATTTATGATGGAAACCACATGAAGTGTCTCATGAGTTTGACTGCCTTTAACAAATACTATTTGCATAAGTTTTTCAACTGCTTGTTTAATCACCTTTTCAGGATTTCACTTAGGCCACAATACCATAGGGTCTTAATGGTTTTGTCATTAAGACATAGACAAAACCTTCAGTTTGTCAAGATTCATTATATCTATCACTGCCTTTATATTCTCTGCTTTAAAAAGAAAGTTATATGTAGTTTTGAAAAAAGATGTTCCACAGGAAATACAACTAAGAGTAAGACTTTTCTTTCCAAAAGAAAAACTAGATTAAGTTTGCAGTGGCTTCTGTGAATCTTTAATTATTATCTCATTCTCAATTAGATTTAGGGAAAAAAAAGAATCTCATAGACTTTAGGAATGAGATTACTAAGTTTTACCCTCTAATAATTTCATTACCACAGAGAGTGACTCTGGCCATTGCAGGCAGCTCAGTTACAAATATATAGTATTGAAGCTGTTTAAAAACATGAATACAGCTTTTAGTAATGATAAGTAAGATAATAATATTCTAAATTATGTCATTATCTGTGCTGTTAAAATATTATCTAGTTTTCTACTAACAAAATGTACAAAGCAGTACCTATAATAGGAGTGCAGGAAACACTAAGCTTAAATATTTCCTTTGTGGCTGATAATAAAACAATAGCAAGAACAGTAACTGATTTCAGGAGAGATGTAGCAAGTTGCAAGTAGCTTCATTCTTTAGCTAGTTAAGTACAACTATTTTTGGCAAAACAGAAGGGCAAAATTGTTTGAAAGGAGAAAGCAAATAAAGAAGAACAGATGGAAAAGCTTTTTTTTCCTTTTTCAATTAAAAGAAATAAAATTATTAAAAAGTAGTTTTAATGAAAAACTGAGTTAGATGTCATTCTACAAAATTATTGTAATCTAGTGAGGACATGCTGGGTTTGTGCCTGTGTTAAAAAAGGTGATTTATTGCAATAATCTCCAATCAACAAATGGGATATACATAACATGAGATCAAAATACTGTATATTACATATAAACCCATTTATTTAGGCAATTCCTGAATTCCTGTCAGAAGATGGCTTAATCAAAAGATTTGCTCAAAAACAAACAAACAAAAAACCAACTTACTGTAAAGTCCAACTTCAAATACACCTACAAAATTAATTAAGAGCTAACAGTCCATGAATAAGTGAAGAAGATGAGTGAACAAACATGTCGGTAAAGACCTCAAAGCTTTATGAAGACCGCAATGCCTTTGCAGGGAGACAGGCAGAATGAAAAGTGGAATTGCTTCCCCATCCAGTCAAAAGGGCAGTTCATATTCATCCACTGCTCTGACCAAACCTTCCCATTTATTCTAGGGAAAGGAGATGACCTCCACACTAGCAATACCGTAACCATTACACAGCATTTCAGAGGTGCACACACGGACAAAAGCATGGACATGGTGTTTCAGTTCCATGACCTGTCTAGCCCAATATTTTTACATGATCATAGTTTATGTCCTACTGATGATTAAGATGTAGATACCTGTGCACCCTGTTGCTGAGCAATGCAAAATAGCTCTTTTTCGAGCACTTCCCATTTTTTTTCTGGACTTATGTCTTGCAACCACAACTTCTTTAGCAAGGAGTTCCACAGCTCTCTTGTCTATAGTAAATAAGAGTTCACTTAGGCTATATTTACATTCTGGGACAAGAGCCAACACATAACTCCTTGTTCATCTGGACCCTGGAATCACGTGAAAAGTAAAAGAGAAAGAAGGGATGGAATGTATTCATGTCCTGCCCAAACCTAAGTTAAGATGCCTCGTGGGATATACATCCAGATCTCGGATCCTGAATTTCTCACTGAAGATCTGAGGACCATACATACATATTTAGCTTTTGAATGTCATATCTATGGTTCAAACTTTTACAGAGGGTGCTAGCTGTCTGTCAACAATGTCTAGAAACTGGGATCATCTAGTTCACTTGAAATTAAAATAACAGGCCCATAATGGAGGGTCCTTTTAAAAATCAACATTTTGTTTACCATGACACGTACCCCAATGTACACACACATTTTGAGACATCCATATACAAAAAACATACAGAAAACATGTATACTGAGAGACCTACTAAACTTCCTTGGATTTGAATGAAAGGCTTTGCTGTAATTGGCTAACAAATATTTAAAACATATTCCAGAATGCCTTCCAGTTTTTTTTTTCTTAATCATTGCCCTTTAAATCTATAAAGAACTCATTAGGAATAGAAAAGCAGTTATTTTTCTTTATTTCAGCTTTAAAATAAAGCTTAGACCCTAATGTACAATCAATTAGAACATAAAGTTTCTAGTATAAATGTAAAGATCTGAGAGGTTTAAAGAAAAACATATGACAACCCACAGCTTGTAAAGTGGTTTGCCATTATTTCCTTCAAGTAAACAATGTCCTTTTCTTAAAATCCATGGTAATCTGTTGTTGGCATTCTGTTTTTAGTAATATAAGCATATAAACTCTACAGCTCAAACGACATACTGGTATGTCTCTGTAGAGAGAAACCTATCTCTTCCAAATAGCATGTAAATCATGTGATTTAGTGGTTTCTATAGTTACCATTTTTTTTTTTTTTATTGAACAGCAGAGAAAATAGCTGTACATAGTCTTCAAAAGTTATTAGCTGCAGTCAAATTTTGGTAACTTCCCTCCAAACTTCCTCTTTAATTAAAAACAATAGTTTTATTATTTGCACCAGGCAATGTCCAATTTTTGGAGTGGTCAAGAGCTTCAAGTGTGCAACGACAGAAACAAACAAGCCAAAAGTATGAAATTACAAATTACCTCAACTTTAGATTGTAAAGAAGTAAATGTTCCAAAAGATTTTATTGCTATCATTAGTCATAGAAGTAAAAGAATATATTTTTTGTTATAAAATATAGATCTCAATAATACTCTTAATTACACATGCTAAAAAGGGAATCTTAACAACAATCTCAGTACACACACAATAACTGTATGAGCTTCATCATGACCTTTGTCAAACACTATCCCCTACTTCTGATCTCTTCTTTCTTTCTTTTTACTGAAGCAAAACACATCCAGTTTATTTCTTAAAGGCAGGAAAACCTTTGAAAAAGGCTATGGATAGTTAGTGTTTTACAAATAAATGCGAAGAGACATACTCTCATGTTTTCAGAATATGCCATGAGAACCACTGCTGGATCCTAGATTTTATATGCATATGCATCTGTTGTTAAAAACTTCTATTAAAATCTGTAGATACTCAGCAACTTCAAGTTCAAATGTTTACACAGAACCTTTAGAATAAAACTGCTCAAAATCAGACTGAAATGTAAGCTTTAACTCTGAACAGCCTTTTTTGCTCCCATTTTTCAGGGCCTAAAAATGTGCATATGTCCTTTTGAAAACTTAGTCCTTCGCTTTCAAAAACTACAGGCCCACAAATAGCAGCTGTACTTGCTAATTTTGTCTTCTGAAAATAAAGCTGACTAAATACCTCCAAAGTATTATTGAGATTTAGTGATCTTCAAAAGTTTTTTTCCCCATATCTTTAATTCAGACACATACACATCAATGTAAATGTGTGGTTTAATTCCATGGTGAATTTGGCCTGAAATATAGATTAGCAAAATTGGAAACAGCTGTGCAAGAAACTACTTTCCTCTTCCATTTATAGTATTGTATCCCAATATAAACTCCATCATTTTAGTATAAAGTGATACACCCCACCACCACTCTCTCTTCTCATCCAGATGTTTATGGATTTTTCAGATAATCTTCAGTGAAATTGCCAAAACCAACAAAAAGTCTTAACATGTAAATTCAACACATTGTTTCATGCTCATCATGGCCTTTTCTGCATCAGTGCCAATCCTCATTAGATTTCAGATGTACTTTGGTCGACACTGCTACAGAAAAGAACTCTGACTCATCATCTCATTGTGGGCTGGGTTCTTATTTAATTTTTTTTGTCTGATTCATGAACTGTTTTTCTGAAATTCTAAAAATGGTTCATGAATTGCTTGGGAGATGAGAAAATTAATAATAATGATCCAATTTACTGTACATTGAATTGAACTGATTATCATGCAACATACCGACAGACTTTTTCATGGCAAATAAGTTCTATAGACAGAGGTTTTGTTTCCCTTCGTACTGGACATGTCATTATACTGTAAAATAATCATTAAGCTCTTAGGCCAAGATCCAGCAAAGTGCTTAAGCACTTGCTTAATTATAAGTTTATGCAAACTCCAAAGTGAAACTACAGAAAAGTCAAATTATATTCTTTATTATAGCTGTGACAAACTTTAGAGTTATGCATATACTTAAACATTTTGGTGCATCTTTTGTACATTTGAAGATGACTGGTACTATATAAACTCATAATGTAATAATTTTTAGTAGTCTATTTTCGTATTTTTATATATGGAAATATTTGCCATTTTTAGAATGTCTGTAACATTGGCTGTTTGCTGGCAGGTCAAGGGGTTATGTTCACCTCCAACTGATCACAATTAAATAATTGTGAATTATCTTATTGAAAACAGTTTTAGAAAGCTTGATGTAGCAAATGATTAAGAAAGATGAAATACTGCATTTTGTTTTTCAAGGATTAGGCTAGATGATTCTCTTGTAGAAGCTGATCAATCCACTTGCCTATGCAAAAAAAATTATCATCAGAACCACAGAATGGTAGGGGCTGGAAGGGACCTCTAGAGATCATCTAGTCCAACTCCAAAGCACAAAGAAAAGCTAGCTTTAGAGATTTTATTATTTCATTGTTAGGCTACCTAGTGGTAAGTGCATATATTACTCTTATCCTAATGATTTCTGTAACCTAAGAACTTTCCTTAGTCATAACCTTTCAATAAGGGCTTAAATTTTCTTTTAAATCGCTACTTTCCATGTGTAGCCTGTTTATGAAGTGGAATAGGCTACTGTAAGGAAAAGGAGGTATTCACCACAGGTAAACAGGCACTCCAGCACGGCACGTTACCTTGCTTCACATTTAGGCAGTGCAACATGGAATCCTGAATTAAATGCTGAAGGTCACTGAAGGGTTTATGGCACTAGACCAAAGTCCAAACCAACCAGCTATGCTGATCAAGGAGCTGCCTACAACATATTAATATGGAATCTCCTGAGAACGAGGATACATCATGAACACTGTTCCTTTCCATCATTTAGTCACTTTATTAATCAGGTTTCTGCCTGAATACTTTTGCTAAGAGGTCATTATACAAAGACTAGGTAAATATTATCAAGGCTTAAAAGACAATATTATATGAGAACCACCAAGAGAAATCATGAATCTTTTCACTTTAACCCCAAGTTCATAAAAAATGGGATCTTACCACTATAGTTTAGCTATTTTTTGCACCAGCTAGTACATCTGATGTGGAGCCTGCTCCTAAAGGAGTAAGTTGAGCATTATCAATGTACACTTACTAAATCAGACCCTCAAAGGGAGGTAAATGGGATCACTGGGATTTGGCTTGGGCATGAGAGATTCTGAAGTGTTCAGAAAGCTCAGGACAGATATTTCCTTCATTTTTCCAGACAGAAACACAGGGGTTTTGCTCCCAGGATACTAAAGTATTTAAGCATATGTACTGCGGTAAATGAGTTTTCTCAAAGGCAGTGTGTTGTCTAACACACTAGGATGTAGTCAGCCTCCGTTGCCTGATACAGGCTCACAGGGAGGCAGCTTGGTTTATCCTGTGGCACAGTACGCACCTCAAGATACCTGACTGATCTTTGCAGCGCTAGTTAGGTTGCGACATATGATCCAGAATTTTACCTTTTTCATTTTCATAGGAGCTGTGCTGCTAAGCATAAATGTCCAATTTGAAAACTTGGATCTCACTTAGAATTTGAGAGAAACGAGATAAAAGTTGTCAGAGATTAGCATAAAAATTTCAGCAAACAATAATTGAAACCAGAATTCCTGTGCTGCTTCTGAAGATTGATATCTCATGACAATGAGCTCTAGCTGAGAATCTATTCTTATGCTCTTTACAGTGTGTGTAATAAATCAATATACTGACAGATTTAAGAAAACCTCTCATTCTATCTTCATTGCATGAGATATCTTTGCAATACAGTAAAATCTTTTTTTCAGTACTGGAAGTCTTCCACTGAGTGATGTGTATAGAACACTACTTCCTTCCTCAGCAACACAAATATTCAGAGAAAATGTATTGTTCTCTGTTCAGTTTTGTTTAACTGATTTCTTTCCATGGCACCCAAACCAATCACTAGAAGAGCTTTCGAAGTTACAATTAATGCCTTATCTAATATACAATAATGATATAAAAATCATTAATTGCTCCTTAATTATTTTTGATAAACATGATGTAGCATGTAAAAACTCAGCTCTGACTAATAAAAATACAGAGATAGGAAAAGATAAGTAATAAAGATAAGCAATAAAGATAAGACATAAAGTGATGCAATATTAAAAGAAACAAAAAATTAATTTGAAAAGATATGTCAGGACTATTTCAGCAGAACTAAAAAAAAAAAACAACTGTACATTGCATGGAACCGTATCACTTTAAAAAGAAGCTCTGCTCAACATTTAATCTCTATTCTCAACACTAATTCTAAGTTTACTATTTGACCTCACCTTATTTTTAATTACATTTCAGTAAAGCAGGACCAATCACTTTATTTCACTGTCCTGTCATTTTTTCACATGCAGACACTAACTTAAAGCAAAACAAAAACTTTTGAGTTGAAGCAGGGAGTATTAGGGATTGCTTTAAATGCACTATGAATAAAAATCCTTCTCAACAATTACCATGCACAGAAATTCTTATCAGTGTTAAATAATTTATATTGCACCAGCATCTGGAAGCCCTGGACATACATGAGGATCCCTTTTCACCATGAACTTTGCAAACTGCACAATAAAAATGTGGTCTCTTACACCAAAGAATTAACAAGAATTACAGGGAACTAGCTTGCTCGATACTTTTGGGCTTAGTTTGCTTTAGCAAGCTTGCTTGCTTTGTTTAGACAAAGTCGTTTCCAGAATTTCCACAGATGCATGTAAAATGATGAAAGGTGTTTCTTTCATGTGCTTAGGCTTACTAACATTGAGAATAAAAACATATACAAGTTTCTAACTAAAGTAAGTCCCACATATATATCCATTTTTTGAAATTTTCTTTTTTGTTGCATGTTTTTGTGTAGCAACTGCTTGTGTGTTTCACACTTGAGAGAACTCAATAACTGCACAAAAAACCCACGTGTTTTTCTCCCTCCCTGACTTTGAGGAAGGCAAAAACCACATTAGTTAATTTATACTGTATTACTTCGGCATTTGTTGACTCAACATTATTTGAAAAATAAAACAATACACAACAAAGGTTAGGGCTATACTTGAATCAAACTCTGAATATTTTTTCATCATCTCTTTTTTAAGGAGTCAGAAGTTACTGCATTCAATTTTTCAAATTCAAGTATTTTGAATATAGACTAACTCATAGAAATGCTGCTTATTTCTTAGTATAAACTGACCATTTTCTGAGTATGCAAAAAAAAAATTCTTGCAGGAAAAAAAAAAAAAAAAACAACAAACAAATAGGCTAAGTTTTCTTTGCAATGCTGCAATAAAGACAGACAAAACCCAAGGAATTTAAAAAGACAAAACGTACATGATAAACAAACTGCTTGCAGTTCTGCTAGACAAATTTTTAAATTGCTTATCTGCTTCATTGTAAGCACAGTTGCCATACAAAGACATAGCCTCACCAAATTCATTCAATATTTTGGCAATAGGAAGTATTATACATTTCACTTATAACTGAAAGCTATCTTTGTTTTGAAAGTAGAGAGACCTGCAAGTATCTGAGGTGTACATGGACATCCACCTTTCCATTCCCAATGCCTTTGAGCACACAAGTCAAATCACCTCTGTACACATGCACAGTTATCCATTACATCTATTTTACTGCATGAATAAGTGTATTTTCACATACTTTGGATTTTTTTCATATACAAATGTTCTCCTTCAAGTATTCCCAACCTTTCTCAAGAATTAAAGTGAAAGAAAAGAATTTTAAGTAAAACTCTTGAGGCAATTATTTAAAGAGAAAGTTCAGATAAGAAACATGACAGAACAATTTTTCAGCAAAAATAGCTCTATTCTATAGAAAAAATAGCTTAGATTTCTGAGCCACTAAAGCATTTTCCATTAAGAATTCTTCCACAGCCACTCAATTTCTCATGGGAACGTTTGTAATTATTAATTTTTTTTAACAAGTTTCAATAATATCCATTTTAACATTGCATACTTAACTCCAGCCATCAAATCAAATTGGATCTGCAATTTTTCAGGCCAGAAGTTCACTATTATGTACACCACTAATTATTTTTTATAACAATGATGAGACTTATTAAAAACTTGGAAGCAACAAGCAGCAGTTATTATAGTTCCATCTGACATTGTCTTCCCTCTGAGAATCTAAGCAGGGTTAGGGTAGATCATCAAAGTAGGAGAGGTAGGAGACAAGACAGATGCCCACTGTTAACATACTCATAGTAGCCCAAAGAGTGGCATTAATTTTTCCTGTTCATATTCTACCCTCCATACCTAGTGCCACACCTATAACAAATTATTCAGAATCATGCAAAAACTGCAAATCTTGACAGTGACACTATCATTTCTTGATTTTATTTACTCTTTGTTGACCACAAGACTTTCAGGTCTTGTGTATCATCAACAAAGGTGTCATGCTTTGTTGATGAATGCTTGACAATGAGAAATACAGAAAGTATAAAACAAACAAACAAAAAAAGCATATGGACCTATGTAACTTTTGTTATTTTAATTTAAAACTTTTTGTTTTATACAAGTACTGAAGAGAAGAATTATGTTATCAGAGAAAGCCTTTTCCCATCAACATTTATGCAAGAATTTAGAAAAATGCTACACAAAATCTTCAGAGCAGCATAAATAGGTGGAGAACAAATTAATTTAAAATAAGACAAATTAATTAAGACACAAGTTAGGCATCATCTAAGGAAGACTTCTCAGAATCACAGTTTTGGACATAGGTGCATACCTTCTGCCCCCCCCCCCCCCCCTTTTTTTTTTCTTTTAACCTGTTCTACAGTTTCTACAATTTAAGAAACTTTTTTTATATGATAAACCTAACTCTTAATGGCTCCAGTGTCCTTAGGCAATATTACATACATTGGGAAGAAAATGTAACAGAATTTTTTTTGCATATTGAGAAATACAGTAGTTAGAGCAAGCACAAACAATACATCAGTTAGATTAACTTTCTAGGATACACACATAAGGATACAGTACCCAGAAGGATCTGACTGTACAGTTCAACAATAGCTACTATTTGGTGAAATAAAATGATTGCACCTACTGAGTTTCCAAAGCTTAAATCATGCTGAAGAGAACAAGGATTTTAAACAATGCTATAAAATTGCAGATATACGGAACTTATTTACCAGGTCTTGACAGTGATAACTAGCATAAGCGATGCAACAGAATAATCACATTTTTACAGATGTCTCATTCTACTGTTCCGTGCAGTACGCCAGTACCCCATATAAAATATTTGAATAATCCAATGCAAGTCTGCAACTTGCATTAAGTGCATCTTCTACGACACTATGAAAGACTAAGTTGTTCATGAAATGCAATGTACTCCATTCACATTATAGGAGAATCCTCGGAAGACTAAAGCGAGCTGTTCACAACAATAATTGGAGTGCATTTGATGTGGTTGGAAACTAAGATATAGTAAGTGTCCTTGTTCTAGACCTAGCATCAGAACTCAAATCCTTATAAGAAAACTAAGCATATGTCTGGAATTTTTAGAAGTGTGACAACTGAAAGGGAAAAAATTGAAATTTTGTAATGGAAGAAGTTATAAAATAGACATCAGCAGAATTAAGCCACAATTATAGAGTTTTATTTTCACTATTTATAGGTCTACAAAAAAGTCCCAAAATTTTAAAAAAAACTTTTGAAGGTGTAAAGGAGAATAAAGTTCTTTCTGACCTGAAAAGACTAGTCTGGTAGGTGATAGCAAGTTTATGACAGCAAAATGAAGCTCCATAGTGGTTTAAAACTTTGATACCTATCTCCTGTATGAAATGTTTAAAATGCAATACTGAATATAAAATATCATATCTTCCAAGAATATATCCAAAATTAATCACTCAAAAAATGTATATATTTAAACAAGATACAGATGCAGTGCTGCATTTCAAATTTTTTTTTCTTGAAATGCAGATTATTAATCTAAGCTTTATTTTAAATTAGACCTAAAGTGGTTCTATTTTAAGGATTTGAGATTAGCTTCAAAAGATTATGGATAATTACAATGTTATGCAATGCGGGGATAATTTATTCATAAAATGAAATATTGAAATAGACATAAACCTGAAAATTTTCAGTTGATATCTCAGACCAGATTTGCAGAGGCTTATGGCCCCATGAGAATTATTATTGAATGTAATGAAATCTAATCATCACTAGAATGGAGGTTGGTTAGTAATGATTAGCCTACTTGTTTTGTAAATGTTACAAGGTTGAAATTATTAATTAGAATCTAATTAATAACTGTATTACTACAAAACTTAGCTTTATAACTTGGAATCAATAATGAATATTAACCATTGAACATTCGCTACTGAGTTAATTATCCATCTATAATGTTTGAAATTCCTTTATGACAAAATACACTAAGATAAAGCCTTGATTATGGCCCCACAAGAGTGACTCTAGTTTTTTTGAGGGGACTGTTGTTGGTTTTGTTTTGTTGTTTTTGTGTTTTTTTTTATAATGGATTGGATTATGACAATCTGACAATTTTGAGAGCAAAACTACGCTTTGGCTCAAGTTCTCATAAGCTTTCTCTAGCCAAAGAATTATTTTTTTTTTTAATTTCTGACAAAACATTTCTGAGGCCTTATTTATACAGGCATCTTACAACCGCTGAACTCATATCCAGGTTAAACTTCTTTTAAGTGAACTTTTTCCGTCAGGTTGCACCTTAACATTCTTTTTGCTTCAACATGGATTCATGGTGGACTCACTGAATATTGCTTTAGTCTGTCTAGAACAATGATGAACAAAGAGCCTCGTTAACAATTCAGATGGCATGTCCTTTTATCTTTTTATCAGTATCATCTACTGTCTTGTGACTTAACAAGAACAAAACTAGAAGTTTCTCTAAGAAAAAGCAAGTTTCAAGTAGTAACAGGTTGAACTGTATTATATATCAAGAAAGAGCTGCTATTTACTGACCCTGCGCCATGTAATTCAGTGAAAAAAAGTGACAGGTAAATGCTCCATGTGACTTGTACCTCAAGCCAGACTTTTCTTACCAGACAGTTTTAAGCCTGAGACAGTCTATTTTCACAGGAAACACCACCTTTTAAAAAAGACTTGTTTTCCTTTTAAAAAGATTTGGTTTTGATATTAAGGAATTATGATAGCCCTTAGCAAATCCCCTTCTTTTTTCAGATGGAGCCATTATTTTAAAATTCTACTTCGAAACATGTCTGCTTGAGGAAAGTTTAGACCCCTACTCTTAAACTCAGCAGCAGTGCTAATACATGCTCAAGATTTTTTGTGTAGATCTTACTTTCCTTTATGTGCTCATGATGCTAGTTGCTACTGAACATGAATATCCGCTATATGACAAGAAAATTATGTACAAAAATTCCCCAAACTACACTGTCAATTTCATTAAAATATTTTTAATCCAAATCTGCAGTGCTAGAGGTAAAGTTGCTTGAAACACACAGAGAATAAAAGCATTCTTAATTTTTAAAATGACAATTTTTACCTAAACCATGTCACATTTGTGACAAGACACAAACTGCTGTTCTCTTTTTGGCAGCTTACTACTTAATGAAGCATATAAGTATCAATAAAAGGCTTATTAAATGAATTTAAGGCAAACTGTATCATTATTTTGTTATTCAAACATTTAAAAACCTGCAAAAACCAAAGACGTAAGTAATACCTAGTTAATTTACAAGTTTCCCACTGAACTTCTGAAAATATTTTAATATTGCTTCTCTGTCACAGTATTTGCAGTCATAAACACATCTTTCGCACTGGAACATAGTATTTCCATTTTGAGACCACATAAGCACATCAAGTCTTAAGATTCTCCTGTTTGTTGAAGTTCCTTTATATTCATATTTTGCACTGCATTTTGATAGAATTTCTTCTAGATTTGGGTGCAGAAACAATGATGAGAGACAAAGGTGAGTGTTACATATAATTATCAAGTCTAGCAAACTCATGTGGAAAGATATAAGTGTCTTTGGGAGCTCCTTGCGAGTGCATACATTCACTTCCTCAGTCCAGAGGAGGAATAGTTTTACTAGCTTACTTCAGATGTGCTGAAGAACCAAATCAATATTTGCTCTGCTTTGAGGTAGGTGGGATGAGATGTCATTCATTTTCTGTAAGATTTTGGAAATTTGGCCATTTTTAGATTTTCTTGAAGAATCGACCTAGACTATTTTTGAGATTTGCTCTCCTCTAGTGCAGTTTAATAAAACATGTGCAGTGCACTAGAATAAATTTATTTGTAAATATTCCAGGACAATTATTTACTACCTTTAAATTTGGTAATATAAGAATGTGGAAAGTTGTAAATATTGTAAAATTTCCTGTCTAGAACAAGCCTTGAAGTCGTAATCAGATGATAGATTAAAAGGCTAACTTTGGATAATGACTTCCTTTACATTTGGAAAGTGCTTTCCATCACTTCCAGAGAAGCTAAACAGTACACATGGCCAAGATATTCTAGTCAAGAGAATGTCGTATTTTCTAATCGAGAGAATACAAAATGAGCCTGCCAAATCTCTGAATTATGGGAACAAAATTCTGTAAGACTTTCTATTACTGCTGGCAAAAATGGGATGCAAGCACACACTATCTCAAAACCTCTCAGAACATGAAATTTGTACACTGCCCTTCTCAAATGTGGACTGTAAAGTCAGTAACTTTTATATGCAGACTTCTATATTTTCAGATTAGTATGCACACCAGAACTTCAAAAGCCCTGTTTTGGCCATGGGCTATTACATTTTAAAAAGACTCCTCTTCATTGTATGTGTTGTTAGCACAACAGTTGTGGTATTGACCCAGTATGGTACTGAATTAAGAACCTCAAGAGTGATGGAAAAGCTCTTAACTCTTCTGTGACCTAAAGAACCATAATGTCCTGAAGAAGGACAGAGGAGGACCTGCAAAGGATAACTGCTCCAGGGGGTTATATCGACACACGTTGATCAGAAGAACAAGTAAAGGAGGAGTACAAGGTCCTCTTTTTCTTCCCTCTAAAGAAATTTGTCAACTGCTTTCAAGTATCATAATTTATATAACTGCCACTGTATAACTGGAATTGAAAATGCACTCCTAGGAAAAGGAAAAGGAAGTGTCATGCCTAGTACACAGATACATGTATCCTGCTGATCCACCAGTAGCTGACATTCAAATGTTAATGTACAAAAAACCCCATGAAATCTTAATCAGAGATGAAGTATAATTACTAAAGTAAAACTGGAGTTACTGAAGTTTAGTACATCTGAGACATCTTAGCAAATAAAGCAGAATATACACAATATGCTTTCAAAATACAAACCTGACAGTGAAGATGCAAGGGAAGAGCTACATGTGCCACTGGGCTGTCTGGTTAAAGGCACATAATACCGTTGCAAGTAGTGTTATAGTAAGAGAGTTTTCAATCACACAAAGCAGATTCAACAAAAATTATTTGACTCCATAGCTGATAGACTTCATGAATTTGTAACTTTGTGTCCTGCTTAGGATGTTTTTGTTGTTGTTGTTGTTATTATTATTTTATAACATCTAACTCATGATGTACAGTAAAAGTTCAAATTTGATTTGGCTTGGTGTTACCACCAACAATGGCAGGGGAAAAGTATTACTAACTCAGGCAACTGCACATCACACTTTGAAGTGGCTTGTTAATCGTAATTGGTATGAGTATCACAGCTTGGATACTTGCATATAGAGCAATATGAAATCAGAAACATCCTTGATACACAATAACAGATAAATGCCAAATAACCTATTTATAAAGATAACACACAAACCATATTTCTATTAACTGTCAAGCATGCATGGCATCATATGGTAGCTTGTGGAGGGCTAACAAGGGCCTGCTTTTATTCAGTAGTTATCTAATGAATTTCACAAAGAGAGAGAACACAATGTTTATCTCTGTTAGCAAGCTGGGGAGAGTTGGAATAATTCTGAAGATCAAGTTTAGAACACAAAGGGATTGTGATAAACTGGAAGAGTAGTCTGAAATCAGAGAGATATAATATCTTATGTATCTTCACTGTATTCTGTTTGAGGGAGAAAAACAACTAATACACAAACACAGAATGGAAAACAATTTACTAGAAAAATATCATAGTAAAGTACCACTAAAATAATAGAAAGTATTTCTCACTAAAAATCTAAGAAGAATAAAATATAAAAGGTGTTATAAATTGTCCTGGTTTCAGCTGAGAGGATTGATTTTCTTCATAGTAGCTAGTGTGGGGATACGTTTTGGATTTGTGCTGGAGACAGCATTGATAATATAGAGATGTTTTTGTTCTATGGACTTACTGTTGAGCAGTGTTTACATGGGGCCAAGGCCTTTTCTGCTTCTTGCACTGCCCTGCCAGTGGGATGGCTGGGGGTGCACAAGAAGTTGGGAGGAGACACAGACAGGACAGGTGACCCAAACTGACCAAAGGGATATTCCATACCATATGACATCATGCTCAGTTTATAAGGAGCTTGGGGGAAGAGAGAGGGGGGAAGAGAGAGGGGGAGGGAGCGACATTTGGAGCAATGGCGTTTGTCTTCCCAAGTAACCGTTACGCGTGACGGAGCCCTGCTTTCCTGGAGATGGCTGAACACCTGCCTGCCCATGGGAAGTGGTGAATGAATTTCTTGCTTTGCTTTGCTTGTGCGCGCGGCTTTTGCTTTACCTATTAAACTGTCTTTGTCTCAACCCACGAGTTTTCTCACTGTAACTTTTCCAATTCTCTCCCCCATCCCGATAGGGGGGGAGTGAACGAGCAGCTGCGTGCTGCTCAGCTGCCGGCTGGGGTAAAACCACGACACTAGCTACTATGAAGAAAATCAATCCTCTCAGCTGAAACCAGGACATAAATATATCTAAGCAAATGCACCACGCCAGTTCTTGTTTTCTCTCCAAGAGAGAGTCCACAGCATGATATCATACGCAGGCCATGTCACTGGTAACTTCAATGAATGTCCCTTTAGGTATGTTTTACTTCTACAGCAATGGGATCAACTATCAGGCCATTTACAGATTGTACATAATGGCCTTACATCAATAATTTCATAAGACCTTGTAGGTAGAGAGATACAGTCTGGAATATACTCAACAGGCTATAAAATGCAAATATTTTGCAAAGACTATTTTTTTAAGGTCACAAGAGGTCTTAATGTAACACCAGCAAAACATGTTAATGGGTATATGTGAATGGACTAAGTTTAATTGAATTCTGAGCAAAACTTTTAAATATAGAAAATGAAAACTCTAGCAACATGTCCTACACTCAGAGTCCGCTGCATTTCATGGTACCAACCACTGCATTTCTTATCAGTTTATCACAGTCTTTTATTAGCTAAAAGGTAAAAGTGCATTTTCACATCCAGTCTGCCTAATCAAGTTTGTATAATCAAGCACTAAAGGTGGAAAATAATAAATTAAAATTACTCATACAATCTTTATGTATGTCAAAGTCACTCAATGGCAAAAACATGAATATAAAGTAATATATGAAACTTGTTATGTCACCTAAAGTGCATATGTATGATTTATATCTCCGTGGTTATTGCACTCTGCTGTATCCTTTTTCTCCATTTCATCCAGACCTTCAGCCCTACAAGAACATGCCATGACTCCCTGCCTACTGACATTCTGATATTGATATTCCTCCTACTCCTTCTAGATAACGGGATGTGTGGGATGGCGTTCACCTGAGCCTTAACCCAACATGCAGTCCAGACTTCAAGTGCTTACTCAGATTCATAAAATATTCCTGGGTTTTTCAGTTAGGCGGTACATCTCTGTATGCATATCTGATAAACAGGAAGCATGTATATATATAGAAAATGTTATAAACAATATTTCTAATAAAGGTGACTGTGACAAAATACACAATGAAGAGTAACGTTATGCCATTAAATAATTCCAATAAATTAAGTTTTTACTGCCTAATCACTTACTGTGAATTTAAGGAAAAGCAGTATCTTACAAAAATAAGACAAAAATAAAGCACTAAATTGTATAGCTTTTAAAAAGGGGGGAAATGGCATCTATATAAGCATAATTGCAACAAAATTAGGTTTAAAGCAGAAAGAAAGACAAATTAGAGTAAGGCATTTGTCATTTGCATATAATGCTGCGGACTAAGCATATTTGAAAAATTGGTAAACGATAAATGATATCACGCAATTTGACCCTAGAAACTGAAGTGTGTTACGGTACAGTAGTTCTAAGAGAAATAAAAGTATCATGTGTATGGTTTACCAGTTTTATTTACAATTTAACACTTGACTTATAATTTTTTTATTTCAAAGTGACTGCTTCACCCTAAAAAGAATTCAGAATCTAAAAATCATCATGACATGTATTTTATTCACTTACTCTTTCACATTTGCAGAAATTACTATTACTAATTTACTACAACTGCAATGAAATCTTACTACATCAACAAAATGGAGGAGGTCTTCGCCAAAACTCTATCTTTCGCCTGCAGCTGCTGCTATCAATCCATCAGAGCTGAAAGTTTAGATAGAATGCACCAGCATAAGTCTAAAATTATGAAATGCAATATTCTGAGACCTTTTCTACTCCTTTTGATTACATTGGAAATGAACCGCTCTGAAACCAGGAATCTGGATATCCTTCTGGATATTTAGGCTATTGACAGCCTATTTTAACAAATAAAGCATTGATGTAACTACAAAGTCTTGAACACATGCAAGAAGCAGAAAGAGAAATGCTCTATACCATTGACTGTCAAAGCTTGTGTCAAATTATATTTCAGTGCTAAAAGCATAAAAATATTCTAGAAGGGCAGCGGAGACCTACGTGCCCTGCAAATCTGCTGTTAGCAGACAGTGTCAAGAAAGTGGCAGGACCATATAGCTCTATCAAGTGGAGGCACAGGATGTTGTGACACAAGACCAGCAACTAGTGCTGCTAGGACTGCTATCCACAGTTAGGGCCACTCAAAAAGATCATGTTTACAGTGTCAAATTTAATTTAACAGTACTGATTCCATACATTTGGAAAATACCACCCCATAGACTTTGTTTTGTTTCAAACAATAAAGATTAAAAAGAAAAAAGTGCATTTTGTTTGATATGGAGGGGGAGGTACAGTAGGGTTAACAAGAGATTAAGTAGAAGTTTGAGCAATGATCATCTGAAATCATCTCGACTGAGTAGATGGACATGATCTTGGTCATCTACTTGGAAAGATAAATAATCAAAGAACTAAAACAAGGTTATTCCTGATTGTATTTTTAAAAATTCACATTGGGAGCGCTATCTCACTAGATAAATTTTAATGTCATGTACAATTCAGCAGTAAGATTGGAAGTGGCAGGAAGATGAAAGCATTCTAAAGCTGAAATTATCATTGCCTAATATAAAGCTTAGGAACTCAGACTATCTATCCCTGCTTGTTAAATGCTCTAATTGTTGTTTACTCATTTTGTTGCTTAGCTTGTTTGTTTTTATTGATTTTGTTGTTGAGTATTTTGTTGCATTTTGTGCCTATTGTGGTTTGGGTTTATTGTGCATTTTAATGCAAATGTGTTTATAAGAAGTGATTTTGTATTACCGTGAGTTTTTTTCTGTTTGGGGTTTTTTTCCTGAACAACTTTGCATCTCAAATCTACTCTGCTGCCAAATGGACCTCTGTGTCACACTTGGCTAAGTGACAAGATTGTACTGGTTGATGAATGTACTTCACTGCATTTAAATAATCTACCAGTATGGATAGATTATGTAAATGTAAATCAGAACAGTCCTAGGAACACTGACATAAATGTACATGGATAGTAAGCATATCTCATAGATTCAGGAAAGCACGAAGAATAATCAGATAGACTGTAGAATCTGACCCCCTGTAATGTTAAATCCTGAACCTGAAAAGTACTCAGTGATGATAAAACTCTGCATTCATGCAGAATCTGGTGTATTTTATGTATTTGAAAGACAAAGAATCTGGAACTTAACCTAAACTTCTTTTTCTCTGTCACTTAAAACAATACCAAACTCTACTTTGCTTGTTTCCATCAAGCATCAACTCTCCTTTTAGTAGCAGTCATAATTAATATGGATTTTTAACAGAGCACAAAAGGCTAATCCTTTCTGTGTGTGCAGTTAGTAAAAGATTAACTTGAACATCTCTATAAAGACACTACCTTGAAGATGGGCAGCATATTTCATAGTCCTTTTGAAACACCCCGTAACAGACACTTTTTAAAGAGACAGGAATCATATTGCTAACATAAAACGAGACAAATACACATTCAATGACACACCTACATGCATATATCTGCTGAGCGCTATTTAAAAAGTGAAAGTGTTATCATAAAGCCAGTTGTCAATCTACACACAGCCAACAAACCTGCATCCACAGACATTTTAGCATATCTGGACAATTAGCCATTACTTCCTCCCCCGCCCCCCCCAAAAAAGTAATAGTGCTTACCTTGTGATCCCAAGATATTACAGCAGAAATATAATCAAAACTAGAACAGTACCAAATTCCATTTTGATTTTTGTTAGGGAGAAAATGGAACGACAAAAAGAGCTTTCAGAAATTTAACATTAACGCTTGCCTCCTAAATCAGAAAAAAATCCCAGTATTTCCTAAATTTGCACGGAAAGGTAAATTGTTTGGCACTCTTGCCCTCTCGATGCTGTCCTTGATGTTAAAAGGCACAGAAAGGTTGGTCGATGGCCATAAGGAATGTGATACACTGTTCTTACACTTAAGAAAATATTTTTGATTGAGAAATCAGAATACCATGCAATTTATTTGTACATATTAGATAGGACTGAGCACTTTCCTTTTCCAAGCATATGCATTTGAGAAAAATATATTCGGTTTTCGTAACAATGTTGTGGATCTCTGCTACATTTCTTAAGTTTTTAGAATGTAAATTAATTTTGAGTTTCCCTCAGGAAAAGTATGTTCCAATGGGGGTGTTAATGGTGTTTGCAGAACAGAAAGCTATGCTGGTAGCGGACAGATGAGAACCACCAGGCATTTGGACCGCACCAGCTGCAGGAAACCTTCATTGACTTTTCTCAAGTTGCTCCGTACATAGTGAACCAAACTTTTAGTCACAAAAAAAACCTGGAGCAGCTCAGCCCTGAGAATCTAGCTGCAGTGATCATTGCCTCTTCTTTTCTTTCCTTCTCCCCTTCCCTAGGGAGTTAGGTGCAGACCATGAACTCACTTTTGCAATGAAACAGTTCCTTTAGAATGAGAAAGCAGTTTTATCACAGGCTCTTATCTAAATTGTTGTGTTGACTATGGCATTGTTCCATGACTGGAATCATGAAACATGTTTCTGCTAGTACCTGGATGGAGTTCACTAACCCATTTATTAAAAGCCACTACATGTTAATTGAATCATCAGTGAGAAGAGTGCGTACTGTGTACCGAATTCACTGCTGGCATACTTAGTTACAATACAGTAAAATCAAAGACACTTTTGAATATAATGACAATAAATCCAGCCCCTATGATTCACTGTTTTGTTTTGTACACTATATTATCATTCTTAAAAAGGTGTGCTTCAGAGTTAGTCTCATTTAAATTTTTGTATTAAATACCCGCTATCAACTAAGCAATATTTAGAAATTTTATATACTTTGTAGCAGATTTTAGTACTGAATTCTAGTTCCAAATTACTTTTGCATGATTAAATTTTCTTCTGCAGCCTGTCTGTCTCTCCCTGATGTGTCTGACTCAGTAACTGGGAAAGTGTCTTCTATCAATCAATGACAGAAAGTGCTGAATCTGAAGATGCTGAATGAGCACCATGGAGGGCAGGCAGGCTGCCGATAGCAGTCAAGGAAAGTTAAAAAAATTTCAATATGAGGGTTAAATGCCTTTTTAAAAGTTATCCAAAGATTAATCAGGAAGAAAAATATATGCTTCTCAAAGAAAAGTGCAATAAAATCTTTAACGTGAGATTGGCACTTACAGAACAAAATAAAAGAATTATTTACTTACTAGCAGCCGAACATTCTCCAATGGCAATGACTAAAAAACCAAGGACTTTTCATGATTTCCTTCTCAATATTGTATACCAAATAGGAATTTAATTATTCCACAGTGAGCTAAGTAGAGATTAAGAAAATGTTATTACAACTATTTAAGAGTTCTTAAACAAGGATGAATGTTTATAGTAGCATGTAACTTCAGTAATGACTCTCAGAGATTATAACCAATTTCCATGAAGAACTACAATGCTATCCATTGATGAGACAGTGATTATTGTTCACTTTCATTGTCTATTGACTAATTAATCTACATGTAAAATATGTGCAGAATTTAATTCATAATAAATATATGCATACCTATAGTAACATATTTAATTAATAGCAGACCTGTACCTGTCATAAAAGTATAAAATTATCATTCTTAGAAACAATTGCAATTGGCCTGCTTACGGCGGGGGCGGGGGGGGGGGGGGGCGGAAATCATGTCTTTTCACCCTCATTATTTTCCTGGTCATGAATGAAGTTTTCACTCTTCATATGCTGAAATTAACTATGCAAAATAACAACTGATGCTAGGAATTGCACATGTGAATATTGAACTGCGTTTTTACTTTGTAATAATGTTTCCTTTATTTTGAGATCCTTGTTTTCAAGCCATATTTCTGAAAATACTGGCTTCTTAATAAAATGTAGGGAGCTCCCCCATCAAAGAAGTGTTTGGCAAGGCCAAAATTGCACAGGTAGTGCCAACAGAAAAGAGCCATGTAGAAGAATAGGAACTGATTTTCTGCAAAGCCAATTGATTTGATAATTGTAGCCCGTATTGGCAGACAAATTCAAGATGTCATTTAGCAGTGCTTTGTCAAGGTTAATGAATATGCTTGTCTCTGGCTAGTAAGAACAGCATCACTATGGATCACAATTAGCTTCTCACAATCATCTGTTGTTTACATCGCACAGAGCAATGTGCCATTTCATAGATACGAAACTACCTATTTTATGTTCTGCCCTATACAAGGGAACTTTTGCATACACATGGCAAATGGGCTGCACTGAGTTCCTAACATGAAAATTCAGAGTTTTTAAACAAAAATGCTATTTAGGGAGTGAGAGGACCATGGGCCAAAAGCTAGTTAAGAGCTCTGAAGCTCAACTTCCAGCCAAGGAATTATTTTCCTTTTGTTAGTGCCCCATTCAGGATACTTGTAGATTTTTAAACTGGGACCGTACAGTTCCAATTAAATCATTTTGCAGTGCCGATAATTTAATTCTGTGAGTTTCCATCACCAGCTTAAAATTTCAAATCTTGTATTTTTATTGAATTAGTTATATTCCATCTACACACTATTCTGATGGAGGAATCATTATCAAGTGGAAGAGAGACTTTAAAAATCTGGGAAACATTCTTTAATCATATGCATACAAGTAACCAAACATCTTCCTTCCATTTTTAAACTAAGTAAAAAACCCCATATTCTTTGAACAAGAATATTGAACTGCTTGTTAAATTTTTGTTGGCTTATTTGTTCCCAGTTCTCTAAGAAATAAATTCCATTTTCATATATGCTTGCAGGAATCATACTTAGAATAAAGAAAATTGCTTGCAGGAATCAGACAGAATTTGACTCAGGCTTTCTGCTGAACAGTTCCTGGCTACACAAGGGTTCATGACAATAAAATTAAGATTATAAAGGAATAATCTTGCAAACCAGACCTTCCCTGCCAACTGACACTGTTAGTATCACAAACTCTTCCTTCATTACTCATAGCTACATACATTCGTTACTGCACTGTTTCAAGAGAGACGTTAGAGATCCCTGTTAAAATGACAAGAGGAGTTATCAGATATGACAAAATATGGAACCAGACTTTTTGTCTGTCATCAAAAATTGAACTGTATTGTAGTCTATAACAGAAACATAAACATTAATGTATTTGTCCTGATATTACCAAAGCCTTTAGTGGTTAAGTAAGTTTAAAACAAACAAACAAACAAACAAACAACAACCCCAATCTCATAAAATGTGTCCAGTAAAAATGTAGTAATTCACACTGTCTGGAAGTTCCATCACAGATTACAGTGTTTTATGATTTAATGTAGTATATAAGTGAACAAATACAATTAAAAACAGAATAATGCATCTTAAAATGTACTTTGTTCATTTGTTTGACAAGTATAATTTTGTTATGATAGTACTTCATAGCATACTTGTAAATGTTCAACAGTGCATTTGGCAAAGGTAATGTAGTCTAAGTAATGCAAGATTTCATTATAATACAGTTACAGCATCTTCATCTGAAATGTGGAAATATTTCTAGTGTACGGAAGTACACAGACTAGTAAGTAATGAATGATAAAGAATTTACTTTAGCAAAATAGTAAGAAATATATATTGCCCATGAAAAGAATGTCAAAAATCGCTTGTTTTTCACCCAGCAGTGGGAGAACTTGTTCGTTCACTTTTAAGACTGGAATTTAGTCTGTGTGTTCCCTACAATATTCCCCATGTTCCCAACAGAAATACTGCTAGTGTAGCTCCTCTTAACCGCTACGAAACCGTTCCTAAAATGAACACAAATACCGAGCACACCTGCACCTGTAAGCACCGAAACCAGAAGAATGGCTGAAAAATACTAATGAATTCTTGCTGGACAGTGAAAGTTAAATATTTTTTTAGTATAAAAGCTTTTCTGATAGTAGATGGAGAATAGTGGCCTACTAAAGTTTTCTCAGGGAAGGTCTGAAAATGTGATTGATTTTCCCCTTCTCTCAAAATTTATCATTTCTAAGTGGAAAAGGATGGAAAACAGAGTGGCAGAAAGAAAGAAAGAAAGAATGAAGAAAGAAAGAACATATATTGGAGAAAAAAAAAAACATTTTTCTACTTTCAAAATGAGATTTTTGAAAGTCTAGATGTTGAAAACTGTTTGCCTGCTTGTTTGCAAATAATGCATTGTTATCCAAACTACAGAACCTTCCCAGTGAAGGGATAAGAGATATGAAGATGAAAGGAGACATTAACCTTTCCAAATATTTTCCCTTTTTTTTTTCACGTTTGAAATGTGATAAAAAATATTTCTTTAAAAAGTTATGTCAGTATAATTTTTTATTAACTTTTTTCCCACCTTCCCTGAGAAGCAACAAACTATAGTTGCACCCACCTGAAAAATTCTCATTGTAGAAATTTCTAGTAGTACAATCAAATAAGTGGCCAAGTAACATGAGCAGTTTGATCACTCATTGAGTTAGCCTTATCAATGTAAATGCAACAAGGTAAAAAATAGGACAGAAAATAATTTGAATTTGAACACTTGTATTGTCCAGTAACACAGAACAGTTCGTATTTATATTCCAGTATAATTTTACAGAAAAGTGAGAATAATCACGTAATGATCCAGAGGCAAGAGTGTGAATATGTGTGCTGGTGCACATAGTCTTTCTGTAAAATTGGAAGCATTTAGTACTTGGGTATTGATAATAAAAGTACTTGGCTGAGAAAACAGTCAAGATCCTTAGTGAAATAATAAATTAACAACATCACTACCTTTAGCTGAAATATTCCTCAAATTGAGGTGAGACTACTTGGGTTCCGGTACTTGGTATAGCTTTTGCTCAACACCTACAGACATTAGGCAGTTGATGTTGAACCGCAGTTTGCAGTCCAGATGTTGGCCTGAAACTCAATGCCAGAAACAGGTTTTGCTTTAGTTCAGAAATCACTTCACTGATTTGTTCAAAGCTCAAATACCCAAAAAAGGCATTTCTTAGTTTGCTGCTTGAACTGTTTTGTCAAAGCTTGTAGCTATTAGGTCTAGCTTCGTGCCATTTGAAGATCGTGACCAGGAAAAGACAGCTATTTACATTAATGTATTCAGCCATTTTTATGCACAGCTTCATTTTTAACTGCATTGATTGCTGTCAGCTCTGCTATATTGCCTTCTACTAATCCAATTAAGTTCAAAAAAATCACTGACTAGACTTTCTTGAAGGAACAAAATTATCAATCATCATGTTTCAATACTAGCTCACCATATCCATTGCAAGAAGCAAACTGAAGTCTTAGCACGTACTGTATCGCAGAAATTACTCATGTGATAAGAAAAATGACATTACCCACAACTATTACATGACTGGTGCAAACTGTGCATCTGATCCAATTCCCAATCATGTCAATGGCAATGTTTCCATTGATGTCACTGGCACAAGGTCAATTCCTGCAGGAGAAAGCTGCGTCCTTCTGGAATTAGCTGAAAACACAATGGAGTCAGGATATTATGCCTCCCTCTAAGGTACCGGTGACTGAAGGAATTTTCTTTAAATAGTTCACAACAGGTTCATGGTTTGACCTCTTTACAGTATAACATTCCTCCTCCTGTCAGTGCCATTACACTTGAGACAGGGTAAACTTCAAAAGTGAAGGACTGCAATTACTTGTCATTATGGTAACCAGGCAAGACTTACAGCAGCTCCGTGCTGTGCCCAGAAAGAAAAAGTGTCTAACGTGTGTTTTGTCTTTAGGCCAGAAAGAAATGGGAGAGAGGACACTGATGCTGAAAAGCATGAGAAAACTTAAGGTCGATGCACAGATGTTAGTCAGTGAGGGGTTGGGATGGAGCACATAAACATTTACATTTTTAAAATCTAAAAGTTAAGAGTATTGGCTTGCAAGGAGGGATGTGCTGGCTTCTTAAACGAGGAGTATGTTACCATCTTTGGCATTTAACTCTTCCCAATAATCCATAGTTTATTTATGCATCATGTGCGTATCTACTCAAAGCAAAAGGGCTTCCTAAAGAAGTTATGAGAAGCTTCATCTGTCAAAATTAAAATATTTTTCCCAAAACAATTATAAAAAATCAAATTTTCTATTTTGAAAAATAAAAACATACCTTTGCAGTTGTGAAGGACCTCTGGAGGCCTCTATTCCCCTTTTCTTCCTTTTAATAGTACAATCAGAAGAGAAGATGGACAGGCAAAATAACTGAATGATTATTTTCAAATATTTGTTCCCATAGGCTTAATTTTTTTCCAGGGGAAAAAAAAAAAAAGTGTAATTTCTTATGAAAAAAATTGAAGAAATCAGTAATTTTTTTTTTTTTAATAATGTATTTTTTTATCTTCATTGGTGGGAGTGGGCAAGCAGTCAAATGAGGAAGAAAGAGCAAAATACCCAAAGTAAGGAAATGCATAGGTGTGGTTCTAGGGATTTCAGTTTCCTCTCAGTTTTGTCTTCTGGCAATCTGGTTCATAGAGTCATACTATCCTTGATCATAGCCTATTTAAGCCCACATTTCTACAAACTACACAAGTATTGTTTCCATCGAGAATCACTATGTCCCATATAGACTTTTCCTGGGAAACATTACATTCATTTCTTGTTAGCTTGCTGCTTCTTCAGAGATTCCAGCAAGGACTCCATCTCTCACGAAAACTCCAGACATGAATTCATTCACACAAACATTTGTTTAGAAAAAGTCTTTTCTACTGAAACTGAAAAGCATGGTGCATTTTAGTTGCTCTTATTGTGCGGGTCTGATTAGTAAAGCCATTTTGCCAGCACCTGTCATTCTTGTAAAATTTCAGAACTACTTGTAAGAGTGATGATATATTATGTGCTCTTCTATCAAACTGTTCTCCAGAGAGTCAGTCAAATATGCAGCAAATCAATAAGAAGAACTTCATTTTCAATTGTCTTATGCATTTTAGCTGTTTGGACAAACAGTAAGACATCTCTAGTCATTCAAGGTGCAGCCACATTATCAAATCCAATCTCTTTTCCAACAGTGAAGAAAATATCCTTAAAGGTGAAATCTTCAGCCGCAGTAAATTTGACACCGTTTTTATATAATCCACTAAAAAGTGTACCAATCAGGGGCCACGGGGAAACCATTTTGTTAATTTATTTTGCAATTCCCCTTCTCCTCACTCACAAGAGGAGGCATGAAGAATCAGTTTGTAACAATGTTCTCAGTTGTTTAAGTAGAGTTTCTGAAAGGTTATTCCACTTAAATGAAGTGCATGTGAAAATGACATGTAAATCTCTCATGGCTTTCTTCTCAAGCTTAGACCACACTGGGGAACAGGAGAAGGGAGAAAGAAAAGTGCTCATACCTGGTGACTTCTTACTTGTTAGTGCATGGCTTCAATATAGGGTACAGGTACTATAGTGCTTATTTCTAAGTGAAATGTGTAAGTAAGTGGACCCTTCTGTTCAGGATGGACAATAAGAGGATCAATAATAACTTACAAAAAATTATTGGGGGGGTGTAATAAAATAAATAATACAAGTTACAGTAACATCTAGGAGTCAAGCCCTGGAAGAATATCCTTCTCTAGTAGGAAAAACACTAGTCCCAAAGTCCTTGCTTGTCAGGATGATGCACAGTTGTTAGGTGATCATGAGTCCCAAGAATTAAGACCAAAGGCCAGCCCAAACTGGTGCAATGGCCCAGGCAGACAGAAGCGGCAACTGTGCAGAACTGAAAGAAGGAAAACACGGTAAGAAAAGATTCAGGAACTACAGCAGGAATGCAAACTGCAAGGCACCAGCATTAACCTGCAGCAGAAGATTGATCTTCTGAGCACTGGTCAGGCATTGTAACATAACTTGTGTGTTGTGGTTTAACCCCAGCCGGCAACTAGGCACCACACACTGCTTGCTCAGTCCTCCCACAACAGGATGGGGGGAAGAAAATTGGAACGGGAAAAGTGAGAAAACTCATGAGTTAAGAACAGTTTAATAATGGGAAGAACACATAATAATAATAACAACAACAATTGTAATGAAAAGGAAAATAACAAGGAGAGACAAATATAAGCCAAGAAAGCCTAGTGATGCAAATGAAAACAATTGCTCACCACCGACTGACTGATGGCCAGCCAGTCCCTGAGCAGCAGCATCCCCGCCAACCTTCCTTCTAGTTTTATTGCTGAGCATGATGTCATACAGTATGGAATATCCCTTTGGTCAGTTGAGGTCAACTGTCCCGGCTGTGTCCCTTCCCAACTTCTTCTGCACCCCCAGTCTACCCAGTGGCCGGGCGATGTGTGGAGCAGGAAAGGCCTTTACACTGTGCAAGCACTTCTCAGCAATAACTAAAACATCTCTGCATTATCAATCAGCACTGCTTCCAGCACAAATCCAAAACATAGCCTATGTCTATAGCTAATATGAAGAAAATTAACTCTAACCCCAGCCAAAACCAACACATAGTGGCTGCCCTAGTGTCATGTGGAGCTGACAATATCCCAAAGGTTTATGAAAATGAGAAATAAAGTGGCTGCAGATAGATGGGTTGAGTGGTAACTAAACAAGGCTGGTCATCACAAAGTATTTTCAAGTTTTTCCTATGCAGTGTAATAAATAAATAGGGGATGGGGAAGGACTTCTCAAAGGAGGAAGGAGGTTTTCGTAAATATAGTGGAAAAATAGGAGAAAAAACACGCATGTTCAAAAAGTTAGGTTAACAAAAAAAGATTAGAATCAAGGACTGCATCAACTGCTATTGTCACATGAAACACTAATTTTTTTTAGAGACAATCAAATTGAATGTGGTTACAGGCTTCAGTGACAGGCAGGACAGCAAATGTTTCCCAGTTATCAAAAAGAAGTGCGAGACAGGAGTAATTAAGGGCTCTGTGCTAGTTTCTCTAGGCTTGAGGCATTGTTAGTTAGAGGAACTGGGAAAGTGACAGGAGAATTTTTATTTTGGATATAGAGTCACATCTGGAAAACAAAGACAATTTTTCATTACCAATACAGAAAGGATAGTTGAATGTATACTTAGAGGAAAAAATGTAAACTCAGAAGTGAGATGATCGAGTCCAGACATTTCCAAACTGATGCAAATCCAGCATGAAATGGATTTCCACTGTCTTTGGGGTCACATCAACAGTAAAAAAAAGTCAAATAAATGACAGCTATTCAGATATCACAATCACTTATGGAAACGATGGCTTTAGAAACTCAAATAGAGAATTCTGGAATTATTTGCATACATCTCTGCAACTTACTCTGAAAAGCCAGGCCATTTCTTCAAACTCATCTCAATCATTTAAACACTTAGGTTGTCTCTGAGCTGACCAGAGGACTACACTGACCTGAGAAATAAGCATTTCTCAGTTTGAAGAAGTGCCAAAGTTTCATTAGTTTTGTTGTGTGTTCCTTTGCTGGGAGAGAGAAAGAGTGGGTGATAGAAAAGAAATGTAAGCAATAACAGAATTTGATGAAAGCCTGTATTTCCAACTCAAAGCCATTCTCTTTTGAAAATTGACTCCAGCTGATGTATTACCTGATGTTTGTGTGTTATTCATTTACTTCCTGTCAAAAAATAAAAATAAAAAATAAAAATATCTATAACTCTGATTTTCCTCAGACTAAAGCATTGAAATATCCTTTAAGAATGATATATCTCTTATTGCTGAGAACAAAATTTAGAACACTTCAAAACATATTCTACAAACTTTGTTTATCATGAGGAATATCCTGTCATCTGTGAAATGAAGACAGAAAGCCGAAGGGTAAGATATTTTTTAGTGGGAATACTTACAGCAGAAGCTCCCCTTTATTACCAGTATGTTCTGATTAAATCATTGATCTTTTCGTTTAAATATATGAGCCATATAGCAGAGAACTCAATTCTCAAAACCACTTTTCTGCTATTTTCAGTGTTCAGTACAGAAATATAATATTACTGTCCCCCATTCTTCTTCCACAAGCTGCTATGGTAACTGAGAATTAGCTGACATGAATACACCACCATTCCTCTTTGTAAAATATACAGAAATGAGCAATACTTTTAATGAGATTTATACCTTTAACATTTTCAATTTGACTCGAGTCTATAGACTAAGTTTGCATAGTACATCCTGTGATTATTTTTTAGTTTTATGTATATACATAATACTATGTGCAGAAGGCAAGGTCTTGTCAAAATGCTGAAACACAGCTAGCAAAGTGTCATGTGAATTTTTTTCTACAATGTGTTAGCAGCAATTTTTGTTTCCCAATATCTGATTATTAGTTTAACTATACATAATATACACAATCAGCCATTGCCTTAGATGTTTAAGAGAAGAGGAGGAGAACCTCCATCTGTTCCACGCACCAAAAGCCATCGGAAATTATATAGCTGTTTCACCAGTGCACAATGCAAGATGAAAACAACGTTTTTGTCCCTCTCTCCATTCTTCAACACGCTGCAATGCAATGGTGTTCTACGGCAACAAGGACTGTGGAGAAAGGTGTAACTTTAAAAATAGTTTGCATTAGAGAAGAATTTGAGGACCACCACCAAGATCAGAAGGCGTTAACTAGACACAAGCAAACCACAAGGCAGTCAAGTCCTCACAGTGCTTCCAGTCGGAACAGACAAATATTTGGTGGTAACTGTAGGTCTGGACCCGTTAATTTCTCTACAATAATGGCAGCAAAATACAGGCTTTCATGAAAAGAAATAGTTGTTTCAGGCCCACCTTCACCAGAGAAGCAAATGGATGGCATAGCTAGAGAAAAAACGATTAGTCCGCACAATTCAGCAACTCTACGGCACGTGAACTGCCTTTGCTTCGAATCTTTGGAGAAGGGATCCTTGCTACCAGTAGCTTGGTAGAGCAGTGCATGAAAAATCCTGTGCTATAAAAAGCTGTCTCCCCATACAACATCTTCTGAGAAGCAGGGGAAATGAAAATTTCTGGAGAGGTCTTCTAATAGACACAGACCTCTTTTTGGAATAGTAAATCCAAAATAAATAATGCACCTGACTGAGGTCTTTCATGGCACTCTGCTTCGGGGCAGTGTGGGAGGCAGGCAAGGTGCCTGGATTTAATAAAAAACCAAATGTTTTTAACCTTGACGCCACAATACTCTGCATGCACATCACTGCTAACATAGCCAGACTAAGGCATTTCAAAAAGTTTGTATACATCATTATTACAATTAGAAATTGTGTATTACAACTGCATTTACAGTCCTAAAGAGTTTATTTGGTAAGTGGAACTATACAGTGGTGTGATGCCTAGAAAGACAGAAGGAAAAAAACCAGCATCCCAGTTTTGGAAAATGATGCATGTGAATCTGCAGTAAAGCCAGGAACAGATTTTACAAAGCCAATTTTACTAGGCTAAAACACCTCTCCTACGAGTAATATTTTGCTTCCTTCATTGAATATGTATCATTCCCTTCCAAAAGGGAAACTGAAAAATGTTGTCTCTCTGACTGCTGGTGATCCGGAATAACTAATATTACATATACAACACAAGGCAGAAGGTATGGTACTTGATTTTGTAGTTGAGAATAAATTTATCTACTTTTGCCAAAGTAATTCCATTTTGAATAGATGAAGCAACAGATTAACAGCATACATAAATTAAACTGAAGATAACATTTATATGCACTTGTGTTGGTTTTGCGTGGCAAGGTTTTGGTAGCAGGGGGCTACAGGGGTGGCTTCTGTGAGAAGCTGCTAGAAGCTTCCCCTGTGTCTGATAGAGCCAATGCCAGCCGGCTCCAAGACAGACCCACCGCTGGCCAAGGCCAAGCCCATCAGCGCCTCTGTGATAACATAGTTAAGAAAGAGAAAAAACAGTTAGAGAGCACTTTTGCAGCCGGAGAGAGGAGTGAGAAGATGTAAGAACATCTGCAGACACCAAGGTCAGTGAAGAAGGAGGGGCAGGAGGTGCTCCAGGCGCCGGAGCAAGATTCCCCTGCAGCCCGTGGTGAAGACCATGGTGAAGCAGGCTGTCCCCCTGCAGCCCATGGAGGGAGGATGAGGGGGTGTAGAGATTCCACCTGCAGCCTGTGGAGGACCCCACACCGGAGCAGGTGGAGACACCTGAAGGAGGCTGTGACCCCGTGGGAAGCCCACGCTGGAGCAAGCTCCTGGCAGGACCTGTGGATCTGTGGAGAGAGGAGCCCACGCCAGAGCAGGTTTGCTGGCAGGACTTGTGACCCCGTGGGGGACCCACATTGGAGCAGTTTGCTCCTGAAGGTCTGCACCCCGTGGAGGAGACTCACGCTGGAGAAGGTCGTGAAGGACTGTCTCCCGTGAGAAGGACTCCATGTTGGAGCGGGGGAACGATGAGAGGAGTCCCCCCCCCGAGGATGAAGAAGCAGCAGAAACACCATGTGATGAACTGACCGTAACCCCCACTCCCCGTCCCCCTGTGCCGCTGAGGGGGGGCGGAGGTTGAAGCCGGGAGTGAAGTTGAGCCTGGGGAGATGGGAGGGGTGGGGGGAGGTGTTTTAAGATTTGGTTTTATTTCTCATTCCTCTACTCTGTTTTGCTTAGTAATAAATTAGATGAATTCCCTCTCTAAGTTCGGTCTGTTTTGCTCATGATGATAATTAGAGAATGATCTCTCCCTGTCCTTATCTCGACCCATAAGTTTTTTTTTAGTTATATCTTTTCTCCCCTGACTAGAGAAGGAGGGGAGTGATAGAGCGGCTCTGGTGGGCACCTGGGCCCCAGCCAGGGTCGACCCACTACAGCACTCCAAAATGGAAAGGAAATTTTCTGCAAACTCATATATTTTTTACAGCAATTACTGGCGACCACATCCATATACCTTTTATTTTTTCTCCTCCCCTGATTCAGTACAGGTAGGCAAATTCACATGATTTCTCTGTGACTGCGCAGTTCTCTGCTCCAACAAAAATCCGTATCTGAAGGTATCCAAGTCAAATTCCTACTTCTCAACAATAATTCTTAACTATTTACTTGTATTAGAAAATTAGGGACAAATTTTGCCGAAGAGGAAGCACATTTCAATAGAGAAAACCTAATTGGAATAGTTGGTAAATATGACAAAAACAGAACTGCCCGGTCTTAATTTAGTGTCTATTTGTGCAGTACTGGCTGCGCTTTGGGAACTACTATAAGCCTCCAGTTTGTAGTTGCTAAGTGCTACCAAACCACCCAAAGTTTAAGACCAGTTAATGTCAATCTAGTATTCTACTAATAAGACGAAGCTGGCTTTTATTGTTAAAATACTTAAGACAACAGGCCAAATCCTTTAGAATGGTATATAACAGCAGGAACTGGTACATTGTTATTGCCAGGTGTTTAATTCCATGAAATAATAAATGGTGTTTGATAATATTTAAAAAAAAAAAAAGTTCACAATAATTCCTAACTGAAAGAACCAGGCTTAAACAAGGTTTCATAGTGCCTTGTAACACTATAGTAGCTATTTCCTTACAGCCCCCAAAAGACTGCAAAATCCAGGGCGATCTACACTCAAGAAAGCCCAAAGACTACACAAGTCAGGAAATTTCATAGTGAAAAAAGACATTGTTTCCTTCTGTATTTCTCATAGCTAACTTCCATGTCCTTGGTCACTGTACTACTGCACATGATGCAACATGTCTTTTGGTAGCATTATAAATTGATTGAGACCTCAAGAGCTAATTCATAAATTTAATAAACAGGGGAAAAAAGGCCAGGTCGATTTCATTTACTTGTTACTTTTAAGCCATTATTTATATTTTCCTTTCAGAAATTAGATTCCCTGACGAGATAATGTAAGTTATATTTTTGAGTATTTTGTTGAGAGTCCAAAACTTGGGTACTGAGTTCATACTGAGAGAACCCTTCCACTTTATCTACTCAACACAAGCCTCCACACGTAGGATGTTACATGTGTATGAGACTGCAAATGTCATACAAACCTATTCCATTTTTAGAAATTTAATTCCTTTTATTTCTGGCTAAGAGATAACTAAAATGACACAGGTAAAAGTATTATTCAGTTTAATTTTATTTTTTTTCCCTGAAGGATGCATTAGGTGCTTACTTTATCTGAGATTTGTAATTACAAGGATGGGGGGGGGAGTCACCTCAGGAGTAGGTTCCCAGTCATTGTAGATACTATTGGAGTACACAAGGTACTTCAGTGACCACTGACATTAAAGTGCTTTCTGCCAACTGGAGTATGTAAAGAAAGCTGAAAGGCAAAGCCTCAGCCTTTGAGACAAAGAACATAACATCAAAATTATCTACAATAATTTTTCAATTCTAAAAAAAAATTCATAGTCTTGTTCGAAGTGCCTTGGTTGCAAATTCAAGTATAAAACAGAAGTTGTTAGTAGACAGAAAAATTCAATGTATAAAAACAACCTCTGCTTAATCTAACTTTTAGATTTTGTAAGTAAATTCAGCTATTTAAACTATGTCTCATGTTATGTTGAATCTCCTCTTTCATAATAAATCCTGCCCCTCAAGGATATCTATATCCAAAGTACCTATCCTGTAATGTAGACTATAATAGCCCTCTGTGTTAAAAGGAACAGGGATAGAAATAGATACTGTATGACTAAATGCTGATTGACAGTTCCGTCACATGCTCGGCTCTTCTTAAACAAAACTGCAATAAAAAGACTTCATATCATACCACTCAAGAGATAGTAAAATAGTGTAAACAGATGTAACCCCGTGGAAGAAAAAAAATTCTACTTTATTATTATCATAACACACTGAAACATTATTTTTCAAATACATTAGCCAGAGAACAAATTATTCAGTGTCTAATGAGAAAGGAAGCGTTCCTTCTCAATTACGCATTAAAATGCTGTTCCTAACCAAAAAAAAAAAAAAAAAAAAAAAAAAAATCACATGGAAGACTGTTACTATGTAAATACTTAAAGGAAAATATTTTCATGGCATGTGGGAAAGAAACAAGAGGAAAACAGTACAGAGACAGTGACTGAAATGTCTGCCAGGTACATATCCAAGACAGCTTAAAAGCCCTTATGAAATGAAACCCAGCTTTTGAAGCTGTCAGAGTTTGCCACCTTGATACATTATTGTACAAGTCTGAAGAATTCCTTGACAGAAGAACTTTTATAAAGAGCGGCTGAGACACTAAGAAAAGCATAGGGCCTCTCTCACAAAATAATGGTTTATAATCACACACATGATAAAGAAATGTATCATCTTAGTGACTGACAGACACTCGTAAGTGCACCGGCAAGACAACTGCAGCCACCACCACAACTGGCTCTCAAGCCTGGCAAAAGACCTATCAACATTTCTGTCAGAAATAAGACCATTTACAAATTGGTACCTCAATTCTCTCTCACCCCTGCCCCATTTGCTTCCTGTATTTCATTGTCTTGGGCTAAAGCCCGAGAAATAAGTACCAGGTAGAAATTTCCAGTCCATTAGAGAGCAGTAAGCAAAGTCTGAAAGTATCTTAAAAAAGAAAATCATAAAAAAATTTAAAAAGAAAAAAATCATATTATTTTATTGCTTATTTTGTCATCCGTAGTGACAAAATATTCAAGAAAATACTTTTCTCAAGGAGTTAAAGGCCCAGGAACAAATAGAGAAAAACAGATAGGTGGAATAACTGTGAATATTATATGGATGCTTTTTAAAAGCTCAAGAAGATTTTATGAGCAACACCGCAAAATGATCTTTGAGGTACAGATGAATAGAAGGGGAACCTTGAAGCACAAATAGAATTAAATATGTAAAATTGTTCTGAAAACGAATGTAAGAAAAAATTATAACATTTCCTAGAAAGGTACATGCAGTTAAATAATGACTGGACAAATAGGTGAAAGAAAACCTTGATCAGGATAATAAAAACTAAAAACCAAAATATGGCTTAGTAAATCTCTATCTGACAGATTACAGTATGCTATTCTGTAGAAGTATCATTCCATTTCTTGCCATGTTCCAATACCATGTTCCCTAGCCATCAGTATTGAAGACTGTTTCACTGGTGCAGGAAACTTTTGGTCCGACTGGATACAAACACTTATGATCAGCTTTGAAGACACTACCAAAAATCCTAAGGATGGATTAAGCCTGGCACATAGTCCCAAGTATAGTCGCGATAATATTAAAAAACACAATTTCTGCAGCTCTTCTATTTGGTTTCACTAACTTTGTGATTGTCTCTATATTTACGATTAGACCCAAAATTTAAATATTTAAATCATGGTGCCTGTCTTGAGAAACCAATTTTACTGTTATTGTCATTACTCCAGTAGAAATTATGTTGCCCTCCAGGGAGATGAGAATCAGTAGATATAGACTCAGGTCTGTTCTCATTTCAGACTCTAAGCCAAGTTTTATAACTAAATTTTTAGTAATTAGAAATAATTTGCTAGATGTGACAGCTCATGCCTCTAATACCAACTACTTATGAAGCTGTGACGAGTGGAACCCAATCTCACCTTTTCCCAGTTCACCAACTTCAGTGGAATCTACATTTAGGAAAGATTTTGGTTAAGGTGTCTGTACACACAGGGACTAGACAACCTAGGCAGTTCTGTATGGTCATAAGGGTGAAAGTGTAAACACGTATGGAGCAAAGAGAATCTAATTCTCAATTATTGTCAATTATCCCTCATAATTTTCTCCTGTTCTTCGTTGTGTGATCTCTCAAATGGTGCTCTCTTGATCAAAGTAGATACATTATTTCAGCCATATCAGACATGCACTCGGAACCCTAGAGCAGCAAATAAAGCCTAGCAATGTAAAAATGAAGAGAAAAAAACCACAAAATTTAGACCAAAACAACCTGTGCTCTCACTTATGGCATTATTCAAGTTTTACCTAAGTGTATATGGAAACAAAGTTCCTTTGTACCATTGAATAACCTGACGATATAAGCTCACCTAGCCAATCTTGGAGTGCATCCTCTACTGCTTCTTAAGCAATCATGTAGCAGAGTTATCGCATACGCAGGTTTTCAGGATACATGATTCAAGCACTCTAAGAATTATGTTCAGCGTTATTATTCAGAATTACTGCTCAGCAAGCAGGTCCAAACATGACCTGCAGACCCTTAGGCTTCTGAAATGCATAAATCTTTTTGTAAAGTGTTCTTGACTGTGCTGCAAAATTATTCATTTTGGCAAATACCTAACATAGCGCATGCACAGTTGGTATAATGCATCTGGAACACATCTAACTCTCCCCATATTTGCATACACCCATTTTAGACTAGGCAAATTTGAACCTCAGTTATTCCTGAGCAATTAGGACTTCAGAAACATTATTACAGCTTACCCTACAACAATCCCAGGATGGGGACTCTTCAAGATGCATAAGTAAATAGGAATCTATTCCTGAACTCCTCAACATTTAACATTGTTTCAGCAAGATAAAAGGCATACTTACAAAGGAAGTTAAAGTATTTTCTTGAAAATTAAGATTAACAGAATTGGCTACACAGCTGTAAAATCATCTGGCCTCCCTTCTACTTTTCCACTCCAATACCTGAACCCCACATTCAGCTAGGAAAAAGTTGTTTATTTTGAGCAACTAAATGCACCATCACTTAACAGAAATTGGCATTGAAGGAAACATGAGAATTTATTCCACACAAATTGGACCAGATACGTAGTGGATAGGTGATAAGGCACTGCTACCAAATACCAAAAGTAGCTTAGTGATTAAACTTGGGGTGGAAATGTGCAGGGATCAACACAGGGCCAGGTATAAATGCCAGAAATGCCCTTTATTCCACACTCAGTTGATAGTCAACCTGGAAGTTACCACAGGTTCTTTCCAGAGAGGAAAGAATCTGACCAAGGTGAGTACAAATACATTTTAGAGCAGTAAGTATCAGGGGAATAATTCATCTTGCAACTGATATCACAAATTAATTTCTGTGGAAATTGCATAAATCAAATTATTAATTCAAACATTTATTGCATGATTTCATCAAGAAGAACCTCCAACGAAGGTCTAAATCCTAAAATTTCTCCAGTAGTTCAATTTGGTTACATAGCTCAAGCACTTTTCAGGAATATAGGTATTTTCCTCTCTCAGACAGGCTGACCAGATCCCAACAACCTGCGCTATACTGCTGATGCAAAGTATACATAACAGATCATAACAATGAGGAAAATCATCCTGTGGCCCAGAACCAATTTAGCACTTCTCTTTCCAAAGCATTTTCAACTGTGATCATGGTGTCGTAGCTTATACCAGGTGACTGCTCTGGCAGATGTCTGGTCTAAGGTCAGCACAAAATCTCCTTCTTCAGTTTCATTTTTCACTCACTGTGTGTAACAAAAGAAGAGCTAGAGTTAGCATTTTAAGAGACTTTTGAAAACATGGTATTGTAAAGCTTAAAGAAATCATTAGCACTGATTCAGCGCCTCTTAAAACTAATAGTTTTTATATATATTTGTTTTGATAATGAGTGCTTTAATCCTCTGTCTCAAAACTAAACAAAACCCCAAAACAACAAAAAAAAAAAAAAGCCCGGCACTGATGAGCAATCTTGCAATAACGAATCAGTGTGCACACATGAGGCAAAAACAAATGCAGTTGGGAAACAGATTTCGGTGTCAAGTTTCCCCAAGTGTTGTTATAAATATCAGGAAATTAAAAAATGCTCTTAAAATGCATGAACATTATTTAGGTCTTTAATCTGGAAGGGGCATGATTGATTTTGCAGGGTGGAAACTGCCAACTGTACCAGTGCCTGCAGATGGAAGGGGCCGGCACATAGCTGCCAATTTCAGGGAAGATATTTCAACTACTCTCTAAAATGGATTGCAAAAGCTTGTTGTCTTCTGCTTGCTCCTCCGGGCTCATGCTGCACTAGACAGCTCAGGGGAAGAATGGCATCAGTCTTTTCCTGAAACAGCTGAAGTCACAGAACACGGCTATTTTAGGAACACCAAAAAATGAAAAACCTAAACCTTTGAGGGCGATGGGGCCACAAGCTGAATTGGAAATAATAGTCAACTAAAATTAAGGAATCTTACTGTTTACACAATGGCCATTTTACACCATAGTGAGAGGAAAACTGACCTTTAAAGTCTAAAGTTCACTTTTACGTCCTTATAACTGAACAAAATCTTCACTCAAGGAAGAACATTTTCTGCAAACAAAACTGCACTGTGTGAAACTTGAAGTTCCTCTTGCACTGTAGAAAACTGTAAAATATTACCAACAAGAAGTAGACTAATTTTTCACATAAGAACATCTTTAAATCCAAATGGTCTTAAATCTCAGCTTGCTCATTTTCATAAATATGTATCAGATCTGAGAATCTGATTCCTGATAAAACATTTTGGATGTACAACTTTAGACTATCAGAAATGGGCAGCTCCAAGTCACATTTTACAGCCTCAAAAAACTCTTCATATAGCCACTATGTTAGTGTAAAGGTTTTTTAAGTATCAAACTTACTTGGCTTCTTCTGCCCTTTCAGTTGGGTAGAAATACTTACCTCTCCTCAATTTTTACCTTATCTTTTCTCCCATATTGTAAAAATAATTTCCAACGGCAAAAGGAAACTGAGTAGCGTAAAGCAATCTTCTTAAGCCATTTTCTATAGCTTTCTTCTTTCAAGGAGTATCTATTCCCTTTCCTTCTATTCTGCTCTGGAAACTGTGCTTATGCCAGCACCTTGTTAAACTGATTGCTGAGTCTTTTCCTCTGGAATTTAGCACCACTACAGCAGGTTGGTAACAGAGTCTGTCTCAAATATCTTGTGTTAAGGACAGATCTGAAAAGTTATCTGCACTGTGGAGTAAAGCTGTTTTGCTGGCAGTGAGAATACTAGAATGGATATAAAGTGTCTTCAGGAAAATTGTCCTTAGAACTGCATCACATTAAAGACATCTGGGTGGTATTTCGTCCCACTGGTTCCAGCAGACACAGAACTTCATCCCTGCTTTAGTTCTTCCAGTAAAATAAACATCTACATATGTGACAGGAAAAGAACTCATTCTCCCCCTTTTAAGGATTCTTCCTCTGTGTTTTTGCTCTTTTAAATTATTACTTGCAGACCTAATTTGCAGGCACTTGTGCCACTACAGAAATGAAATCGGCCCTAACTCATCCCCAGTGCAGAAGACTAAGCAAGGTGCAAGATAAGCCCTTTGCTTTCTCTTTCTGTTTGAAACACTCCTTTCACGCTACACTGCAGGCTCGTGAGATATACTCTCACATCATTTGTTACATATTTCATACTGTAGTGCCATGCTTGATTACATCAATCTATACAAAACAGAAACTGGCAGCCAGTTTCCCAATTTCTGCCAACTGTAAAGGTTAACATGTACGTTGGCATAATGTGGGTGTGTAAATAAGAGAATTTGTGTAGTCCTTTATTTAGCAATGTAAGAAAACATATTTCAGGTTGGAGATGAATAGTTTTCCTTCCCTCCAGGTGTCTATTTTCTATTTTGGAAATTTCAAGGAAGGGATTAAACATGCACAAGCACTACTTAGCAACAAAACACTAGGGAACCATACTGTGTGTACTATAACTTCATTTCATAAGACTATCATCACAAACTGCCAGTATTTCATCACTGCCAAGACGTCTTCGGAGAGAGACAGGAGAAGTCAAGGAAGTGGCTCTCAAGACACCCCCAATAAGCTCTCTGCCATCACTCAAGCCTCCCATAAGGCAAGTTCACCATCCCCAAGGATAATTAACAAATTTACTTCTAGACCAACAACCTTTAAGAAAAAAACATTCGCCCAATCAAGTAGGTTTATGTTTTCAATTTTGCACCTTTAGAAGCTCTTATTGTTGAACAAGCAAAGCAACTGTCTTATACAAAAACTGGCTGTCAGTATAAAACATATCTATATATGTTTCTGTATTTGTAGAATAAATGCTTTTCTAATCTGATGCAGAAATCCAGATTAAATTAATCTAATGGAACAGATATGAATTTTCCCTTGACATTTTATTCTGGAATTCCAAAAAGTAACCAAACAATCTGGCATGAATAAGCAGTTATTTAACAGTGAGGATAAAAAGGAATTATTTATGTACCTATTCCTTCTTGTTCACAAGCTTGGTTTGTGTAACAATCTGTGGTGATGACTATTAAACAAAAAATTCAAATAAACATACACAAATGTTTAAGTCATCCTGACAACAGTACCATATTTGCCATCCTTCTATGTATATTTTACTGTCTTCCATTAATTTTAAACTACAGATATGCATTCCTCCAGGAAAGTATTAGAAAACAAAAAAAAAAAAATTGCAAGTCATATGAAACAAAGACAGTAGACAGGAGATAATTACATTCTAGGATCTTAGTCTTCTGAATCTCCAGGATAAGATGTAAGAACAGAAGGAAAAATTAATAGTGTGCAGCACTCATTACAGGCTGCATGAAGGTGATCATGCCTCTAAGCTGACTGTGTACTGGCTTAAAGGTTGAAGGAACACTCGTCCAAAATAAAGGCAGTGACTATATACACAGCAAAGTACCTGCAACGAATGACAGCTTTTACATGTGATCACCTCCGCTTAAATACAGAACATTAGTGCAAGACTCTCCCTATCAAGATTCAAAAGCCTGCAGAAACAGAAAATACCAAACTGAAGCTTCCATTTATAGAAAAGTCCTATCTGCATCTATGACGCTACCTTTAACTCGTGCAAACAGATCTAAGCAAAAATAAGTTTTCTCTTGAATAAGCTAAGAATCCATTGACATTACTTTTGTGCCTGCTTTGCTGTCGCGATGTGTAACATAAGGGTCAGAAACTGAAATGTCAATATTCTTAAAGAAAATGAGACAACGAGCACAAAAGAAACCTGATACCGTCTTAAAACAGACAACCACTGGCTGCGTATCTCTAATAGAAGCGATACAAGCTACAGACATACCATTACAGACTGCAATGTATTCCAGCTTGGCATATTTGCCACTGTCTTTACACAAAAATGTGTAACATTTGTAACACATAACTGTAGAATACAAGAAATAGAGCAATAGTAAAGGTGAAAGACTTCCACTTGAAAACGTTGGATGAAAATTATGAAGTGTTCTCCAAAAGAAACAGTCAGTTGGAGATTCTAAAAGGCAAGCATAAATTATATGGTTTGTGTATGTTGCTGCAAAGTCACAGATCCCTTTTCTTATATTCTGAACTGCAATGCCAAAGAAAAAATATTCCCTGAGGTGACTAATAAAATCAGAAGCTGAGGTTCAACAGGAAAACTGTGACTAGAAAAAGTAAGAAATGTGATGGAATTCCTCGAACAACATCTTGAAGACACTTGTAAGTCCAAAGATCAATATTCCAGTACACTCGCACTGGGCCAGAGCAGAAAAACATTTAGATTGAAGGATCTGGTGATAAGAAAACATGAGAAAATGCCACCGTCTGATCAACACTTCATTAATTTCAGTAAATATGAAGCTATTTTAGTATGTCAAAATATGAATATACTGTAATTATTTTTCTTCTTCAGTGGAAGACTAATTTCTTGAGGAGAAATTATGCTCATCTTTACATATATTACTGCAAAACTAATAATGAAAATTTACATCGGCGATTAAGCTAGCACGTGTGAAAGATTTTTTAAAATATTTAAGAATTTTTTAATGCAAAATTTTATTTTCAGTTGTGAACGTAACCACATAGGCTGAACCTTTTTATGCTAGGAAATTCAGTTAACTAAACGGGATTTGTAAAGATCAGCTCAGAAACTGCAAGTACTGCAACTGTATATTTGCACAGTGCATACCAGAGTGGGCCCTAATATCACCTGCAGCCTCTAAACACTACTGTACTATTGCTCTTAATAGTAATAACAGCAACATTCATCTTACTGGATATAGCAGTTCCTATTTTTGTATTCACAGTAAAGCTTTAAAAAATTTTAAGGCACTTTCAGGGGTACTTTTTCTTAAAGATAAAAAAAAATCCCAAGTGTTTAACCATAATCACTATTGGGAAAATACATTAGTAATGTACACTTTAAAGCACTTCTGAAAAGCTACACTCCTAATACCAGGTAAATGATATATGTTTTAGAAACACTTATGAATACCTATTCACTTATTAGTCTGGCATGGCCTCAAAACAGTATTGGCTAAACAATAGTGCTTCTATCATGGTTTTGTATATGGTCAATCAAGTAAACAATATGCATTTTTTTTACAAACGCTTGAATGCGTGCTTACACAGCAGTTTATTCAGATCCATTATGGACATCCAAGTAAATAAATGTTCTAAAGTCCATAACTATATATTCAGTAAATACAGAGCTGCTAGTTTCTATAGAATAAATAATAAGCCCTATAACAATACCACAATCACAGGGGTTTATCCAACAATGTGCTTTGCCACAAAAAAGATTTCACAACTTCTCGCTGGCATTTTTCCCCCCCATCATTTCTTTCTTTTGTTTTTAAAGAAAGGTGTTAAAGGGGAGAACATTACCTTTTAAGAAGCTGTTACTTGGTGAGAATACACAACCATTATGAGAAATAATAACATAGAAGGAAATTTTTTCTTGGGAGTCCCTGTAAAACTATAGGTCTTATTTCAATTTCACCACCTTACCTCGGTCACCAGCAGACTTAGATGAGTTCTGCAGTTTGGAGCCACAGTTTTACGTTGATGGCATTTGTTACTCTGAGTAATTGCTCAGCAAACATTCAGGAATGGTTTTGTTTATAACTACAAATACCAAAGGAGAGCAAGCTCTTTAATAATCTGATGCATACTTATATGTGGGTGAGAGCTTGCCTTTTCCAGCCATTCTGAAAGCTCTTTACCTTTTATTTTTCTTTAAGTCATGTTTTAGTAATACCAACAGGAAGAACAATACCCTAAAGATGAAACAAGTAACTACTACTCATAATGGAACTGCAAATAGGTAAAGGACCTTATATATGTTTGGTAAAAAGCCAGGAGCCATTAAAGGAGCATGAAAACTGATTTTGGCCACAGGAAGATCTGTGTCAGAGTGGCAAAAAAATCCCAATTAATTCTTCACAGGCCTTGGAGTGAAGAAAAGATATGGATAGAGAGGAACAAAATAAGAGGCAGAGAGATTAATCAAGAAGGCTTCTCCAGCAGAAGCCCAAGGCTTAGCAATTTAAATCTTCTTGGGTGCACCAGGATATCACATAAATATCTAAGACAGTCTTTAAATTGTCAAAGGAGACAAAATAAGGCTTTTGCCTTTAAGATAAGCCTTCCACCTGGACCACTAAAATGATGATTTTCCAGCCTCCAAGGCAGACTAAGTTTGGAAGAAGACGAAAATGTCTTAACATCTCAGGGATGGCAGAGCCTTCCATATTCCAAGCTGCCTGTAGATTTGCAGCAGTCTCATATAAGTACATGACATCCATGCAAGTATTGAAATTAAATTAAAAATAATGAACTACTTAAAATCTATTCATGGATATTCCTGGCAGAATCTACATGGGCTTGGGAGAAAGGAAAATTTGCTAAATTAATAATTCACTTAGGAACAGTTTGCTCAGTGTATGTCCTATTTAAATGTTTTCAGATGCACATTTTTTACCAGTTCTACTCTTTTTTTAGCCTTCAGCCAGCCATTGAAGTCACTTTCTAAAGGTCCAACAAAAGAGCTAAATGAATACAGAAATGATGCCCTTGATTTCAGGAATGCTATGTACTCACCAGTGTCCAAAAGCCTGAATTTAATGACTTTGGTCTGATTTCAGGGATGTTAAGGTAAGAAGGAATACAGACCAACTGGTTTTATCATAAATCAGCATTCTACTTCAATTGCAAGTGTTTATTCTTGATGTGCCATTGGGAAATACAGCACAAAACCTGCTTTGTTGACACTAGATTTGTTACTGTAATCCACATTTTATAAATATGGGAAAAGAATATTGAAGAGTGGTAGAAAAAATAAGACTATATTCTAGGAAGTTTTCAGAACAAAAATAATGCATTAAATCAATTCATAAATTTATCTTCAATACAGCAAGAAATTGATATATGTTTATCTTTTTAATTACTGCATTAATTTTCCCATTTAATTTATCTAATTTCTTTTGGAGGATCTTATCAACGTATATAAATATCTGACAGGAAGGTGCAAAAAAGACAGAGCCAGGCTCTTTTCAATCGTGCCCTGTGACAGGACAAAAGGTAATGAGCACAAACTGAAACACAGGAGGGTCCCTCTGAAGATCAGGAAATGTTTTTTTACTGTGAGGATGACTGAGCACTGGCACAAGTTGCCCAGGGAAGTTGTGGAGTCTTCCTCCTTTTGGAGGTATTCAAAAGCCATTGGGACATGGTCCTGGGCAACCAGCTCTAGGTGGCCCTGCTTGAGCAGGGTGGTTGGACAAGATGACCTCCAGAGGTCCCTTCCACCTACACCATTCTGTGATTCTGTAAAAGCTACTTATTCCAATTGAATTGTTTTAAATTGTTCAGTCATGTGTCAAAGTCACACAGTTTCCATAGAAATTGGGTGTCCTGTAACTTTGATGAATAAGTTTCCATCCACAGAAAAATAAAATAGACTTCCTCAGTGGCTGGGGTTTTTTGTATGTTCTGAAGAGGTAAACTTAATAGCACTGAATTCCTCACCCCACAAAAAAACCTACTAAGGTTACTTTTCTGGTGTTTTTTCAAAGCCTGAAACCTACATTTGGATTTTGATAACTATATCAAACAATGAAGGACTGAGATCTACTAGACAACCCCAAAGGCAGATTTTTCATCCTAGATTTAATTAAATAGGAACGTTAGTAGTATTTTGTTCAGATTAGTGTAAAATTTTGTAACACAAAAATGAAGCAGGAATAGTTAATTTTAAATATACTCATTCCTATACCAATAAAAACAAATTATGTTCTGATTCCAAACAAGATGGGGCCAGTTCTGTTATCAATGATCTGGACGAGGGGATTGAGTGCACTCTCAGTAAGTCTCCAGACGACACCAAGCTGGGCAGGAGTGTTGATCTGCTCGAGGGTAGGCAGGTTCTACATAGGCATCTGGATAGGCTGATTGATGGGCTGAGGCCAACTGTATGAGGTTCAACAAGGCTAAGTGTCAGGTCCTGCACTTGGGTCACAACAACCCCATGCAACACTACAGGCTTGGGGAAGAGTGGCTGGAAAGCTGCTGGCAGAAAAGGACCTGGGGGTGTTGGTTGACAGCTGGCTGAATATGAGCCAGCAGTGTGCCCAGGTGGCCAAGAAAGCCAACAGCATCCTGGCTTGTAACAGAAACAGTGTGGCCAGCAGGACTAGGGAAGTGATCGTCCCCCTATACTGGGCTCTGGTGAGGCCCCACCTGAAATGCTGTGTTCAGTTTTGGGCCTCTCCCTGCAAGACAGACATTGAGGTGCTGGAGCGTGTTCAAAGAAGGGCAACAAAGCTGGTGAAGGGTCTAGACCACAAGTCTTACGAGGAGCGGCTGAGGGAACTGGGGTTGTTTAGCCTGGAGAAAAGGCGGCTGACGGAGACCTTATGGCTCTCTACAACCACGTGAAAGGAGGTCGTAGCCAGATGGGTGTCAGTCTCTTCTCCCAAGTAACAAGTGATAGGAAATGGCCTCAAGTTGTGCCATGGGAGGTTTAGATTGGATATTAGGAAAAATTTCTTCATCAAAAGGGTTGTCAAGCGCTGGAACAGGCTGCTGAGGGAAGTGGCTGAGCCACCATCCCTGGAGGTGTTTAAAAGACGTGTAGATGTGGTGCTTAGGAAAATGGCTTAGCGGTGGATCTGGCAGTGCTAGGTTAACAGTTAGATTCAATGATCTTAAAGTTTTTTTCCATCCTAAATGATTCTATGATTCTATATTTGTCTTTTACAGAATTTAAATTGGTGCACAATTTGAAACAATTTTCCACGCGTTTTGCTTTACTCATGTTTTCATAAGTCTTTTGGTTCAATGAAACCACTAAGTTGTGGGAGTTTTTTCTAAAAAGTGGTCGCATTATGTAATATCATATATGAGAAGTAATGTTATAGTTATACTTTGATCTATTATAAAACTGGAGACGTAATCACTACATCCAGCACTGTGTGCTGTATAAGAGTAGATACTACTCCATTAACCTTGGCCAGTGAGCTGGCAGTCACATGTTTGTTCTACTTTGCTTTAAGAATTACATAATTAGAAAGTTAACTAGAGATGAAAAATGAATATGTAATTTTTTTTGCAACCTTAACCGAATAAATATTACATACACCATGACAGAAATTATTTACAGACAAGGTTCTAATTTCACTATGCAGAGAAATAGATGAGATGAGAGTCAATTTACAACAAATGATTTCACTAATTGTCTTACTGTAACTGGCTATTACTACTCTCAACACGAGTTTATCATCCAGCAGGAAAAAAGTCCACTTACTTTGCAGTAATGATGTAGTCAAAGGAGCCTCCCCAAATGTTTTCTCTCTTTCCCACTACAAAACAAAAACAAAGTTTTCTTCAAAGAATAAACCACAGAGTTCCCCTAAAAAATTTGACATCTTGCTTCCTGATAATACCATCTCCAGGTCTGTTAGAAGGGAACAGGCCCTTTTACCCTTCCACAGCTGTTTCTTATCTCTCCATATAGAAAGACACTGTGGTAAAATGTAGTAAAATGTTAATCAGATACAGATTAAGCACCCTTTTGAGTCATCTCTGATACATACCGGCAATAATGAACAAGTTACTGAAAATGAACTGATTAAGTTTGAAGAAAATACATCACTCTCAAAAAATAGTGGGAACTTTCTTCACTTTTATTTTTTAAATTCCTGATAAGTATAATCCATGCACTTTTGAAATTAACATTTTTAATTGCTTATACAACTGGCCAAAAAGCAGGCTGGTCTTTGTATTAAATATTAGATTTCATACTTTATCAACCATGTTTAGCAAAAAGGAAATCCAAAGGAAATTTTCTTTAGGATTTAAAGTAATTTCTGAAGATTTTTTTTTTTATTTTTTTTTTTTTTTTTTTTTTTTACTGTTAGGGTTTGAAAATACTGCTGTTGTCAGATAAACCAGTCTGCCTTCCACCCCGTTTAGAACTAGCAATCCAGAAATCACTTGCCTTTTTAAGAATAACTGTAAAAGGCTATAGTCAAGGCATTTAATAATCTTTTAAAATGTTTTCATATAATCTATCTTGAAAGTTTATTCACTGGTTTTTTCCACTAGCTTCTGTTTTCACCTATTTTCTTGTCATATGGCGGTTTATTAATGGTTCGGGAACCCTATATTAAGGCTAGATAGACATGAAGTCATACTCAAGATTTCATTAAGCATTTATGTTTACATTTTTTGTTTATTTATTACTTTTTCAACTCTTGAATGCTTATTCAAACTGAATTTTAAGCAAAGCCATGTGCAGTATCTCCTGGTTTAAAAAATACATAAAGTAAACCGCGTAAAGTAAAAGATGCAAGAGAAACTACTAGGTGAACGTAATATTTCCTTAAGGCATATCATCTATTACTGAAGATACCAAACTATTATCAGCTGTAAACTATGCTATTACAGCTTTAATAGGTGGCTACAAAGCCACAGTAGAGGAACAAATGCAGAGACCTGAAAGTTCAAAGGATCAACAGATAAGCAGCACGTTACATGATAGTTGAAATGAGATCCTCTGAGAAATGAATCTTGTGCCATAATAAGCAAGTAACCCTATGCAATTTGAGACCTACTTTAATATAGGATTAGACTCAAGATATACAATCTGTAAAATGCTGGTAAACAGCAAGTAAGGGTACCATCCTCAGATTTGGCTGTTGATTTGACAGCGATATCTTGCAAAACAACTCCTCCTCCTCCACCGACTTCCTCCCACTCTTAGTGGCCAAATTAGTATACTAACGAGTATTTCCTGTTGTGGCATAGAACATTGGATATCTATCTTTCCTCCCTCAGCTTTTAATGAACAGCCAAAACTAAATAAATTTCAAAAATCATGTCTTTTTTTCACAAGTGTCCACCAGCTTTACACAGGTACAATCACAAAAAACTTTATGCAAGATTCTAATTTTATCTATGAAATCAATCCCATACAAGAGCCTGAATGACCAAAACTTATACAAGAGCCTGAATGACCAAAACTTATGCTTTTCAGATGTCATTTACCACACACTTGCTTTTTGAACATTTCTTTAGTATTTCCAGCATTCCACTTCCTGCCAAGCGTCCAAGATGCTCTGATCAAATTTTCAGGTGTCCAGAAAGCAGTACACAAACATACAGATAAGGGTGCAAAACTAAAAGCTAGAAAAGAATCTTTAGAAGTCAATACCTCAGAGTATCAAGATACTAAAGAAAAGGCCAAGTAAACTGAAACGGGTTTTTGGTTTTACTAATTTGAAAATGTGCTCACAGATTATTCAGCTAAGTACTCAAAACATCCCATCCAGCAAGAGAACAAGTTAGAAATAAAAGTAAGCCCTTTCTGTTAAAAAAAAAAATTTATTTAATCTTTAAAATGTGCAGCAATGCAATGAAACTTATTTTTCCTTTTCAGAATATGAAGGGACTTTAAGTATTCAAAAGTTGTAAGACAGTTTTGTGCATATCTAGATTTCTATTTATTCTTCCTTGCAAACCCTTTTCAAAATCTCATTGTTTCAACATGTTATTGTTTATTTTCTTTCCATTGCTTTACTTGACTGTAGAGACAGATATTGCTCCTTTCTGCCTTTCTCTGCCTTCCCCAAGTGAGGAAGGGCTATTGGAAAGAAAGACTAAAAGGGAAAGCTATTAACAGCAGCTGACTTTGCCCTAGTCTTGGCCTTTACATAGATTAGTGCAACATATGGCCTCAGATAAGAGCAATACACTGGAGCAGGGTTTTACCGAGGAGGGCACACTAAAACACTACCTCTAGGTATCCCAGTGAGTGGCCTTGACACACCTGAGTGCATCACTGGATCTGTGCTTTGGTCCTTAAAGCATGAGACCCTTTCGTCTTGCAAATTCTTTAAGCTGTGCTTGTCAAGACTATAGCAACAACTGACTTTGGGAGGGCAGACACACAAAAGGGAAGCCCACTTCATTAAGAACCTGCTTGTTGAAATTAGGAAAAGATTGTCAAAGATTCTCTTGGAAGGAAAGAACTGATCATAGCTCCGCTCGCTCACTAAATTGTGCATAATCCCACAACATACAACATGGGAACCTGTTAGACATGTAAGAGGTAACTCGTGAAACATTGAATAAGATTTCTCACTCATGCAAGTAGGCAAACAACTGACACTACGATACGCCTGCCCTCCTCCCACTGTCTGATAGATACCCCTCTGCTGAGATTGCTGTCGATCACACAGTCAGTAAAAGAAAACATATGCTGCTCACTCAGCAACTCCAAATGACAGCCTGGCATCTCAATGCAAGCCCAGTCTCAAAAGGGGTTTAAATTAAGGTGCTGGATAGGAAACAGGAGCAGCTGGGGGATAGTCACATATTCTCTTTTGTCTTCTGTTACAAAGCTGATAACCTTGGATAGAGGGATGAGACAGCAACAGCAAAAAGCTACAGGAAGACTCAGCAAATATCACCTGCTAGGCACCTTAGACCTACTTTAGGATATTTTTTCAAAGTGGTTCACAAAGTCTTTAAACTTTTAGAAGAATATATTTTTAATTGATGGAAATACGACTCCTATGCAAGCATGCAACTACATACAGTATTGCCAAATAGAGTGCTAGCATTCTGAAACCTTCAGACTTCACTATTGTTATCACTCAGCTGCTGCATTTGGTCTGATCTGTCCACAAAACCTTGCTAAAATGGCTTCTGTTGATTTTTTTCTAGATCAGATGCCATTTTCTTCCATCTGTAGTCTCCACAATTAAAACTACGTATTATATTTAGTAATTATATAATTACTTTAGTCCTTATATTTACTATGAAGAACCATGCAGATATCACCTTTCATCTTAGAATTTACACATAGGGAGATGTTTTCTGTATTGTCCCTCAGATAAAGTTCTCACAACCTTTGAATGAGATGGACAGAACCACAGACAAAACCTTAGTGTTTACCAAAACAACTCGGCGCTCTCTTACAAAGTACTGCTAGATCTAAAGGCAATTTATTACTAGAATACCTATAAACAAAATCAAATACCATGTATTTCCCTCCCTTTTTTTCTTTCCTGACAAATTTATTTCTAGATCGTAAACAAGTTCAGTGAAATCTAATTTATCCTTTCTATAATGCTGAATTGATTGGAGCCTGGTAAAACTTAGCTTCCCAAAGGATGAAACCATTCTAATTTACATGCTGTAGTCTGACAGGGCTACATTGACAGTGTATGTATATAATAACACACAAACTCCTGCCATTTCTATTAATTTAATGTGTAACAATATATATTTAGCTGATGCTCAGATTTCATGTTTATAACTTGACAAATTAGTTTAGTGCTGCTGTGGAGATAGAATCAAACTGCTGTGTTTACACTATGTTGCCTCTTCAACTATGACTATATAAAAACAGCATTTACTAAAGGAAATGGAAATTCACTTTGGTCATGAATGCTTTGCTCAAGTAAAAGTTCTGGAATTTAAGAAGCACTTAGTTGCTGCATTAGGCCATTTAGGATGTTTCAGCGTCTCAATTGACTGTAATACCAATCTGCTCAAGTGCCCTGTTAATGACCTTCCATCTCACAGCAAGCTCAGGAATTCAGTGTTTATACTTTTTTTTTTTTTTTAACTATACCATGAACAGACTGAAGGACAGATCCTTCTTTCTCCCTCTACTGTGGCAGAAGGGTGTAAACTGTTAACATTATTTCAAACAATAAAAACCTAACCTTCTTGCCTCTTAATGAAAATTATCATTGGCAAAAGTTAGGAAAAGGAAACCACTTAAAATTACAGGATGTTAAACATTAAGAAATGCAGAATTTAAAATGTTCCCTCTAAACAAACAAACAAAAAAATTGTATACACAAGCTTCCATGTTGCAGCATGAAGGGTTCCTAGTTTTGTGTTATTGTTCTAAATGAACACCTACGACACAGAAATATGAAGCTAGACTGAGAAACACCACTATCGTTTCCCAAAACACTCTCTAAAATTTCAAGATAACTAGTTAGCAATGTAATATAAACTTAGAGGACTGAATCTTCAGCTGAATGCCACTGAGATACCTTCACTGCAGTCAAAAATTTTAGTCATTTTCACAAATTTAATATGTGATCCAGAATATCTGCTTTGTTAACAAACACGAATATTTAATCATCTACCCTGCCATGTCTTCACTTCATCAGCTGGACAAAGAGTATGAGAAAACTTCCTTGAGTGATGTCATTAGAACTTGTCCGCATTGTTTACATTTCACTGTGGCAGTCTCCAGTAAAACTCTCAGTTACAGTATTCTGGAAAACACTAAAGCCAAATGCCATTTGTGTATCTTTCTTCACAAGCCTCAAAAGAAAACTACTTACAAGTTTTGCACTCTTCGCTTCCATCAAACAGGAACATGATCCAGTGAGATTTCACATCTATAGACATTTTCTAAATTATCATGGAAAAAACAAATTGGAAAGAAAAAAATCTTGTGATAATCTCAAAAGGTTCTAAAAGCTGAACACTAATTATAGAAAGCAATATAGAATTTAGAAAGTAATTGTTCCCCCTCTCCCTCTAGTAGAAATTTGAGAATGGAAAACACTTGGCTTGCTTTTAGAATTTTGGGTTAGCATATCCAAGAGAGTAATCAATGCCTTTGGAAAACACAAATTCTTTTAGAATATCCACTCTTAAAACCCTCAGTGGACTATGGGAACAGTACCTGTTCTAGGATAACAGCTATCACACAGTGCTTCACATGTGGTTATGGACAGATTAGAGCCTTTACTACGTTGCAACATGACAATCAGACGTACGTAAGCATACAGTTAGAGCCTTAAATTGTGGTTGTTAAATGAACTTGGTTCAGTTTAACTTTCATCTCATTCATAGCACAGATCACCTCAGCCAATATGTCTAGTTAAATACCTGGTCTCTTAATAATGCTAAATAGCAAATACCACCACTGAAGTTAGTGGGAATTACATGGCTACAGTCAGTCTGTACACTCCTGTTACTACAGTCTGACTGGAATGTAAATTATTGTGTTCATGTATTAATTCTATCAGGAAGAACATACAGAAATACTTAGTTAATGCTAGCTAACATTTACACCACTCTAGTTAAATCAATTTTCCTTTTTAAAAATGCTATTTGCAATAAAATACCCTCTATTAATATTTTTTTTAATGTTTAATGCAAATTTCTTTAAATGTACTGTGGAGAAGAGTATCTATCAAATACTAATATCTCATTTCCCAATGAGTTCATCAAGCCCCTAATTCTCATTTTTAGCCCACTAATAGACTCTTTAGGAATATTCTTCTATGGATTTTTCTCATATTATATTAATTTCTATCACTGTGGAAATATGTTTCCAAAGTGTAGTAAATTGTTAAATTAAGAACCTCCAACCACAAGTGGTAAGAGGCTTCAAGGCAAGGTAAGAAAATAAAACATCTGCACTTAAGACATCTAAGTACTGATTTTACAAAGGGAAATTCATTTCAATCAACAGAAAGTACCTGATCAGATTCAGTCAACCTTGGCTTTAGTATTACGGCCACCTCTACAAATATGGGGTTCCATTTCAGGCACAGCATACAATGAACAAAACAGATTTACAATCCAATTGTAAGAGAAGCATTTAGCAAACCCCCTCAAAAGTAGAAATCTCCATAGAAAGAAATTTTCAAGTCAGTCAGTCAGTCAAATCTGTGGACATTTCTGAGAGCACTGCAGAAAGGAAGCCATTCTCGGGGCACAGCAGAAGTTAAGCCAGCTTTACAAACACCTAGTAAATACACTAGGTACTCTCGAGCACCATCTACTGACATTAAGTATTTTCCTGTTTGCAGAAATGGCACTTAAAGGTGGATCCAACTGAATCTTCTAAACAGCTCTGAAGCAACAGAGAGACCGGACAGATTTGCTTGTACAATTTCTTGGCACAGAGTGCTTACACCTGCAACACATAATCAAGCCTACTGTGCTGCAACAACAACCACAAAGTCTTAGCAAACCATTGCATTTAGGTTCATCAGCTAACCCCCACACACACCCTAGAACAAGCCATGACTTGAGGAGATTGGTTTTAGTAATAATCCAGCCACCTAGATTTTTATGTGTTGAGAAAGACCAGTTTGGAGGGGGGAGACATTATAACGGACCATTTGTAATTTTTTACAACAGAAACTCAAGCAATTGATTGTTCACTTAAAATTTAGAATTTTGACTTAAAATACAACTAAAGCCACAGCAGTAATATAAACAGGGTTTTTTCTATTAAAGTATTAAAATAGTAAAAATGGCATAAACAAAGTGCAACTTAGTCAAATGTTAGTTTTTAGATATACTCAGTGTTGCATTCTTGCTTAGTGTTTTATAAAAGCAGACACTTCATTTAACACATATTTCTACTACTTTAAACAGAATAGCAATTCTCAGACTTTTGAACTTCAAGTATGTTTAACTTATTCTAGTGTTTCACAGCCCGGCTATGAAAACTTTCTTAACCAAGAGGCTAAGAAATATTTAGTTGAAACAATAGAAAATTCTGATACCATGCTGTCTTCAAATTTGTCAAGTCTCTTCTTTCCTTATCAGTAAATAGTAAGAGTGATGATCTCAAAGCTGGTTCACAAGCCTAAATGTTCTCTTACTTGCAAACCAGACTATGGAGAAAAAAGGGGTGGTGGAACTCAGAAATGTAGATTCAAGACTGCTTCTTGTTCAGATTTGGAGTTGAGATACGGCTACAGAAAACACCCAGACCTAGGATCACCATTGCTGAGAAATTCTAAACATTTTTTTTCATTACAAATCAGAAAACAAACATTTTGGAATTTCCTGTAGAATGAAAATTCTTTAAAGTTTCCATTTAAGAGATATGAAAGTGTTCGTGATTAGTTTTTCTGTAAAAGAGAATTTTGCTTTCTCAGCTCCTTAACTCTGCAGGGACAGCCCAAAAATCCTCATTGCCTCATTTTAAAATGTCAGCCTTAATATTTCCAGACTCCTCTGGAAAAGCAGGGATTTCTCCGAATACACCTCCAGGCTTCCAGGGTCTGAAGCACTGAGCCTCATAAAGCTGCACAACACCCCGCCGTTTGTGGGCTGACCTCCGCGGCAGAAAGCACAAAGCCTTTAAACCCGAGATAGTCGTTGCTTCCCTAAATCCTAAAAGCCTTGGTTTAGGCATCTTCTAGTGCTTTTATTATTTGGTTTATGTTGGTGGTTTTGTTTTTAGTTCTTTCTGCTCACTAAAAGAGGCCCACGCTGTGTCCTCCTTCCTCTTCCCCCACTGCCGAATGTGACCTCAGGAAAGCAGCAGGCTTACGCAGCTAAGGGGAACGGGGACAGATGGGCAGGGCGGAGATTGCCCACTGCCTTGGGAAACCCCCGCAGTCGTCTGCTTTCGTTTGTCAACCAAAGAACTGAATTGTGGTTTGGAAGTTTTAGGGTTGTATGTGGTGTGGCGTGGAAGTATTTCTGGCCTGTAGGAACTGAAGGATATTCATCTGGATCTCTTACAAGACTGTCAATCTTACATTTGCACCCCACATCATCATTCCATTATTCAAGCTTGTTTCAACATGATGTTCATTTATAATTTCATGCAATACTTGTGTTTCCATAACATTTACAAGACTATCATCCCCTGATAAAAGAATCTTCACAGAGACCAACTCATCATGCAAGTAACTACATTTCTGACCTGTTTCTCCTTTTAGACTATTTGGAGCATAACTAATCTTCAATCCTATTAAATTTGTCCAGTAAGCTCATATTTGCTGAACAGAAAAAAACTACTAACACTTGCTGGAAGTTAAGCAAGTGTTTGATTGTTTGATTGAATTGACACCTCCATACCAGCTTTTTATGCTCACTTTAAGTGACCGCTTCGATGTCAAACAATTTTAGTACTGCCATTCAAGTATGACGGCTGGCATTCTTCACTGTTTTCTTATGTAAAAACAATTAAGTATACACATATAAGTGGCTACTTGAAGTAAATTTGTTCATAGACAAGAGTCATTTCTCCTTCAAACAAGCAAACAAAAACTGAGTTAAGAATGCAAATATAAGTTGACACCTCACTATTTTACAGAATTATAGTAGAAAAATTAATTACAAGTGAACTTCAGCATGATTTTTGCAAGCAATTGACAAGTTGCTGCAATTTCTAGGACAAGAGAAAACATTCTAAGAGAGTGAAGTATTTACAAGTGTTGCTGCATATAAAACATTTGTGATGCCTATACCAAATTACTATCATGTCCTCTTCTAAAAAGAAATATGTGTAAGTAATATATATGCTGACAGCTACCTGGCTTTAGAACAACAAACACATCCTACACGATAAATTAAAATTCTAATACATAAAGTATCCACCTGAAATAAAGTTACCCGGCAAGGTACTCTTAATTAGCTAAATATTTTTCCCAAATATGACACATTAGAACAAAAATAGAACCATAAAAAGAAAATCTATATATGAGCATAATAAACACACATGATCCAGCTTTTTATATACAATGATGCCAGGAAATAATCTGTTGGGAATTTTTCTAAAAAAAATTTTTCTGAAAAATAGAAATTCAAGTAGATGTTTTCCATGAATGTTCATATCCATCATTCAGCTACAGATATTGAAAAATACTGGCGTGCCACTGCCACTTCCCTCCCCCAAACATCAAAATGCCTTTCGAAAAGTTTGTTTCTTTTAATACAATTATTTAAAAAATAACCATTTTTAAGAACAACTCCAGGCAAGGTATTATGAAAATGATAGGCCATGGTGTAAAAGTTGATTCTATTTCAAATCAAAAGTCTTTTTGTTTTCAAGTTGTCAGACTGAAGAAAGCATTCACTCACAGGTAGATTTGTGGGTTTTTTTAAAAAGTGCATAAAAATAACACCAAGTTTAGTATGACCACTTATTCAAAAAGACAACTCAAAGATATTCCCCAGCAACTTGCAATTAAACTGCTAGGAGGCTCTCTGCAGTGTGATTGCTGTCCGAGCTTTCAGGCCCCAGCAAGAAGCCAGCAACTCTGCCCAAGGGAACAGCCAAAACTCTCTGGACTTCAGTCTCTGTAGGGCACCCATTATGTCCACAAGCCCGACCTAGCACCCACTAAAATTCAGCTGGATCGACTGTACAGAGAATTTTTATTTTTCTTTAATGCCATGCACTACTGCGATTATGCTGAAATCAGAGCATAAGTTCCACCATGGTGGTACGCTCTTTCACTGCAGTGAGACAAATCTCCAAGACACTCGTTGATAGCTTCAACCAGAATAAAAGTGAGAAAGGACATTGAGGTGGTCTGGTTCACTATTTTGTCTCAAGTACTTAAACTAAGGAAATTAGGGCCTAGACTGATAATCAACAGACATGGAAAGGGGCTTTTTTTCCCTACTGTCATATAATTTGTTAAGAAACAGGTTGTAGGATGCTTGAGGTCATGTATCAATTATTTGAAACAGGTGTAATCTATCTTCTAGGTCGAACTTCAACGTGTGCTTTAGAAAAAGGGTACACCTTCATCAGAAAAAACAGAAGAGATTCCTCATATTCTTACCCTTCCGTCCAAACCTTTTCCTCTTCACAACCAAGTTCTCACTTTGAGAGTGAGAAACACACAATTAAATAGTACATTCTATTTAGAGCAACAAGACTGAAACAAAACAGGTCTCATGGGGCAGGCTATCCAAGTCATCAGACCACAGAGGTGTCCTGAATACCTGTCCATCTTTTCTTTGGGAAGTCGTGTAGGCTAGCCCTGAAATAAAATTCAAAGTTTCCATCACTTTCAAGAGCTACAGTTAATACCCGCTTAGAGGAATTTTATCAGATATTTATCACTTCAGAAGTCATATTATTATTGGGCTAGGAAGCAAAAGGGAAAGCATCTTTTCCTGTAGTAGAATCAGTTACCTTCCTTTGTGGTAATATTGCAAGTGCACTGAAACATACATTCTGGAAGTCTTGAGAAACACAGTTAACTCTTTTCCAAAACACTTATATTCCCTTTTTTTCTTTGTCAAAGGAAATTTTAATCACATCAGCCATTGAGTAAAATGTACTTGAATGTGAATTTTGAATTATAACCTGAAAATCAATTATTTGCAAAGTTTGAATATGAACTCTGAAAAACATATAAGCATCTATCAAGTTGCATTTATTTTTCCTCCAATATTTGTCTCAGGACCCTATTTTTCCTTTCCTCTCCAGAGCAGCTTTATTCCTTTCTAAATTCCAGCATATGAATTATTTCACCTAGGATTTCCCTGGTGATTCACAGATAATATATGCAAACAGTTTACTACCATGAAAATAGCGATGCCATTTTTTTTTTTCTTTTTTCTTTTTTTTAAGAAATCAGTTTTATTATTATGTGGCAACTATATTGCTCACATCAGAACAATATAAAAGCTAAACCAAAGGATGATGAAACAAATGACCAAACATCATACCTATCCAAGAAATATTAATATATTTTAGGTCTGAATAAAAGAGAGTTCTGACAGTCATCACACACATGTGCTAGGTGCACATTTTAAGCCATTTGATACATTTTAATTGTCAAGTCTTTGCTGAAACATGGGAAAGCACTGCGCTTTCCAGCAACTTATTTCATAGTCTGCCTGTCACAGAGGTTTGGGGAAGACTTGAAGGTTCTACATCCTGTATTTCTGGAATCCTTCTAGTTCTGTTGTGAGCTGCATTGGTAAGGGTTCATCCACTGTCTTCTCTCCCCAGTGATGAAAAGCACACATCACCTTTGCAGGTTTCAGAAACTGCAATCTGTACCATAAAATAATCATATCCTTTACTGCCATTGCAGTCAGAGCACTTCTCATCCTTCTGGTAATATCTCCAGAGATATATTACCAGCAGAGACTGGTAATATTTCCAGAAGCACAAGCCCAGTAGAAAGCAGCAGGACTGAAGCTTCAAGTCATTTAGGTACTTTTGAAAGTCGCAAATGTGCCTTTTTGGAGAGAGATTTGAAATCTCTTCACTAGTCACTCACATTTTCAAACTCCATTTTGATTGCTGTAGAGCAACTCCTTTTGTAATTATTGTCCTGTGTTGACAGTCAAACCATTCCAACATCACATCAATTAAATTCCAAGATAAAAGATGATAAATCATACATGGGTGAAAAAGTATGCAAAAAGTAGCTTCCAAAACAAGTCTAATTCTGTAGAGGTTAAAGCTGATTTCCTAGTTTCCAAGTATATAATTACTTGTGTTATATTGACAGCTAGCCAAAGCATAGATCTTTGGTTTTTAAAATTTATATTTTATCATCATGCTCAGTCTCAGTAAATCTGAAAAACCCTTGCCATATATTGCTGTGTATGCCACATATACATTCATTTTTCACCATGTAGCACTGCCTGAAAGGCACTCATGGCTCAGAACCACAATATCAAGCTAAACCTAAACCAAACTGCATGGTGAAAGAACCAATTGAATTCAAATCAGTTCACTGCAGAAATAATCAACGGTGTAAGGCTCTATACATGCGCTGTATACAGGGCCACTAAATGTGTTAATAATTTAAATCTACACGTCAGATTGTGCACATCAGAGTGGCAACCAAGTGAACCACTGCTTTTATCTTCTGCATATCAGTCCTCATTATGGGTCTTACCTGAAGTCTATGTAAATTAACCTACCCCCAGAACATCCACCCCCGATACATCTGTCTCAAAAATTAACACGAATATTGCCACAGGAATCTTCTATCACCCTCTTGTGGTGTGCCTGGCCTGCTTATTTACTTCAGTGCTTGTTATCAAGTCCATCTTCTACAGTCAGAGTGGTAAGACTGTCCTACAGTACAGTTATGAAGAGTTTTACCTTTCCAGGATCCTAAGAAAATAATTAATCCAAAGTTAAGATTCAACACTTTTATTTTCTAGGCTTGACATGCTCACAGGTCTGAAAAAACACTTGCCACTTGCTTCAGGTCAACAGTTCAATCTTGCTCATCCATTCTACAGTGAACTGCAAGCCTGCAAGAGCAGAAGTGGGCCAGGTGCTGTCGGGAGCTTCTTTGCAGAGCTGCTGCTCACCAGCCTGAGCTTCTCTTTTGAAAGACATTCCTCACAGACTAAGTAAGGAGAAGTGCTCTGTCCCATAGTAACTTATCTAGTGAAGAATCTGCACATTGTAATCTATAGCCTTATGAAAAATTATCTGAAATCTTATCCACCATGAGAATCACTCATAGCAAGTGTTTTATAAACAATTGGCAGAGACAAAAAACCCTCAAGACCACATTTATTCCGTATGCTAGATACACCTGATTCTTTAAGTTTGCCCATTTATTGCATGATCAGGATGAGTGGCTGAATGTAGGTCAGCCCCATCTAAGAAACAAAACTTCCAAGGTTATACAGTAGATGATGAGAGAAGAAAAAAGTCCCCAGGGACAAGAAGTTAGGTGCTTTTAGAAGCAGAAGGTATATCTGGGAAAGACTAGTACGTAAAGTTCTGTGAATTTATCCCTGGCTTTGTGAAACAAGGTGTGAACCAGTTGTAACAAGGTGGTTTTCTCCAGTTTGGAAAAAAAAAAAAAAAAAAGGCAACAAACCCACACACACTACTTTCGGCATAACCTCCAATCTGATCTTGAGTGAACACAAGCTCAGCAGATTTCATGGCCCCACTTGGATCTTGAGTGCAAGAGATTCAAAAAGCATGAGACTTTTCTTCATTTATAGTAAAATAATTTAAACATAGAAGCCTTGACCAAAGAGCAGTCTGGAATCAACCTTCGGTTAGAAAAATAGCTCCCAGCTATTGTGCTGTATTTCCACATCCACTTCAACATAGGCAAGACATATTATGGTTTCACTGTTCATGCATATTTGCAGCTTTCACATGCTGAAACTCGCTGAGGTTTGGGACTCTGGTCATTAAGTTTCTTGTAAGCCCAAATGAATGTTTATACACACACATACTTGTAGTAAGCTCAGCTTTACAAATCATACTTTCACTCAAGTGAGCTATTGCTACCACACAACTGCTGGCTGGTAGTAAAGCTGATCTTATCCATTACAGCAGCTGTCATTTCTGCTTCATGACCTACTTCTACTAGCTTTCAGTCACCCAGATGAGAGTTTTTCTCACTTGAAACTCCTCAGCCTGGCTGGAGAACCATCCAAGTCTTCATCGGTTGTCAGCACCTACACGCTAACAATTCCTCTGAGCCTACAGGGCCGTGCGCTTTGCTTTCATCTTTCTCTGGGGTTCAGCTGCTCCCAATAATTAGCCAAAAGAACCACAGAGTGCAGCCTAACAAAGCAGTTAGGGCAATTCAAAGGCTGACGTGCTAAGAGGAAGTCCAGCCACGCATTCCCACTACTTCTCTACCACTATCTGACCCCTCAGCAAGTAGGTTAGAAAGCCACTCCAACAAACAAAAGAATGCAGTAATCTCCCCCAAACTAGCTGGTGGTAGGATTAAATAAGCATTAGTGCCAGGAGAAGCACAAAGCCAGGCTGGGGAGGAAGGAAGTAGGAACATCCCTTTCAGCAGGGGTTAGCCTTTTGATTGGCCTTATCTGCATTGTGCCACTGCAGTCGGAGGGGTGTGCTTCAGGAGCAACTGAGCAGGCTTAACGGCTTTCCGATGCCAAAAGGAGCAGTCCCATTCTCCTCTCCCTCGCATTCCAGCTCTGGCAAGTATCTGACTGACCCCTCAGTAAACCAACTCATTAATCCAGCGGAAAGCTATTTGCTTTTTAGGTTGGGTTAGTTTGCCAGTGGTTTAATGAGCTGAATTGGCACAGAGAGAGGTCAGAGAAGCACCAGCTAACAAAGCAGAAGCAGGGGAAATGCACAGCCAGGAGAAGGGGAGGACACAGTGCTGCCCCTTCAGCGGCAGCCAGCAGGCAGGTCAGCTCAGCCATCTCATCCCACTGCGCTCCCCGGCACCCAGCTGGCAGCTGGCCAGCTCTGGCTTTCCGAGGGAAAACAAGCCAAGAAGGATGAGGTTCTATCTACCCAACTGGCACTGGCAGCTCTTCCTTTCGGGACTAATAGCATCCTGCAGCACAGCCTAGCACATGCTAGTCATAGCAGGCTGAAATTTATTGTCCAGCACACCTTAACTGAGATATCTGCTGAAACGTCACGGCTCAGCTCCATCACCAAGCCTTCTGCTTCTAGACCCTCTCTGCAGCCCTCAGCCCCTTGCAGCAGTAGGCTCAGAAACCCTCCCTCACTGAGGACCACGGGAACCAGCACTGCCACCATCCACCCCCTCCCAGGGTGGCCTTCCCTCCCTTTAACATCTCCTGCTCCACAGCCCTGTCCACCTCCGCCCTCCGCCTGTAGCTGCACCCGGCAGCAGGTGTCTGATGCCTCAGGAGAGGGGCCATGGTGCTGCTCTACCAAGGCACCGTCCTTATACACAACATGCAGAAACTTGAAACACCATCGTCAACGGTTTATTGGATGATTTGCGTTTTCCAGACTGAAAACCACTTTGTTCAGTTCAGCACTGACAGATGAGGGGGACAGGAAACAAGCACCCTTAGGTGGTCACCTTTATCAGGTTTGAAAATCTGACAATGCTTTTGTATCAAGGTTGGGGTTTTTTTGTATTAAGTATTAAATCTTTTCTTTATGGTATGGAGAAACAATCATTATGACACTGCGAGTCCCCTCTTCCAGTATTTACAGAACAGAAGACATATTAAATACTATTTCTAGATTACATTTCCATCTTTCAAACAGATTAAAAATTGCATTAAAAGAAGAGTAAAGAAAACAGAAAAAAAATCAATAAATATGCAGATAAGTAAATGTCAGGGCCATTCTAGATGTTTTCTTAAATATGCTTAATAGAAAGCCCTGAAATGAAAGAGAGTTAATATTGTGAAAAACAGTTTGAAAATTAAAATCTTTTAGTTCTGCAGTAACTGTAGGAACGTATTATGAAGTTATGCAGCAATCATATGCATAATTAAAGAAGTGATTATATGTATATTTATACCATCAATGCATAATCCTCAATTTGTTTAACATAAAACAGAACATCAAGGAAACGAGAATTTAAATTCCACTTGTTTAATATGGAGCATTAAGTACACAAAAAATTGCTCGTAATTTTAAAGTGTATAACTTGAACAAAATTTCAAGGTGGCAAATATTTAGGAGAAAGTAATGAGTGAAAAGAAAAGGAAAATATTAATATTATGCTTAATGAACAGAAACTTCATTTGTAATAATTAAGGAGTGGTATGCTCCCATTTCAAATACTTAAGAAGAAGGTAATGCCAATTAACAAGATATCTCTTCATTTTATACAAACAAGATAGATGTGAGAGTTCTTAAGTATTCACACAGAATTTTTGTCTGGGTCTAGCACATCAGGAAACATGTGCAATCATCTCCCTTACACCATATATGCCTCTAATATCATCTCAGAAATGTTTGCTTATATTCAGATTAATAACAGGATGTATTCTGTGTTTGTGATGAGAAACGGGATTTTTGTATTATACATTCAAGTTGATTAGTACATTACATGAAATTAAGAAGTCTTCACATCCTTTGTGCTCTCCTACCCCAACCAGGGCAGTTTGGGAAAACACAGCAGGCTCACTGTAGAAAGGAATGAAGCCACTGCCTATTTGCCGGGAGGGGTCTCTGTGAGGGGCTGCTGAGGAGCAACCAGACCTTCTTCGCAGACCAGAGGAGCCATGGTCAAAGCTCTGTAATTTTAAGAAAAGGCGATCTCTGCTTCCTGCTAAGCACTAAATTTCATGGACCCAAACATAGCGACACCAAGTCATTCTTCCTCCAATCTCAGCCAAGTGCTGTGGCAAAGATTATTCCTTCATATTTTTTTTCTCACAGAGCGTGGAGCATACTCATCTATTTTGATAACAGTATTTACAGTGTTTTCTTTCAGTCTCTTTAGAAATGGTACCCAGCTGTCTTGAAGGCAGCCTTTTTTATGTTTGATTGGCAGCACTCTCAAGACCAAATATTGAGCTGTTCTAAGAAGGAGTTAAAGAGCTATCATTGTAAATATAATGTTCTGTCTTACCAAGAGTTCTGTGGTTAATTGGATACCGGAAATAGATATTAGCCCATATTGTCAGGGTTGTATGGACTTGATAGGATAAGGAGTCATCTGTCATCAAAATTAAAGGTATTATAGAACTTTCTGCACTCTTAATTCTGTTGCTTAAGGGATTCCAGCTTTCCACTGACCCTTCAGCAATCCTTCTGTGCACAGATACCTACTAAGATATTAACAGCCTTCTGCTCCTGAGCAGGGAGGAAGTAATGCTGTGTACAGAATGCGTGTACTTCCCGGTGAAGTGAAAAAAAATACTAAGTATTTAGCTTTTCATTTCCTTACTTTTCAGAGTTTGTGTTAAAAAAACAACATATATAGTGATGTTAAAGTTGTAATATATGAAGGATTGAGATGAGTAGGAAATTTTGGGTTATGCAGCATCTGTTAATGTTTGAAAGTACTGTAACAACATTTAACATCACATGTATATGCAATATTATCACATTATTTTACTATCTTAATGTTTATTCAAACCATTAGTATTTGTGCCACAATTGCAGAAAAATACATTTTAAAATACTTGCTAACATAGCTAAATACCATAACATTCATTATTTATACATGTTGAGGAGTTTTAGAACAGCTAATACCATATTATTGCTTTGTATTATAGGAAAAGACTATCTCTATTAATTGCTTACTTAGCATTGTATGTTTCCTCTGATTCAAAAGTGTTACTCAAATTAGTCCCTCTGGTTATCATTAGAACTGTGAGAGACTGAAAAATCAAAGCTGTAGTGCAAGTCAGTGTCAGTGACAGCTGCAAAAATGGTAAGTCAATAGAATTAATAGAAGTATTTTTGTGCAAAGAAATGTTATTTTTATGTAAACATATAAGCAATGTTAACCAAGTTTATAAGTAGAAAAATAGGAAATGCCATTTTGTGATAGGATTTATAAAGTCAATCAGTCATTTAAAGAAATAAAAGATTAAAAGTGTCCTTATTTTAAAATATTTAGTGCTTTAAATATTAAAAAATGTAGGAATAGTGAAATAACTGATTCTTTGCTTATGCATTACATTTTAAAATTATTTTTAAATGACCTAATGTGGAAATCTTGTCAGTGCCCTGTTATGAAATTCCTTTATTAAATTCTATTATTAATGCACCCGATTTTCTATATGTTACCCTATATGTTAGATCATCATGGTTTATCCATAAGCTACATGCAGCTCCTAGGCATCTCAAAGCGGACTGTGATGGTATGGAGAGAGAAGACGGTGAGCCTCAACCTGCAGACTCTATGCCCCAAGGAGTGGTGCTGCATGTTATGGTTGATAGATTCTGCCAAGAGTTTGAGTTAGAGCTCGGCTGGTTTCTTTTGAAAAGGGTGCTCAGTGCACACCTTTGCTCCTGATACTTTCTTTTTACTACTGTAGCCTGAAAAAAATCTATATATCCTCAGTTAAATATTGCTGTATCTGTTGTGATTCAATCTCCTTCTCAAATTTTTCAGCATTCAGCTATCTGTTCTTAGTAATCACTTATAATAATTAAGCATTGCATGATGTGACCTTGTCTGGCAAAAATTTATGGGACTGTAAAACCAGTTTTCACAGAGAACAATGCCTGAGATGATCTTAGGAATAGGGAACTCTATGGTATGAAATGTTACTAACTCGTGTGTATTTCTAATGAAGTACACTGTTACTAGTTCTGATAACTCCTGCAGATAATAAAGACACTGTTCTACTTCAGTGCTATTTTAAGATCTTATATAGAATTTAATTATTCTGCCTGTCTTCTGCTGGCCCATTCTTTTAGGCTGCATTTCTTTTGAGGAGAAAATTTACTAATCTTGCAAATTGCTAAGTAAATAATTAATTAATTACAATGCATTATAAAATGTCATTTCATTTTGGTAACTATTATTTAAAAACATGTATTACATTTTTAGAATACTGCTTTTTATATTAGCTGTCTTTGTGGTTTATCTTTTAAGGAAAGGGAATCTGAGTAAGAAGAAACGTCATTGCACGTCTCTTCTATTAAGCCTTTGCTGAGAATTTTTATGTGCCAATTATGGAGTGTTCAGATTAGCAAAGCATGAATTACCAATGCTTTTACAGCAGTTAGCGAATATCAGTTTGAAAAAAAAAAAAAAAGAAAAAAAAGAGAAAAAAGAAAAGGATTATATAAAATACTTAAATATATATGAAGAGAAAAAGAAAAACAAGTTCTTTTAAGTGCTTCAACAGTCTTTTTGGAAAATTAACATAAACCAACCTGTCCATTTAATCTTACTTATTTTAGAAATACCATTTTGGAAAATCTCAGAATTGACACCTGGATAAGTTGTTACCTGTGCTAAATATGTAAAAGACAATTGATATTCTCAGTTTTTTATTTCTATTAAATGACAGAATTCTCAAAATAATTTGGAAGGAACAAAATGTATTCAAACTATTGTAAGGTAAAGAAGCAATATTAATTGACATATATTGCAACACTCAATGGAATATAGTGTGAAGAGTTACACTAAGTCTGTGTGAATTCGTTCGTCAGTCCTGTCACTTCAGTTTTAAGATGTGTTATCTTGAATGATTTACAGGTACAAGGGACTAAAAAAGAAGACATCACCATTTCACACCAAGGAATGTTCCAATTATACTCTGTTACCTGTATTAGCAATTTATAATTTCAACTATCTAAAGTATGGGGCCAAGGTTCTGTGTTGTTAATTGATATGGAAATGAATGTGGTAACATACTTTGCAATTTTTTAGGATATTGACTGTGATAGGATGTCAATATTTAGCAACTGTGTATCTGACTAATATTTTGAAGTAAGCTGGAAATGCCTACTCTGAACACACAGTATTTTTATTTATAGATTCTTTACTGTAAGCATTTTTCATCAAAATGGTTATATACATCAAACTGGAAGTTTAAAAGATGACAAAATGTCTAGGTGAATTGGCAGGAGGTGTACTTTCCTGAATATTGCACAGTTAGGCCTGTGTTATATATAGCCATAAATTGTTTTATCTTATGTAGATTTCATTCAGTTTCTCTTTTGATTGCACATATCATTTAAATTCTATAATAAAAATCAGACCAATACATCTTATCAGGGAAATTGTAAAAATATTAAACACATATTCCCCAAAGTATCATAGGTCATCACTAAAAAGATTTATTTTCCTATACCAAAGGAAGATATCACTTCCATGGTCTCTACATTGAACAATGTAGAAACCCTTTAATAAACTATATCGTTTGAACCATTAAGGCACACTGCTGAGAACCACTGACACTTTCACCGACTTCTGCTCCTAAGTCTTGTACGATCTTATGGGAAGTGTAATGCTCAAGCACGAAGTTCTAGCAGAGAAGAGCTACCGCTGAATTCAAAGGATGTCTTGATTTTGTGTACATCTTACACACATAAGCACAAATTCAAACTATATGAAGTCACACGCTTTGTAAGTTACTCCATGAAATGTTTTCTCAAATAATCTGCCATCACCCTTCTATGGTTATTGTGCTTCCTTATTACAGTAACTGCGTGGATAGAAATGAGATGTTAGAATACATGTAGACTTTCTTATCTCTTCCCAGTGTGATGACAAGAAGGAATGATTCCTTCAGGAAATGATGCTAGCAAACACCGGCTGCTAGAGAGTCCACAGTTTGAACTCACAGTCCATGTCAGAAGGTGCTTTCAAACAGAATAGCTTGGTCTAGAAAAATGAAGGGCTAATGTGTTCACACTAGATCATTCCCAAGTTACCCTGCCTCAGGCTAAACTCACTCCTATGGAAACATTGTACAAACCCGCTAAAAGAATGTGATTTTTATGGAAAACAAAACTGATCATTTAATTGATATTTAGACTTTTACTCATTATCTGGTGACAAGTTAAACATTATCATGTTACAGCGCAGGTAAACTTGAATCATCCACTAGGTAAACTGCAAAGATCTGTTTGAAGGACTAGGCCTTTCCTTGACATGGAGCCATGTAGAAAGGCATTCTGCTCATCTTAATCAAGAAAAGTATGCAGCATAAGGAATGTATTTTCCATTTATGAATAGGGAAAAAAAAGTCTATTTGAAAAATATGGAATGACATAGAGGTTTTTCGAGTTTTGTAGGCCTGTGCTGTAGTAACTTTTGCTGAAAGACAAAAATAATATAAATCAAAGTTAGGAAAGAGCATACCAATAAAGCAAATATAGAAAGAACTTACTGTACGTCTTAAATGTCTCCTCCCTTTTCTAAGGAGCCAAATGCAGTAAAATATGTATTGCAAACCATTTTCTTTTGGCAAGAAAATATTTGTTCTCTTTACATATTATTTGTAAGGCAAAAATGGTCATCTTAGTGGCACTGAAGAACTACTGTTCCTTCATCGTGTAGATCCATGAAATGTCTAAGAACCAAAACCTTTCCAGGCTCCTTCTTAATTTTAGTGCCTGAACACATTGTTGGACTGGCATACATAGAGCCTTAATTTCCCTTCCATCTGTGGGGTCATAGAACCATAGAATCATAGAACGGTTTGGGTTGGAAGGGACCTTAAAGATCATCTAGTTCCAACCCCTCTGCTGCGGGCAGGGACACCCTCCACTGCCCCATCCAACCTGGCCTTGAACACTTCCAGGGCATCCACAACCTCTCTGGGCAGCCTGTTCCAGTGCCTCACCACCCTCACAGTAAAGAATTTCTTCCTAATATCTAATCTATATCTACCCTCCTTCAGCTTAAAGGCATTACCCCTTGTCTTGTCACTACAGGCCCTTGTAAACAGTCCCTCCCCATCTTTCCTGTAGGCCCCTTTAGATTCTGGAAGGCTGCAATAAGGTCTCCCCAGAACCTTCTCTTCTGCAGGCTGAACAACCCCAACTCTCTCAGCCTGTCCTCATAGGAGAGGTGCTCCAGCCCTCTGATCAGCTTCGTGGCCCTCCTCTGGACTCTCTCCAACAGGTCCATGTCCTTCTTGTACTGGGGTCTCCCAGCACGTTTCCTACTTGTTGCCTATGACACTATGAGGTTTCCGATTACCTTCCTTAACCGATTGTTTGAGGTATATACTGTGATATGAAAGTCTAACTATGTATTTTTCAGCCAGCATGTCGTGCATGACACTATTCTGTTTATTTTTATCTGCTCATTTGGTCACCATGCTCAATATTATCTTCCTAGCCCTTTACCAGTTGGGAAACTGCTAATAAAGTATGTATTGGCTTCATCCTGCAAACAGAGGCAACATTGCTGTGAAGTCACAGAACTGCTCTATGAAGCAGTTTCTAAATGAACAACCATTTATTTAAGTGAAAATAATGTGCTCTGAGGAAAATAGAGAGGGGTTAGCTGTTAAATTCAGGAGTGTATTGTCAGAAATACAGGGCAGTTGCAACCTGACTTAACTTTCATATAATTTTATTCATACAATCTTTCTTTAGCATCATAAATCTGGGGGAAAACAATTCTCAAATATATAGTGAAAATGACAGATGACCTAATGAATCTGGAAGCTATTACTATTGTTCAAAGTTTCTTTTCTCATCACAAATAAAACTCTTATGAAGATCTGTGTCTTGTTTCTCAAAGTTTCCTGTCTTAGTTTCAAAAGAATCCTGACATGAATAATTTTTGCATAAAACACTGTTCAATTGAATTAATTCATCCCACTTAATTACTAAATTAACACTAATTCAGTTTAAGACTTGAATGTGACTTCATTAGGGAAAAACTTGAATATACAGTGTAAAAATTTACAAATGTCTGTTTTACTTTGAGTGGTAGACATTCTATACAGCAGAAATTAGTGAACCTTTTGGAGCAACTGTTCAATGTTTCTATTTCTTGTGGCCCAGTACAAACTATATTGTCAGGTTTGTGACTGAGGATATTCTGAATATAAGAGATTGTTTCAGAACAATCTCTTGTTAATCCAATCTCTTACTTCATTGATGACTGATCACCCAAAGACCACGGACTGTGAACCACCACTCTAGAGAGTTTTATTTGTACATAAATGTAATTTCTATTTAATGTAGACTAACCTGTCTACAGTCTTGATAATAAAGGGAACCTGCACCCATTTTTTAGGATCTGTGGGCTTGTGTGTATATGTGTTCAAGAGGATAGCCTATAATGCTTTTTATGGTTGCAGCTGCAGTAATGGCCTGGGTAATGGAAGAGCAAACTGTTCTAAGATCTACTATCAAATATCTCTGGGGAGAAAAAGAAGGATATTGTTAAGGCCAGGAGATACAAATTTATAAAAGCAAAACCATCAGAATATGGCCAGGATAAATGCACAGGCAAGCAGAGCAAAACAGACTAAGAAGAAAGCCACAAAGCAAAATGAGACAGAGCCTGCAGGCAAAATTTCACAGCCTAGGTAGCACCTTTACAGCTGATGGGTGTTCCTCCTCAAGTGTCTGTGGCCACAAAAAGGTAATAAGCTTGAAAGAATGTGCGAATTTATACTGGATGTCTAAATTTTGCAGGCTCAGTCTCAAGGGAAGCGCTTGTTTAGTGAAGAGTCCTAAGCTGGCGATGCTCTGCTTTACAGTCTGGTCAGATGAATGAAAAGCCTTAAGCTCCTTCAAGTGCCCAGCCCTACAAATTGTCAAAAGTCCGTTTCAGAGGAGCTGTGGTGTATGAGGCATGTTGCAACTGCTTCCTGTCATGCTGTTTCCCAGTCAGTTTTAGAAGTCAGCCAATATGGTGTGCTATCTGAAACACTATAGTAATTATGTGTTATTTACAGTAACCAGAATTGGCACATGCATGTCTGAAAGTGCTGGCTAATAACCAGATTTCTTCTGTGTGCACTGTAGGTTGCTTCTGAACACTCAGGAGAGTATAGATAGAAGATGCTAGCAAGGAAATAAGAGGTCTATTTTGCATCCTTCTAGATGTGACTTTCTGTAGACATGTCTAGATATCATCAGCAGACAAATGTGAAAGGCTACAAGGTCACCTGGGATACTCTTGGGAACCTATAAGCTAGACAGGACGTGAAATTGCCACATGCTTGCTGCCTGAAAAAGCAGAAGTTGAATATGACCACTGAGTCAGCTGATAAGCACCAATACAGAGAGAGCACAGACTCAAGTGTGGTCCTTGATTAAGACCTGATCATTAAAGAATTTGAGACAATACACATATAGAGAGTGCTGCTGGTGAAGTCATAGCTCCAGGAAAGACCGAGGTTAATTTGTTTAGCAAAGGTCAGGAGTTTTATACAATTAAAGGTAACAGTGAAAAAGCAGTTCGAGAGACACCAGTGGAAGCAACAGTTGTCCAGTGGTGCTCAGGATCATGTTGCTTACAGGCTGATGTACCAATGAAAAAATGTTTTTATGTGGGGGAGGTACAGAGTAGCTACCAGCTACCCTAAACATTGAGCAGTGGTAACAGCAGTTGCTGTCCAAAATCAGATCCAGGTCAAATATTTCTGCTTCCTACTGCTTTCTTCTTTTTCCTTGTGAGCTCTATGTCACCACAAACTCTCCTGTCCTGAATGTACTCAACACAAATACCGTAACTAATAATAGATAAAGACAGGTTTTTCCTGTTTAGGTCAACTATCAGATGATTTTTCTTTGACAAAGAAACTCCATTTATTTTTTCTGATGCAATCTATGTTCTGGAACATATGTGTTGCTGTTGCAAGCATGACACCATTTTGGTTGTACTTCAGAGGTGTTCACTTTGCCAGCTCTAATGCAGTTTTTAACAGCTTGTCTTTTTGTGACATATTGCAATTATGCCAAACTATGTAATCACTTATTTCACATTGAAGTTTCAAGTTTTTCTATGATACACAGCCTTGAAACTTAAAATTCCACTACTCAGTAAAGCAATTAACTGCCTTCTGGGGGTGAATTTCACAGAAAAAATAATGATTATTCTTGAAAAAAAAATAATTTAATGAACACAGCTCCAGAGATGTTATCTCCATCTCATTGAAGTAGGTGGGAGTTTTGCTACTGACTTCAACTGAGTCAGGCTTTTGCCTCAGGACAAGATGCTTCTCTGATGAATAATAATGAATGACTAAGAAAGACTAAGCTATGGACTGCCTTGCTAACAAAGTCCATTTAAAAGATTATTATATATGTTTTCTCTGCAGGCTCTCAAGCTTACATAGGCTTAAGTCGCTTCTGTGTTTTTGAATGTGGCACCATGGCCTGTTAAACAGTCATAATCCATTCTTTTGGTTGGTGAAAGTAGTGTGTGGGATTCATAGATATGATTTTTGTTTAGCCTGAGAAGCAAAAATTTTACAAAATGAAAATAATAAAAAGTAAAAGACTCTTTCAAACTCCTACTCAAACATACCAATTATGAAGTAGTTTGCTGCATTTTCCCAGCACCGAAGTCAAATCCCTTGAGAATTTTTTTTATAAATCAAAAATACCTATGAAACTTCTAATATTAACAGAATAAAAATGTTTTCCCCTTAGATGTGGAGGGAACTTAAAACATGAAAAGTTAACAAAAATTAGAGAAATTATTGTATTTCTTGGTAAAAAGTCCAGTACAGGTATAATTAGTTAATTATGTATCTTTCCCTAGGAATTATCTTTCTTGAGGGTATGAAAGAGCTTTTGAAGAAGTTCAAAATTGTGACCCATGTCCAACAAAGGAGTGGGACAAAAGTAAGCAGACTAAGGCACTTGCATCATATCAAAAGAAGTTTCTAATGATCAGGTCTAGATGGTGACCTAGTTGCCTGATTACATACTTTGCTTTGTATGCTTTGATTCAGGATCCTTGGAGACAAATTTTAGTGGCTTGAAAATTGAAATGACATAGATTCTTTGTTTTGCCTGTGTGGCTTGAAGTATTATCTTGCCTCAGTGTCTTTCCACTGTAATAAAAGTGGTCATCCTGCCTAAGCTCTGCATTTATTCCCAGGGTAGAGTTCAGACATAGTCTGCTATATCATTTCAAAGAGCTGTTGGTTGGGATAAGTAAAATAAAACTGAGGAGGGTAATTATTTTTAACATGACACAAACTAAGGGATCAAACTGCTAAAAATATTGTTTGAGACAAAGACTAAATTTTGTAAAAAAAATACACACACTGCAGCATTCGATTCATACATGTCTAGTCTTTAAGTTCTCTTTTAACTACAAAATAGATAAAGAACAGTAAACCCAAGATCTGCATACTTCCTAGAGAATTCCAAAGAACTAGAAAATATGAAACTTTCAACATGAGGTGGCCTCTGAACTCCTGACCCTCTCAAAGGTTTACTTACCTGATTCAATACATCAGGCAGATGCTTTTCACTCATATGCATATAATCTTGACCTACTGATAGGACTTGGATAGAAGAGTGCAATGCAACTCTTTGCCATTTAAAACAGGCCAGATAAAATGGTGATCCCAACCTGTGTTTCTAGAAATGCCTAATGACTAGAGCAGTACACATCTTTTTCTGGTGTGAGCCAAACCCTCGGTACCACATGTGCACCTGTATAAAAAGGAATGAGGCCACAGAGTATGTAATTTTGTAACCCAGTCAGTACGTATTTTCCTAGAAAAGGAAATCTGACTGGTAACCATTACCTAGTTTCTACATTTTAATTATATCATTCAATAAAAAATGAGAAACCTGACTTCAGGAATCCAAACACAATATGCCCACTCAGAGACCATGCAACCACATTCTTTCCTCCTTGCTTTGCTTGTCTTTTCTAGCCTCGTGAATTTTCCATTTCCTTATACTGACACAGCTTATCTCTACACAGTGGTCTAGGCTCATCGATAAGGGTATAAAGAGATAATCTTCCTGTCACCATTTTATACATGGCTGGGAGGTGGAACAGGTTGCTTCTATCAGATGGGTTCTGAGTGAGAACTTTAACCATGAAACCATTACATAAAACCCTTAGCACTGCCAGCCACTGTGCTTTAGAACAGTTAAAATGGCCTTTTATAAGATGCCTAAACTCTTATTTTAATATGAGTTGACTTCAGAGCATGCCTATTCAATGTGGCATTTGGGCACTAGTGTGTACTGTACCTACCATGAGAGGCTTATACATCTCACTCCTCTAAGAAAAGCTACGTATGCATGAAAAAAGGCAGGTAAAGGTACTTCTTATGGTAGTAGAGAAGTCCTGCAGCTACATTAGATATATGTGGCAAAGAAGAACTTGAGGATTGGTGGTAACTGAAAGCAGCAAATGATTTCTTGGCTGCTACACAGGTAAATTAACTCCCAGTAGATCCTTCTAAGGGTCAGTGGGACATGAGAACGAATTATGTCCCTGACAAACAGACATTACTTACGTAATAGGGAAGGAGGTAATGACTGGACCATTATATCCAATAATATTTGTATATGCAACTCAGAGTGTGCTGAATCCATAACTGGTGGAGTTCAGGAGAAAAAAGATGAAAATTTTTACCTAAATTACACCCTTTTAGGCATGGGATGGCCATGTCATATACTCAACAGTTTCTTATAAAAATGAATTTTGGGGGTCACCACAAGTCCTAGGAGTGTTTCAAGTTTACTATATTTTTTTCAAACAGCTGCATAGTTCTTTTAGAGACAGAAATCAAAGGGGTAACAAATACTTCACATTAAAAAAAAAGAAAAAGTTTAAGTTTCATTGTTTCACAAGACCTTACCAAAATTTTTTTCAGAATCACTGCTGAAGTGCTGCCTTAAATTCCAGGCGGTTCAGATTCCCAGCTGGACAGAGGGGCTCTAGTCCTCCGTTCTCATTCAAGATACTGATTTAGAAGATTACTCGCCTAAGTCTCCTAAGTAAGAATTTACAGGCACATGCTGCAGGCATGTATAATTTTACCTTTATGAAATGTTGACTTTATCTGTGTGAAAATGGTACCTTTAATGATAGTACAACATAAAACTACCACAAAACTACTCCAGTCTACTCTCCCTGTGGTAGTAACCACCAGACTGTTCCCCCTCCTCCATCACTAATGCAGTTTAGAACCAGATAAAATAGTCTTTGTCTCTTTTGTTGTTTGTATCAGCATGCTGTAATTTGGTAAAGCGTGTGCTCTCTGATAATCCCTATTACTCTCTCAGAATCCTAAACTTAAATTCTCTATTTATTTTCCCTCTCAGAGACACCAGGAACCTATATTTGGACCTTAAACATTATTTTTGGTTACTTGATTATTTTCTTCAGTGTCACTAGTAACAATCTAGTCTATATTACTGTACTTGTAGTGATTGTTAAAACATCTCTGTTGGCTTATCCTTGGGGATGTCTTTTTCTTGTCAGTGTGGGACCTTTATGCTCTTGCTCAGCTGACTTCATTATCAAGTTCATTCCAGCTGAAAACACAATAACCTGCAATATAGAACTTCTTGTAATGCTCCTTTCTATCCATTGCTCATTTTTTAGTTTAGAGGTCTATAATAAATATCATGAAAATTGCTTTATAAGAGTGTCTCACCTGCTGCTGCACTATATCTGGTAGTTTATTCCTTCTTTGGATTCTTATACCAACTTAGATGGCCTAGTCTGGCCTGCATTGTGAGAGCAGAACACTATCTCTGTTATAGGTAATGTTGAGAACTTAGTTCTTTTTACAAGGTTGACTTTTTAACTGCTCTAAAATTCACATGCTATACTGGATTGCCTTACAGTTTGGTATCCTCATGTGGTTTCTTATTCAAAATCTGAGAACACATGAATAAAGCAATCTCCTCCCAGCTTGCTCTCTCTCACCACAACTTTTCACAAGATCAACAGATTATATCAATGTTTTTCTGCACAAAATAAAGATCCAGCTATGGCTCTGATCACACCCAAATCCTTTTAGCCAGGAAATTATCATTCCACTGAGTGGATCTTCCTCACTGGGCCTTTGCGGAAGCAAAACTGAAAATGATATTCGAAAAAAGAATTTTGTTCTCAAGACAAACACGAACTTAACACTTATCAAAAAGTTATTGCGCACCATGGACTGAGCAGCTGAAAGACTACCTAGCTTACAAATGTTGCACAACTGGGCAGTTCTGAAGGACGTGCTATTGTTCTTGATTCTGAACTAGCCAGTATGAGTTTAGCTTAGCTTCTCTACAGGCTTAGGAAACCTAAGCTTGACTCTGAAAGAACCACAAAGGATTTCAGTTTCTCAGCATTTAAGTGAGTTTAAAAACATTTCATATATATGTGTGATACATTTTATATGTTAAACGTAAAATATGCATATTTATATATAACTGTTATATAATATCATATAGTATACATATATATAATAAGATATATTTATATATTTACATGCAGAGGGAAGTGAAGCTCTTCCCACCCTCACTATATGTTTCTAAGCATCACTTTCTGTTCCTTACAGGAACTGCTGTCCAGAAGTTTCTACCACTCTAGGGATTCAGAGTTCATCTTCTTTCTGTCCCTGAAAAGCAGGATATGTTTCAGGCACAGAAACCTTAAGAAAAATTATCAGGCACAGGGGTATATGCGATCTGATAGAGTCTGTCAGGGGAATTGAATGGAAGTAGTGCGTGGGAGGGAGATACATGGGTGGTGGGGGAACAACTTGTTCCAGTAGCATAATTAGGAAAGGATTCAGCAAATATTAACTATTTAGCTCAAGCTGTATAACTAATAGAATCTGTGGCCATGAGACTCACAAGTAAGATGCTGCCTGAGATGCATGAAAAAGCAGAAACTTTTAATGTGTTCATGGCCTTTACAATGTTAATGGCTTAATTAGATGCTCTAGTTACTGTAACCGCCATTCAGTAAAACTGAAAACTTTGGGCTCGTACATGTGTTTTTATCCACTTATCCTGTCTATAGATGGCCATAATGCTGCTGAAAAGAGGATGAGAATTTAGCAGTCGTACAGGAGCCTTCATGGTGCCTTCAGCAGTAGCATTCCAACTGCAAATCTACTTATGATTATAGGTATGTAAAATATCACTGAATCTCAGGAAAAAAATTAAAAGCTAACCAGGAAAAAAAAAATATGAACAAATTCAGTTGTCAGATAAACAAAAAATATTCCTACAGAATTTTTTTTCTTTTTCATGATGTCAGGTTCAGCAACTCAGACCTCTAATTTGCAGGAAGTGAAAGGAAGGCATTTGATAATTATAGTTTTGAAAACTATAATTAAAATACACAGCCATGCATCCTGCATTCTGCCTTCTTAGAGTGATTTTCTTAACTGCCCAGAATATACATACTCTTCATTTCCCTCTTAACTGTATTGAAATTAAGCTTCATCTGCCAGGCAGTCAATCAGGAGGAAATCTACTTGACACCTTTTTCTCATTTTGTAGTTGATATCACCTAACACAACAGTTACACTTCCTCGCCATTATATCCCCAGATCACTCTTCCATCTGTCAGTTGACATCCCTCAGGCCAGGAAGACCCATGTGCTCTGCTGACACAAACTGTACATTTCAGTGGTGAAATGTGGTATATGGAATCCCTTTCTTTTATTCAGTCCCTTTCATCTTAAGAACATCTGAGATCATGGCGTATCCTTAAATGTAGCTCTGTAAAGTTGTTTTACTGTTCAGCACAGCTCTGTCAGCTATTCAGTACGGTGAAATATCTGATGGCTTTCACTAGTACAAAAGTATCGGAATTAAGATTATTTCTTTATTTACAAGAATAAATATTGCCTATTTACTTGAAAATTCAACTCAGTAATGTAGAAGAATATACTCTACGGATACTTGTATTACGCTTAATCTCATGTAAATATAAATTATCATTTATGTTACCCTAAAAATGTTTTTATCTCCTCTCTGCTTCAATAATTTGTTAAATTATGCTACCTGTAAGTTGCAGAGAAGTACTGCAGGCTGAAAGTAAAACTACAAGAAGTTATTATCTATTGGATACATCTAAACAACATATCCTTTGGGCAACAAAACCACATTTATTTTAGCAGCCCACAAGGAAAATAACTGAAGAAGGAGTCGAATAGTAAATGAGTACATTGAAAAGGAGCAAGGGAGAAATCAGAGACATCAGGTATGTTAGAAGGAAGGAAGGGAGATTTTTTTTACCTAAAGTAACAGATTTTACTAGCAAGTTCAGAAGACCCTTGAAATCAATAGCTTGTTCTACTTTGTGTCTTTATATCTGGTAAACTAAATAGTCCCCTGAAGAGCAATCCCAGGTGACCTACTGCCTCTGACTATGGCTATAGCAATGCAAGAGCACAGGCTGCACACAATTTTGTTAGAGGAATCTCAAAGCAGCCTCTATATCACTGATACCTTATTTCAGCCTGAATAAAACACAGTCTTCTGGAGACTGAATACTAGCAGTACTATGGAGAGCATCTCAATCTTAAATTATGTCAATGCATGTGTAAATTAATAGAAGCTAAAGGGGTTCAGCATTTTACAGATGGTGCATAAATAATCAGTGCTGAACCTCTGTCTGCTTCTCTGTCTTGCAAAAAGATGAGGACATTAGGCATCGACCTGTTTGGAGAATGTTCAGACTCAATTCCTTAATACATGCAAAATGCTTTAAATGAAAAAAAAAAAGTTGATAAAAAGTATGACAGATGTGCAAAATTTTATAAAATACATTCTGAGGAGGTAAGTGACACCTGCCAGAACCTCACACATTTTATAATTTAAAAATGTGAAAGTACCTGCCAATGATTCACTGGAAGTAAAGCTTTTTGTTGCCAGGACCATTGCATTTTGAAAATAAAACATTTTGGGTGTAATGATTTATTTACAACTATCTCACCGTTTCATCTCAGTCTCACCATACTAGCTATTGATTCACAGCCTGAAAGTAGCAAATGGGGAACGATGGACTTATGAGTGTGGCAAGCAAAGGCTTTCTACAGAGCATCACCAAGTTTTCCTTCTCACTTCAGTCCTTGTGATTAAAGGTTATTGTGTCTCTATAGCTAGAGTACATAAAACCTATTCAAATCACTATTGTAAATACGCTTCCGTATAACCTGCTCCCTCAGAATGCTTGACTCCTAATTATGTGCTAAAATAAGAGTGAGGTGGAATTGCAGAAATTGTATAGAAGAAAATGATCCCATCTACTTCACAACAGGCCAAACTGAAGAATTCAAAGTGGTCCCTAAATCATGGCCAAATGCTCACTAAGAATTTCTTCATAAACAATTTTTTTTTTCTGAAGGAGCAGCAAGTCTCAGTTATTTATACTTTTTCCATTAAGCCACTTTCTTTTTCAAAAGATGCAAAGGGAGTTTTAATCCAAGCATCACGGCTGCTATAAAAAAAAAAAACCACAATATTTAGGCATCTGAAGATTTTTGCAGTATGCAGATATTTCAAGCTGATTATGAGATTAAGCAAAAGAATTTCCACTGATCTGGAATGGAAAGCTGGGACAACAGAATTGCTTGTGTTTCTAGTGTGATGTCTAATTTCTGCCTCTAGTTAGCATTACTTAGTGAAGTAGTAGTTTCATCATCTTAAAACCAAATTACTTTTCCTCCACCATACTACATATGGTAACTACACACCGTCAATATGCACACTCTGGGAAAGCAGAATACTCAAAATATTTATTCATATTACTTAATTGCTCAAATAAAACATATTCTTATTCCACATTATTCACAAATGCTTTAGCATCTTTTTTCAAGAACATTAAGAACAGTTTGTGCCTAAAGAACTTTGTTATGTTCATTACTTAGCAATAGAACTGATAGTAGTTGGGTGTAATATCTTATTTTCAAATGTGCATACGCATACAACTATAAAAAAATTTCTAGAAGAATGATAAAGTAGGGAAATGAGATTTTAATTTTTAACGTAGTTTAGGGACGGTTTTTGTGTCCATTGTTTTCTTACAAAGGATGAAGTAAACATGCAGGGAAAAAATGTGACACCAATTAGGGAAAACATAGGGGAAATATAATAGGAGATAAAGTATTAATGAACATATTTTTCTCATTTTCTTCCCAATTAATTATACTTTCTCTCACTTAAAGAAAACTGAAAAGTGCAACTTCTAAAAGTAAAGTAATATTTTAAATCCCTTTGTATTTTAATTCTCTCACATAATTTTTCCCTAAGAGCACAGTATTTCTTTTTTTTTTTTTCAAAACAATCAACATTATCTATTTTTTGTAAAGCAAAACCATAGATCAATTTTATTTGAATACTGCTTTCAAGAAAAGTATAACGTTACTCAAGTTGTGATATGGTCCAAAGATAAATCTTTTCTTTGGGTTTTTTTTGATTGAATAGGTTGTATTTTCAGCTCATCTCTGGTGATGTTTCAAAAGTTGCATGTATTACAAATTAAAAAAAAGTTTTGCCTTCCAAACCAGAGTTTCTACCTATGGGCTCCAGTCACACCAGCTATCAAAATCACAGAAGGTTTTGATGTGTTATAGCCACAATCTCTGGTGCAAACATACTCTGTGGTCTGAATTTTCTCCTTAGGACAGAGATAATACAGATAAACACCTAACCTACTCTTCATAAAATTATTTTTGTGGTTCTGTATTACAGCTTGTTTCTAAAAACACAAGCATTTAAAAATAGTTGCAAATTGTCCAAGTAGCTCCTAGAAGTGGGAATCATCAGATCCTTTCAATCTGGCAATTTTACAGAGTATTGTTTACCATCGAATTCTTGCCACTCTGCTGACTGTTTGGCAGTTTCTGATTAAATGTTTTTCTCACATTCCCTTCTACAAAATGATCCTTCAAAATAAAGAGGTATTATGAGATAAACTTTTTGAGAACTGCAATCGGGATTTTCAGTAAAAAACAAAATATTCCTATTATTAATAGGTTTGTTCCATTTTTAATACACAAAGGCATAACTGTGTCTTCTGAAGGACAATTACTATGACTGAATTTTTTTTATTTTGATTGTGGGTTTATTTTTCTTATCGGTCACATGTAGCTGTATTGTAATGTTGCCACAATTTTGCGCTCACAAAATCTGACAACTAATTCTAAAAAGAGATGTTCAAAAACATAAACAAACCTCAGAATTTTTTTTAAACAGCTTATGCCCATTCAGAAGCTCATTTTCAAGTTTTTGTTTCATGCATTTTACAGGTATCAAGTCCAGAAACAGAGGTAAAACCATGTGGTCAATAGTGAACTTTGCTATTCAGATTTTGAATTTTAAACATAAAGGTATGGGACAAACAAAAAAATAAAATAGTTTTATATTGTAAAAAAGTATATACTTCAGAAAAAAGCATCATCTCTTCACACGCAAGGAACAAAAAAAATAAGACCTGAACTGTCAGATAGGCTGTTTTTATGAGCTATTCACCCTACTCTGTTTCCTACAGTATCACAAAATGAGCAGCATTTCTTAGGATACAGCGTGAAATCTGCCACACAATCCAGTAGAAGTGTTGTTTCAATTCTTCTTAATATAAATTCAGGAAGTATGTAAATATATTTTAAATTTTAATTCTTCAACAATGTGCATTCATTATCAGAATTTAGCTCAAATCAATTTTTTTGTTACTGAATTTAAAGATATGACAAAACCTCCTGGGTATCTTTCTCACTCCATTTCTGAGCATAGCTTCCATTAAGATTAATGGCTGTTTTGTATCTAATGGGAATATATATCTTAAGAAAGAAGCCGATGTAGAAGCAGAAATTTTAGTGGAAATGATGAACAATAGAGGTCATGATTACAATAATTGTTGAATGAGAAATTTAACAAGATTCTATGAGGGAAATGTTCCTTTCTTTAAACAAAAAGGCCACATGTTGACACTAATCATATTGAGTAGACCTGCCGAAGCTGATATTCCAAAGATTTCATTGGGGACCATTTTTCCAGACTAAGACTGAGATGCCTTCACTTACTCTGTATAGGCTTAGCTGTATTATTCTCAGTTGTTCAGTGAGGCTGGGACTCCTCAAGGTTGAATAGCTGAGTAGACGTGGAAATTTCCAAGGGCAAAGACCTAAAACAGCAGCTTAACATGAAAGATCATTACAGAAGCTGGCCAAAAGATTTCGTCGTTAGTATTGACTTTACAATGCAGACAATCTAAATGATACAATGATACAAAACATAAATATGACATGATGATATAAATCAGAAATCAGTTTTAGCATTTAATAGTTCTCAAATTGTAAGAAAATAAATTTGATCTATACCATCTGTGCCTATATGTACTTCAGCGTAGTAATATCCTCCTGGGTTTTTTCATCGACATACAGACGCTTTAAGGATGTATTTAACTGATTGGTCTTCAAAGTAAAAGCCTGATATGGGGTCATTGGAGTCAGATGGAGTACTGAAGCATAAGTAGGATCTGATTCAGGCTCTACATGGCTTAATTAATTTATAAAAGGTACAAGGTTGAGAAATAAAAAGTACATTCTAAATATTTTCATTTCTTGAAGTTAGAAGAACTTTTCCTGTTTTCAGCCTTACTTTTTAATCCTGAAGGCATTTCTTCAGTGTGTATACATTTATGCTAATCATATACTACAGCCATGGGTTCCTCTATCAATATGAAATGTTTTGTACTTGCTGTTTTTGTGCATCTTGTATTGTTATGTGCAATATACAAAATAATGTGTCTAACTATGCCATTTATGCTTTTGAAAGAAAAAGCAAATTACTTACTGAAGAGAATGGCATTTGCATGCATGTGTGTCAGCTTTCAAGCCATTTCCCTCTACAAAATATTGCTTTCTACACTTAGAAAATGCATCCATCCATCAGTTACAAACCATTTCAAAGCACTTTATGAATCTACAGAGCAAAATGTACTTATCTTACATTGGCAGTGTCCCAGCTGTTACAAAATTGCTATTGTCCTAATACTTACAAGGCAATTTTAGCATCAGTTAATAATTTTACAGGATAGATAACTTCTAAAGCATTATAAAATGACAGACATTAAACAATAGCAACTTAGCATTTTTTGAAACAGTTCATGACAGCTTAAAAACTAAAGTGATTTTAATGTATAGTCTACGCAGTTTTAGTTTCTCATTGACAATTCCTTTAGAAGATAAAAATGTGAAAAATCCTTTTAAATAGTGGGTGAAAGAATAAAACAAATTTATCTTTAAAAGATATTCAGTAAAATCTCAATTAGGAATAATGTCTCAAATCTTCCTGTACAGATAGTAGGTGACAAGAATTAGAATTTATTTAGGCAGAAAAAAAAAATGATGGTATCATTTAATGGTAGGGTACCACAAAATAAAAAAGGCATATCTATTCATTAAATCTAATACAAAAAGGAAAATACAGTGAACAGCATTTTATATAAATCAGTATGCGTTATTTCTTCTCAAAAACTGTTTTCTATCAATCTTAGTTTAAGAGCTTCAGTTAAAGGCAAATTCCAGTTAAATTGTTACCTTTACTCTTGTTTAAGTAGCCATTGCAGCCAAATGTTCATTTTTTGGTTAGACATTTATAATTTACCTAATGTACAGTACAAACCGTGATAGCAAAAGATTTGATGATGTGTAAAGTGTAAACTGTTCTAAACAAATTAAATTAATTGATATTTGAGGTTTTACTTTGGTAATAACTCAAAAGAACCTTTTCAGTGCAACTAATGTACATCACAGTGGCCTTTTTCATCAATGTACTTATTAAGTTAAACCAATTCTACCACTTGCTGTCATACAACACAGGTAATTGACCACCTCATCAAACCATAGCAAAAAGAATCCCTTAGTGCCTAATTACTACATTCTTCTGTACTATTGAACACATTAAGGCAACATTAATGTATTGTGCTATATACATCATTACCCAATAGTATTAGAAGGTCCTTGTACTGGAGAAAGGAGTTCTGATTGCAGTACAGCTATTTTCGAAATTCTGTCAATTTAACTTTCAAAACATGTAGTATCTTGAAAGAATAGTTTAAGCAGTTATCCAAAGTGAAAATTTCAACTAATGTTGCAGTTCTGCTTTACCCAAATATGCATGTTAGAAATCTGAGAATACTTCTGCAAAGTGAAGTATAGAACAGATCTTATGGCTCAGCAAAGCAAATGGTTGAAGCGGTAACCCCAATCAAGAGGCAAAGAGGTAATTCCTGACATGCTACTACTCATTTATCCCCAGATGTTTTACCTAATAGAACATAATTTAAAACTTCTTGCATAGGGGTAAAACCTATAGAAGTGTGCGTAAATGTGATGGGAGAGAGTGGAGTTCTCTTTTGCGAGAATTTAAGTATGTGTGCAGCTGCCATACGCACATTAGACAAGGCTGCTTCTTCTTTTGAAGTCGTGCTTACTTATGTGTGTGAGTATACCCTTGCTGGTTTACTCCCACAAATAGGTCTGCAGGGCCAAACATGCAACTGAGCACAGAGAGAAGTACTGAACTGTACCGAAGTGGGCTGAAGACAAGGATCTCCAGAAGCGTTTGTGCCTACTTGAGGGACAGTTTTTCAATAAGCATCTTTGTGAAAGATTATATGTACCATGTCATCACCTGAATTCCTTAATAGTCACTCACTTTAAAAGAATCTCTTCCATTGAAGCAGCCGACTTGTCATGAATTATGGAAATGCACGATTGCTCGTATGGTTACATCTCATCTTTGTGTCAGGAGACTAAGACCTCAGAAACTGCAGCTCTGGAAAAAAAAAAAAAAGTGTAACTGCAAAACTGCAATCTACCACCTTCTTCTGTTTCAGGAAGAAGTTCTTGAGACCCAGCTGCTACCTTAATGTTATATAAAACTTCTAAAAGCAACATTTGTAGATGGGGGTGTATGCATAGAGAGAGATATCCTCATTGTGAAAGAAAATAAGATGCAGAGACAACTGCTATAATGATTTATTCTTTTCCAAATTACTATGGATTCACGCAGCGGGAAACAAAAACAGGTTGGTTGGTTGGTTGGTTCACATTCTGGTTTGTATGAGAGGAAGGTAAACTCTATATTGGCTAAACTTAAAGAAACAAACAAAAAATCTTACATTGTAGTGACAATAACCAAAACTTAATTGATGGAAATTTTTAGGAAGAATCACTTTCTGCCCAACCATTCTCTACCAATGTGTAGCTACTAGTATTTTGAGTTACTGCCAAAGCCTGTCATTTCTGGACTCAGAACCAGTTATAAAAAAATGGGGACATAGGAACCACCAGCAAGTACCTGTGAACTGCCTTCAGCCCCAGCTGAAGCTCTGACATTCCTCAGTCCCTGCCTTAGAGTCACCAGAAAAAAATCTGAGAGAGTCCACAAAGACTTCAAACTGTTCATCCTCCAGACCGCTTAAAAAGAACAAGAAATCCTTTTGAGGATAAGGTACTTTGCAAAAGCCCCCTTCTATTCTCTATCACAGCTTCACCTGGATGGAGCAGCCCATGTTGCTTTGGAGATCTAATTCCTTCAGACATCTATTTCATTCTGTGCAGTGAGTTTCTAAGAGGGTTTTAGTCTGATTGTGCTGAATCCATTCTGACCGTAGAAACCACATTTTGAAATTTTCCTAGCTGAATATATTTTAAAAACAGGTTAGGTAAGCTGTATTTTTCCATAGAAAAGATAACAACTAAAAAGTTAGACTTCTTTATCTTGCATTTTTTTCTCCCCAGTTTCAACTATTTCTATAACAGATTCTACATTAATAATTAGCATCTGACTCATGTCTTCAGGTAACATTCAAGATGTATTACTCACCGGTAGCCTGGCAATTTCTGCATTTCCATCATAGAATATTTACTCTGTCCTGTATATGTGCTATATCGCAACATTTATTCTTGGCAGAAAGCATCAACAGTTAATTGGTCCATACTTAGTATCTCACACAGAAACAGTGACATTTTGAAAAATGTAAATTGTAGAGAAAAGGTGTTGATAAAATATATTCTAGAAATAGCAAACAAATTCATGCGTGCTCCAGCCAATCATTTCAAGCTCCTGAAAATGACTGTTTTATAGAAGCTGAACCTTTGTAGGAATGTCTTTTAATATTCTCTCGTAATGAGAAAGAATGATTCCCTCTTGCAGGATGCACAGAACATGTTACATTGCTACTGCTTTATTGTATTGCCAGCATTTCAAGCAAAAGAGGTGCTTACGTTGTCTCTTCCCTGCAAAAATTAACAACTGTTTAAATACTAGCATGAGAAATAGCCACTCATGAAGTCATGAGGCAGGCAGGTAAAGGCAAAACATGGAAATCAGAATTATGTGGCCATTACAGGGGAAATAGAGTAACTTGGGGGAAGAAATGTTTTCAGTTCAAAATTCTAAATGAGAGGAGCAGTTGAAATGCATACGTTAGCCCCTTTGACCCTATTGCTACATAGCTCCCATAGTTATATAGTTACAAAGATCAGAAATCTGATCTTCAAGCAAAAATCCGTTTATGCACTATGAAAAAACAGGAGAATTAATATGCATTTGTATATCGATGCATACATGCATACATTTGAAATGACAAATATATTCTAATATTTAATGTGCTTTAAATGTTCAGATTGTCTTTAGATTTTTGATATTTTATACATTTGTGTAGAAATTAACATTTTCTTTTATGAAATATTTTATAGTCATCTATATATATTCTAATAGTTGTTTTGAATAAGGTACATAACTTGAGATTCAAAGTAGTTGGGATAGAAGAACAAAAACTCAAAAAAAAGTTTAATTGATGATTTGAAAATTTTAACTTCTTTAAAATGCTTTCCCTTTAGTGTTAACAATTAAGGGTATTATAAGGGTAAGTTATATGTCAAAAATTCAATTTTCTTCCTGACTGAAATTTTCTCATAAAAGATACTACCTCTTTTTCTATAAATAAAAATGTGCCATGTTGCTTTTTACTGAAGGACATTTACCGGCAATTCTTTTCACTGATGTACTAGCTGTATACCACACAAATTGAATAGCTCCTGGAGCAGAGTTGGATTCAAGTAAATGAATCTTAGCCAGCCACACTATGTTAATTCCAGAAGTGAAGGCAGTCTGCATGTTTAAAAACTTTATTCTGGTCATTGGAAATTATGTTATGATGCTACATTTCTTTGTTTAGGTTTTATTCAAGTTTTTTTCTACTGTTATATTTATGTAAAGGAAACTTGTAGCAGACACAATATTATCTTATTTTAAATATGTTCTACTGTCCTTTATTTTACTTTACTCTTACCCTACTCCTTTATGCTTCTAGAATAATTATAAAGTGATCTCAGTTTAAAAAGAGTAAAAACTGTAGTGTTCAATGTCAAAAAAAAAAAAGAAGAAGAAAAAAAAGCCATGTTACTGTTATGTCACAAGATATAGTGGAAGTTCCTTTGTGTGTTGTTCATGACTTGCTGTGGTGGTTTGACCCTGGCTGTGGGCCAGGTGTCCCCCAAAGCCGCTCTATCACTCCCCTCCTCAGCAGGACAGGGGAGAGAAAACGTAACAAAAGGCTCCTGGGTCGAGATAAGGGCACGGAGATATCGTTCACCAGTTACTGTCATGGGCAAAACAGACTCCACTCAGGAAAATTAATTTAATTTATTACCAATCAAATCAGAGTCAAGTAATGAGAAATAAAATCAAATCTTAAAAACATCTTTGCCCCACCCCTCCCTTCTTCCCAGGCTTAACTATACTCCTGATTTTCTCTCCCTCCTCCCCCCAGCGGCACAGGGGGACGGGGGACTGGGTGTTGATCACACAGTGTTTCTGCTGCTCCTTCCTCCTCAGGGGGAGGACTCCTCACACTCTTCCCCTGCTCCAGTGTGGGGTCCCTCCCACAGGAGACAGTCCTCCACCAACTTTTCCAGTTGTTCACAAACTGCTCCAGTGTGGGTCTCTCCCATGGGGTGCAGACGTTCAGGAGCAAACTGCTCCAGCGTGGGCTCCTCTCTCCACAGGGCCACAGGTCCTGCCAGGAGCCTGCTCCAGTGTGGGCTTCCCACAGGGTCACAACCTCCTTCAGGTGTCTCCACCTGCTCTGGCATGGGGTCCTTCATGGGCTGCAGGTGGACCTCTGCTCCACCATCATCCTCCATGGGCTGCAGGGGGGCAGCCTGCTTCACCATGGTCTTCTCCAGGGGCTGCAGGGGATCTCTGCTCTGGTGCCTGGAGCACCTCCTGCCCCTCTTGCTGCACTGGCCTCAGTGTCTGCAGAGTTGTCCCTTTCACATCTTCTCACTCCTATCTCCGTCTGCAGTTTCTGTTGCATAGGGTTTTTCCCTTTGTTACCCCAGAGGCACTACCACCGCAGCTGGTGGGCTCGGCCTTGGCCAGCAGCGGGTCTGTCTTGGAGCCGGCTGGTGTTGGCTGTATCAGACACAGGGGAAGCTTCTAGCAGCTTCTCGCAGAAGTCACCCCTGTAGTCTTCCCGCTGCCAAAACCTTCCCATGCAAACCCAGTACACCTGCTGATGTGTTTCTCATTTTTCCAGTGGTATAAATGGGGTTTTATGCTGGTTTTAGGAGTACCTTACAGGACCTTCTGGTTCTTTGATGTCCTTTCAGCTTGTCCTTCAAGGTCAATGCCGTTGTGAAGCTTTCAACAGGTAAATTCTGTAGGTAAAAATAGATATCCACATCACAATCTCCTAAGACTAAACAGGTAGAAATTCACAAAAAGGTGAAGCTGCACTTACCACCATTCAAAATCTATTCTGCCAGACCTCTACTTACCCTGACAAGACCAAAAATGGTGGTTTACTGTTTGATATTGTTTTAAACTGGGATGTCCAGAAAAAAAGAGAGAAAACAAGGTAGTTGGGTTTTGTTGTCTCCTGATGATCTGGTTGCCAAAGGTAAGTGTCAACCACATGCAATCTGAATGTCTACATTTATAAAAGAAGGATAAATTTAATAATCACAGAATCACAGAATGGTTTGGGTTGGAAGGCACCTCGAAGACCATCTAGTTCCACCCCCCTGCCATGGGTAGTGGCACCCTCCACTAGACCAGGCTGCCTAAAGCCCCATCCAACCTGGCCTTGAACACTTCCAGGGATGGGGCATCCACATGATTCATCATACCATAGACAAGGCAGAAGGGCATAAATCACACCTGCAGTGATTTGTTTAACTTTTTTTATTGTTTTCTACGTATCTCTTTTTAATTACAATCCTTGATTTATACTCAGGGAACAAGATTACCCGTAACCGGTAAACTTGTGTTTTCTGCTGGAAGGCACAGTAAACTTCAAACATAGTATGAATGGTGCATGTACCATGTCAGATGGTCAAAAGGAGGCTAATGGCTTGTACTATGGCTAGATGGTGTCTGAGACCTGGAAGCCCCTATACATGAAACAGTTATCTAAAGCCCCTTCAGGTGTTAAAAAAAAAAAAAAATAAAAGCTCTAGCAGCATGGAAATAGGGCTCCCAAGCTTGACAGAGAAAAACTGGAAGTTGAAAGGAGGCATGAAGTCCCTACCATTAGAGATCATCTTTAACACCAGTGCCACAGATCACAGTTACTGTTTTCCACAGCCAAAGCTAATTATTTGGACACTGGAATATTACCACCATGGGATTTTTCCCATTAAGTCAAAAACAACAACAAAAAACCCTTTTTATAACATTTTAAAACTCAATTTTCAAAAAAAGGTATTCTTTTCTTTACTCACTTACAGAAACAAAAGTGCAACAAGAGATGAAAAATATAAATAAAATTTTATTTTGCACCAAAAATATTTTTTAAAGCTAAAATATTTAGATTTAAAAAAAAAAACAACAACAACAACAAAACCCCCCCAGCCTCCTTATGATTAACATAGTTATTCTTTGTAGGAGGACATTACAAAGATGGGTCTGGGTTTTATCCAATGAGGTAAAGACTATGGCCTTATCTTGCTTGCCAATAGAGTGAAAATCTGGATGAGTGGCTTAAAAGAAGGTATTGGCTTTTGCTGGATGTCTCTAAAGTTATCTGGAAAGCTGTTTCTTGAAGATTTCCCAAGTTGGATAAAGACGAAACCTTTTATAGACATCTTACCATCAAAGATGAACTTATGACTCCACATCAGTACAAACTGGAGAAACTAGTGTTTATGAACCATGTCCGAATTCATCATCTCAAGTATTGGATCTCCTAACAATTCTACACATTTTTCTTTTGTTCTTCTTTTTGTTCTTTCACTTCGGAACTGAATGAACTCCCTTCCCATATTTGCCAGAAGAATGCTTGATTGCAACTATCCTGTCCGTGACATTCACCTTCTCCTTTATGAAAGAAACACAGCGCGTTTGTAACATTAACTCACGAGGTCTTAAGGATGGTACTCCACACGGACCTGCACAACTGGGTGAGGAACTTACTTGGCTGCCTGCAGGAAAGAATGAACTAGCTGGATATTTGCTGGCCTCATAGAGGTACAATAGTAGACAACACCCCTAAAATGGGATCTTGGAGAGGATATAGTTCCAAGAGTCGAACTTTTGCCAAAGACAAAAGTCCACTTGTGAACTCAAACCTTATTTGCACCCTGTGGGTCTTCTTCCAGCCTACTGTAAAAGAATCAAGCTGATTCACCCCAAAGTGCGGTATGAGTGGTAATATCACTAAAGAAATCCTCATAGAGAAGTAGGTTGCTGAGTTTCTCTCCTCAGGACAAAAAAAACCAAACCAGAAAAAAACCCTCAAACAAGCAAACAAACAAAAAACCATTCTGCTTAGCTTTTATTATAACTAACTGAAACAGATTCAAAACAATAGAGCAATGTTCTACAAGTGGCCAAGCAGTCTTTGCAAAGTAATGAATCCCACAGATTTCAGCTTGTAAGAAGTGCTGGGAAACATGTAGTCTTAGGCCCATGTTTTATGGTGAATGGCCTTTTCTCCTGAGAACAAATTAAAAAACAACAAACAAGCAAGCAAGAAACACAAACCATTCATTGAGGCCAACAAAAAGAACTCAACTGCCTGATAATGAACATCAAGAAACATAAAGACTTTAAAAAATGTGTCCTGAAAATGTAGTTCTTTGTGGGTTTATATGTTTGTAAAGAATCGTGTGTTACTTTATAATCGACTTTTGTTTTCTTTATTTTATTTTAAAAATAAACAACCAAAAACCCAGAGAAAAAGAAGGGAAAAAATCCTCTGCTAGTAGCATTTATTTTCTATATCCACATAATCTCACCTGCCATGTTGACCAACTCAGCCTAACCAAACCCCATTCTTTCTGCAGGAAACAGGCTGTACAGAAAGGCACTCGTATTCTCTACAGCCAGCATGGAAAACACTGCCGGTCAATACTATGCAATATATAATGGATAATTATGAGCTGAGTGTCCAAATTATAATGAGTTTGACAAATGTCCACAAGCGTCTTCAGTCTATTTTATATTTTCACTAAGACAAGGCAATCATACAACCAGACAATTCCATCAGGGAAGCTTGTTAGCTGCTTAGTCTGTTAAACCCTGGTTGCCATAGCATCTAGAGTTGAAAAAGCTGCAGATTGGCATGAAAAAGCATGTCGACAATTGCCCTGTCACAGCATGCAAGCCAGGTCTGCTCAAAGGCAGCACACTACAAGTTTTCTTTCCCAGTTTGCACTACCCCATGCTGTTTAATAATATCCATTTACTGGTATTGGGATTGATCTAGTGCAGTGTAAAATCCGCATCTACTGAGATTTTGCTTTTCACGTGGGGGAGATTCTTTAACAAATAACCACAGAACAATTAATTTATAAAGGAAGTATTGTAAAGATTGTAGGAGACATATCTGATTTAACAGAGAAACAATCCAAACTTTTAATGATCAGATCTTTAACAAGCTAATTGGTTCCACAAAGTTAAAAATAAAATAAAATAAATAAATGCATTGTTCGGAGATTTTTCAAATAGTTTTGTTGCTGACAGCTAGTTTCACCAAACATTGTAATATACTGCTTTGCATTTGGATTTTTGTCATCAGAAAAATCTTAGCTTTTGTTATGGTTATACTTTCTTTTTAATTGTATGCTTTCTATAGTTAAATAAATTATATGTGCTACCAGTTAAAGATAATTCCATTCATAATTAACATATTATAGTCAAATTGGAATTAGTGTAACTAACTGAATAGCAGCAAAATATTTTTTTTTCAGAATAAACATATTGTACAATTCTAATAGAAAAAGTTAACATTATTGATAATGTCGAAGAACTTGCTCCTTTAAAAAGTATGTTTTGGTAGCGTATTCATATTTACTCTTGAATATGGATCACTACGTAATAAAAAAGTTCATTAGTCATCTTCATCAAAGTGTTGGAGTTACCAGAAAAAATAGCACATAACTAGTGGGCTTTACACAAGTATTTCCTATCAAAAGTTTACACTTGGTTTATTCACTTTCCCTTCCATTATCGCCTTCTAATCTGTTCTGTCACTTCATTTTACTTTTCCTTCAATGCCACAACTGAAGAAAATCTTGAAAACTGCATACCCAGGAGCACAATTAAACTGGCAAACCCAAGAGGATTCCGGCATGGATCTTTTCCCACATTTTCCAATAGTATTGTTTCACTTTTTAGTCTATCAATATCATGCAGACATGTTTTACTACAGCTCTCACCATCAATTATTTTATCCTATTCATTACAGGTCTAGATACATAATTAGAGAAAACGGAGGAGAAGTTACATCTTTTGGTAAAATTAGCAGTCTATTAAACTGCTCACAAGAAATAAATCTTTTTCAAGGTGATTTTCTAGTATGTCTTTATGATCCCAGTGACAGAAAACATCACTAAAACTTTTTAAAACATTTTAGTTCACATTTTTACCTTAAGTTGCCATGTGAATTGCGGAAACAAAAAATCTTTGGTTAATAATACATTTTATTGTAATTTTTATTGCACCGTGTATTTAATGTCTATCATATTTGTATTTTCTTTGAATTTTCTTCTTCCTTGTACTAAGATTGCGACTTAACTGTAGTTGTAAATATGAAATTTGACCAAATCTTGACACAGGCTGAGTTCAGAGAACACTATTTTTTCTTTGGAATCTGTATCTGTGTGTATTTGTAATTTTGGGCTTTTTAATATTGACAACATTTCTGTATATGTTTTACTGGGAATTTTTAAGTATTTTAAGAGGGTGCTGAATCTACAACTCCCCTGCTGACACCACAGACTACAAGATGTTACCATTCAGAAAAATTAGTTGTAGATTATTTGGGGAGGGGGGGGGGTGGCTAATTAAAATACTGTTTGTTAAAGCAATTATGCATTTACTTGCTGCAAACCAAAACAAAAATCTCCATTTTTGGTGCAGAACCTCTTAGAAAAACAGCAGATATTTTTAAGACTGGCTAAACAATAAAATTATCAGCTAAATAAAGGATGTAGTCCATCATACAAATAAATCGGCAGCAGAACGCAGCTTAGCGCACAGGTAAACTTTTTGGCACTTCGCTTTCCCCTGTTTTTATGATGTTTCTCCTAATTAAAATAAAGACTTGCAGGATCATGTTGCAAGTATAAAAACATGGTTCTTGTGGAAATCCTCAGTTGAAAAGCAGCATGCATCTGTGAGGAGCAGTGTTTTCACATTAGAGTTCAGAAGTAAGGCCCAAGTATTTTCTTCTACTGATTTTTGGGTGAGTGAGTACACAAACATGCGTAATTCTGGATAAACAGAGGACAGCGCAGTGAGAGAAAGCCTGAATGCAGCACAGTTTTACTTTGCTCTGATGGTGACTCTCACTGCGGACCCTATGAGGAGCGCTAGCGGGAGGTGGACTGGGTGAGGAAAAGGTGGGTGCAGTTTGTAGCACACCAGCACCGATGCCCCATGCAACCTTGGGAGCCTCTGCCCGTGATGTTGCAGGACGGCAGTGCACCAGCACATTGAAGGGAATGTGACTGAAAAGCTCCAGGCTGCCAGTCAGGAAAATCAAGGGGTAGCTCAGCAATGTTCCTTCACCAGAGTGAACATTTTCTGCAGATACTCAAGCTGTGTGAGAAAGAGAAATAATCTCCTTTGCTCCCTGAATATCCTTTCTGAGGAGGGAATGAGTCAGGCTCTGTGGGCCATCTCCTCATACGAGCCTTTTGAAATCCACTGAAATGGGCATATGCTGATTTGCAAAAGCTCAAGACAGAGCTGTTAAGTTCCCTCTGGTTGTAATTAATTCTTCTTTGGCATCCCTATTTCTATCAATAGCAACAAATTGGCCCTAACGCTGCAAGTTCATTTTACATATTCTATTTTTACGTGGCTACTGGTTAGTAGAGTAAACACGCATTGCACGGGGTCACATTACGCTTTGGAGGCACTGCGATGGGCGGTAGTGAGGAAACGTTTCCGGTCCATAAATAAGTGTCTACAAATGTAAAGTCCCTGGACTCGCTGAGGATCCTTGCTGTGTTCTGGTACTGCCCTTTGCCTGTTATTCCCAAGACTGCTTTCCTCCTTCCACGTCTATTTCATGAGTACTTATTCACAGCTATTAAATGTACACAAGAATTTCATGTGCAAAAAACTCATTTGCCTGTTTTTATTCTAAATTTTCTCTATTGCTTAAAATGGGTAGTGACAGATTATCGCTTTGTTAGACAATATACAATTTACACTAGATATTATCCTTCTTGTTAGGATACTTATTTAGAAACATGCTTATACCTTTTTGTCTGCTAATTAAAGCAAAAGGAAGATTAAAATAGAAAATATCACACTGGAAATTCACTGACAGAAAAGAGTGGTTTAAAATAACAGTAAATACAGAGTTTTTACAATAGATGTGAATGGTACTGCAAGTCAAATAGTTCTTTAAAACTCCCACTGCAAATTTCCTCATAAAATAGATTTCCTCAAATCTAAACCTTCTCTACAGTTCTGTGAAGTCAAATAGCAAAATAAAACTTGAATAACAGAACCATTCCTATTGAGTAAAAAAAAGCATTGCTCTGTAGTAGCTTATATTTTTTTCTGTTACATTTTGCCTTATTGTTAAAATTTTCTTCAACTGGCTGAAAGCACATTAACTGCTAGATAGGCATCACACTGATGTCTCCATGCTGTAGCTTACAGCCGTGAATTTGCTACGATCTGTTTAATCATCAGTGTATTGATTTTCCTCAGCTTTCCTTCATTTTAGCCCCATAGCAGGCTTCTGTAATTTCCTTTGGACAAAGTGTAACCAAACTGTGCTAAGTGATGTTGATTTGCAGGCAAAAGTAAAGGGGTAAATATAAATTAACAAGCTATAAACATTTTACAAGTGGGGAGTCAATAAAAACAGTGTCTGCAGTTCTTAAAAAAAATGATTTGAAGCAGATTGTTAACAAAGGTGTCCAAAGAAACTGACATGAGTCTGAGAATAATTTTTGCGCTTTGTGATTAAGAATTGATCAGTCTAAAAGCCTCTGATGCAACTGAATCACCCATAAGCTGCTGGACTGAAAAGGCTCAGCAGGGGCTGGTATTTGTTTGTTAAACTCCCATGATTCCAAGTAGATAATTGGTCTGTGAAGTTCATGGCAGAATCTGAATTTGCTTTCTTGCTTCCCAGCTGGCTGAGCACTGGTTTATAGACTTCTGTGTACAAATTTAGCCAGCAGCAAACCTCACATCTTTAATGTAAAAGGTGTTTTGTTGTGTTTTTCAGGTGCTGAGTGGAAAGCCCACACTCCAGAAGCTCATTAAAAGGGCCAAGTTACAGTACAGGTTTATTTCTGTCACAGCGTTTCAAAAAACAGTGACAAGGATTAATATGTTTCTTTGGTACTGGAAAAAGCCTGATACGATCCCTTGTGAATTTGATCATCTGTTTCGTTGCCTGTATAAGATTCAATCTCCTATTATATCCTGAAGTTACAGCTGTAAACCAGGGCTGATAAGAATTCAGAAAGCGCTGCCAGAGCCTTCGGAGAACTAATTGTTTTATTAAGCAGCATCTTGTTTATTTGCAATTTATTTCATACGTCACTCAGAGAACCGACTCTTCTTTAAAATGATAAAGCGTGATAAATCTGCTGTACATTATCCGTGACAGGCACTATATTGTATAAATATGTACAAGTAATGGAGTTTAAAAATTTCTCAAACTGTTACTTCTGTTCTGTTGTTGCTTATGAATAGCTATTTTTGAACACTTATGGAATTCCTTCCAAGGCTTTTCATAATTCTGACAGTAAACTCAGATCTACAGATTGCCTAAAAAGTCACCTCCATCTGAAGACAGAGCCTGACGGCGCAATTGCGTGCTCTGGCCTGATCTGAGGAAAGCATCCCTGTGCAAGGGTTCAAGAGATTCCCAAGGGCCCCCTCCTCCAGGAGCACAGGTAACCCTGTTTCTAGAAAGTGCTCTGCGAACAGGACACTCTCCCAAACCGCGGGCAGCAGAAAGGGACACCGGATCCCTTCCAACAGATGCTAACACTCATGTCAAAGCTGCTCAGGAACCCTGAGCCAACACATCTGAGGTAGCTTTATCGTCGCCTCTGATACCTTTGTGATCAGACCGAGAGACGTTGCAAAGAATTACAAGATACTATTTTAAATCACAAGCTAGAACAGATGGGCTTCACTGCATATTTATGAACTACCAGTATAATAGGACCATTTCTGGGAGTAGGAGGGAGAAGACTGAAGGTCCACTTCCATTTACTTAGGATTTACGTAGGGAACAAATAATGCTGTCCTTTAAAGAAAGCTTGCTTCCTGTTCAAGCCTAAAGCGGGGCTCACTTTTTCCCTTGCTCACATGGAGTAAAAGGCATTTGTATGGTTAGTTCCGCTGGTTTCATGGGAATATTCACAAGAAAAAACACTTAATCATTGGTACTGTGGGTGGAGTTTTGGTAATTTGTCTTTTTGCTGTGATTCATTATTGTGTGTGTGAAAATATGCTTCAATATACCATAATTCAAAGCCCACACCCTTATACAAAGAAGGATTTGAGGACCGAACAAAATCAAAGAAAGAGATATAAAAGATACACATTTTACTGAATATGTCAGAAATTAGACAATAAGCCCACATTATTCTTAACAGTAGTCCTTATTCCTAATTCCTTAAGTGCCACACCAGCATTTTAACCCATAATTGATTGTATATGATTGTCTCTACAATACATAGCTAAACAGACCCTTGTTTGCAGCTGGCAATTTATTGCCCTCCTGCATTACAACAAAGAAACCCAAAATGGTAGCCAAAGAGAAAACTGCCAGTCAAAACACTCTTGCTCTCTTATTCACACTGTTGCTTTCTACCTCCACACTCCATTTTTCTCTAACAACAAATTTAACTTATGAATGAGAAAGGTTAAAGAAAAAATATTTAGTTGCCAAAAACATGGCAAAAATATTATAAAAAGATCTGTTACTGTTAAACACTGTATGTCCTTAGAAAAATGCTAGGAACCACAAGAGTTACACTTTTATCTAAGAGGTAGCATATGTGCCATATAATACATATGTTGCAATCACAGCAACTTATTTTGCATGAACAGCAGCAAACTCTGAAAAAAAAAAAAATTGTCCAGTGCTCAAATGAAAGCTGTCATCATGCCTTCATTTTAAATATGCATTCAAAGGAAAAGCAGTTTTGTGTACTTTCCCTGACAGTTTTTTTTGTGGGTTGTGGGTTGGTTTTTTTTTTTGGACAACAGTACCTGTTAGCATAAAGAGAAAAGAAGTGCATTTATATTTTTTCTATTATAATATGTTTTGAACAGTTCCATAATGTCATCATTTTTATGTGGAATGATATATGTTGAGTTAAAATAATTATTCTTGTTCACATGCTCTTATTTCTTTCTTCCAGTGATCACTTAAAATGAGGGTTCACATTTGCCTCATAACAGATACTAAACAGGTATTCCCTTTAAATATTTGTTATCCAACCATTAATAATTTGTACAATCTCTTAATCTACAAAAAGGAAATATAAAAAAAACTTGAAATATGCTGGAAATCATAAGCTGCATAGCTAAATGTTAAGTATTCAGCACTCCCTATGCTGCATGACCGTGCATTGTCCATTTGTGCCATAATAAAACTTTTTTAAGCCTGTCCTCATATAATTTGACCCCTGCCTTCACTGGGGCTCTGTTGTACTAGCACTGTACATCCATATAGCAAAACCAACATCTCTGTCCTAGACTGCTGCATCTCGTGATGGACCAATATCTCTCTCTCAGGCCACTTGTCAAAGACGGGGATGGTCTTACACCAAGTGGAAAACAAGAGTTCACAGAGCAGCAAACTGTCCAGAGGGCACAGTAGTGGAAAGACATCCATAGACCCTGCAGTCTAGATCGCTGTTTTCATACACAGCAACATGAATTAATCTCAGAAATTTAACACACATTAAAACCAGACAGATTTGTCTCCATATTCCTCCTATTAGAAGACTGTATCCGGAGCCTTTATGCTGCCAGCAATGATGGCAGATAGCCCAGCTACCAGCCTTTGCAGGTTACATTTGCTTCAGACCTTACACAAGAATGATTGATATCAGCTTTTCAGGGAGGTCTTCTTCTTCAAAAAGCATAATGGCAGTGATCATAGATTTTTAAGATTTGATTTATTAAGCAGCATATTGATTTGAGTTTGTGTACTGTAAAAATTGAGTGCAAACGAAACTAGCAAAGACAAACTGTATCTCAAAGCATTAATTTTATGCCACATTTTTACAAAATAACCTCAAATTATCCTGAACTACAGGACAAGTGTGTTTTGCTAACTAGACATGTTGGTACAGTTTTAGATATATCACTATTCACTCTTAGTCTTATCACTCTGAATCCAACAGTCTAGACCCCCAAAAGGCATGGCGGCACTTAATTCCAAAAAAGACTTTGCCTTAAATTCTCGTGATCTCAAATTATCAGTGTCTTAATATGTAATTAAAAGCTGATGAGAAGTTTTGCATTTTGATTCAAAAGTTAATTTGACCACCAAGTACTCTTACATAGTTGAAAAGAAAATGAAACCCTGTGCTGTCCAGCCTTGGAGACAAAAAACAAAAAAAACCCAACCAACCAACCAACCAAACAGAAGTCCACTGTCTGCAGCCACATGATCATATTTGAAGAAAATATGTATTAAACCAGAAATTCCATAAATTTGTTCTTAGGACTGCATTACTAATTATGCTCTATTGATTTAAATTCTTTCCTGGCATTGAAATGTTGGGTATTTATTTCTTTTATTCTGAGTTGTTACACAGAGTAAATACTCCTAAAGCTTCTGGATTGCTACACAATGCTCCTAAGTCTAGGTTGTCTTTGCTGAAGCCTTTTTTTGTTTTTTTCATTAGAAATGACTGGGTGACCACAACAAAGCAACATGAACACCCTCTCCAAAGATCCGCACCACTTTGTTCTCAAAACTGGGAAGAGGGTAAAGAAAATTTCCAAAGAAACAAATCCTTTAGGAAAATGTGAAAACATAATGCATAGGTAACTACAACATGATTTCCAGGAAAGATAAGTGTATGATAGTTCACAAAGAAAGATCTTTCAATTCACTGGAGGACAAAACCAAAAAATATTTTTAAAATATTTTTTCGAAAGAACTTTCCAAATCCTTACTCTCAAAAAAAAAAAAAAAAAAAAAAAAAAGCCAAAAAACCCCACCAAACCCAGACATTGTGATTAAGATATTTTGCAGTTAAACACTCTTACTTCTGAGAAAGCTACCAGACCCTGTAACTCCATGTCATATAATTTTTCTCCAGACTGTTTGCCCATTCTGCCTTCACAGCCACCAGAGTCTCAGCGACACATAGAAGCATACAGCCAGGGTAGTGATGGGGGAAAGTACTCTGTGACATGAAGCCCTACTCCTTGATACTTTAAAGCTCTTGGGAGCGCAAGTGTTACTTCTGGCAAGCAGATGAAGAGTCCTCCACTGACAGGCTACACAGCTGCTCTTTAGCCACATCTTTGTGTGTGAAATACAATCTCCAGAGCTTTCACAGAGCCTAGCTGCTGAGCCTACCTATTCAAACCGGGCAGTGCAGTGAGACTGAGGTTTTATTCAGTGCTTAAATATGAAAATGACTGTAATATGCGTGATGGACAAGGACTTGGAGAACAGTAACTCCAATAGATCTGAGTATTTGCACACATACACATTCTATTCAAAGCATCTGTAGGCTATAGAATGTTATCAGAAGACTAATATATCCCAATCAGACGGGATTTATTTATAGAGAACGCTCTTTTCGCAGTGTTAGATGCCTCATTAACTTGATTCAGCTTGCACACAGCAAAAATATTCCCTCCCTCTTCAGATTTTTGATAGGGAATTATAATTTCTTGTTTCATTTGTTAAAATCCTTTCGCTGTGAGGACATTTCAGAAATGCTTTATTGCACATGACTTTTTAAAATGCCAGAGTATTAATTTTGACCAAAAGGCTCTCCTTTTGCTGATTTCCTCTTAAGAGAGATACCAGAGAGGATTGTCCTATTTCTTCTTTTCATTTGCCTCTTCTAGAAACCATTAATAGCCAACATTTGATCCTCCTACACAAAAGTTCATGATAGCAAAGTTGAAAGAGTGGGTTATACATCGTGCTATGAACTGATTATAACTTTGGTATGTCACTGCTACTGTCACTATAAAGCTGAGGGAAATTATACTGTAAGAATTTTATCTAAATGTAAGTACAAAGTCATTCCTGGAAGATTTAGGATATCTATGGGTTTAGAAAATTTGGAGAATTTAAACTCAGCATTTCAAGGTACTGTGTGAAGGTTTACAGGAGTTATCATCAGAACCTGGGCAGGACAAACTGGCAAAAGAGTATAACTCTGGTTTTGGTAGTTTACCATTTTTCTCTTGATTCCATAAAACAGCAAACTCCAAGATCCCTTCCTCACTGCTTTCAGCTCTACAGCCTGCTCTCATTAGTGATTACAGTTAAAGACAGAGTAAAATGAAAACATCCAGAAAAATATATGAACCTAGAAATGTACTGAATTCACTGAATTCTGGTCTTACGCTTACCCAGCAGACAGGGTCTCTGTAATGACTGGCATTCAAGAGGGGTTAGGATTTGGGGATGCTATTTTTAAGACATTAATAGGCAATGCATTCTCTAGTAGTTGCAGTTCATCTATAGCTTGATTTTAAACTACTGTTATCAATTTGCTTCAGTGGGATACTAATCAAACTCTTCTATCTTAAAATCTTCCAGATCAATGCAACTTCCTTTTTTAACATCTCGTACAAGAAAAACAATGTTTACATGCATTCTGACTATTCCCACTGCAAGTCCCATTCTCTTTTCTTAACCATTCTATTTTTTTTCAGTATCTGAATATAGACAAGTCTCCTCTAGGAATAGCTTATCAAATTTCTTTTTGCTTACTGTATGGGAAGGTGATATGAAAATAATTCTTTCCGTCAAAGGTAAGTTTGTTGCAATGCTGCTTAAAGGAAGATTCCATTCTCTAAGAATCTGTGCAAAACAACCTTCATTTTAAAACCACCATAAATATAAAGTCAGTTTTAGTCTCAATAGTAATCTGAAGGCCAGTTGCCTAAAACAAATAACACAGCATTGTTGAATGTTGTGATTTTGTTGCAAACTGGTGGTTTATTAAAAACAAGAATGGAAGTTATGAAAGTTGTGAATCTTAAATCTTACTGATTTTTTTAAAGTTCATTTCCATGTACTATAAAAATAGTTGGGAAAAAGGTCTTGAAAATATGATCTGAATCAACATGAGCCAAAAGAACCATAAATATCTCTACCTTTATCCCTCTATCTGCCTCTGCCTCTATCTCTATCTACCTTTCTCTCTAGTTGTGTCTGCAGTTCTTTCTCCCTTTCTTCAGCTGTGTCACATTTTTAAGTACAATCTCATGATTTCTGCACCCAGTACGTGGCTCTTGAATATTTCAAGTATGTGCATAATATTCTGGAATGCAAAGGACTTCGAAACACAAAGAAATTATCGCAAAGTAATCAGTTATCAGATGTTGTCTGATCTGTGGTAAACACGTCTAAGAAATCCCAGCGCACACACGATAATGATGGTGAGCTCCTTTGAATTAGCTTCACAGCAAGCATAAAAGCACGAACACTTAACCTGGAGCAGCTGATGCATGGCAAATCAATAATTATGCTTATTTTATTGCAAAACTATTTTCTGCTCCAGCTTTTTAAGTTGAAGAAAGTTACGTGTACATTGCAAGTACTGTTAGGCACCATTTGGGTTAGAAAGGAAAACGATTTACTGAATGCCCTTCAGGAACATTCTTGGTGCCGCATGATCCAGGGTAACAAGGGTTTCTTAGCTTGTAAATGCCCTGGTACGACACAGAATGACCAGGCTACAGACCAACCTCTCTCTAAGCAATATGGAAATGTTAGAGATGTCTTTTTAGCCAAGCCAATATGTTTTATTTCTGTCTCTAAGAATGCTTTCTTCGTATTTTGGTGATACAGCCACACAACATTTCTGCCTGTTTTTCCTTCCTTGCTGCATTAATGCTGATGAGCCTGTGCAATTTCCTCAGTGATGAACAAACCTGCCATTAAAAACACTGTTTAACCTAAAACATATAACAAGGATAAAAACAGCAGCAGTTCATAAATGAGCCTGAGTTTCCATGGAGGTACTATAGATCTTGCTTGTGTCTTAATTAGCTTCTCTGCTCTTTAAAAGTGCATTCTGGCTAATCTGATGGTCTACTGACACTGCAGACTGGTTTTATAAGCACGGATTCCTCTTTCTTCCTGTATAAAGTGACTGAGATGATCAGGATGATAAAAAAACAGAAAGTGCAGTCAGCTGATGAAACTACCTACAGCACTCATCCAAAAGAAATTTGCTCAAATACAATGTCCTGGAAAGTGGGAATAATAAGGATAAGGATAAGGATAAGAATAAGAATAAGAATAATAGAAAAATTTAGATATTTTAGAAGAAACTCTTCTTTCTTTTTTTTTTAATCTCCAAATTATTAGATTAAGGGACACTAATGGTATTTTTTTCTCTAATAGTTCCCCAACTAATGTAATCTTAATTAAAATCTTACCTGTAAGGAATACAAGATGGCTGCAATCAGCTGTTGAAATTAATAAAGGAGATTATATACATTAATCATTACATCTTTCTAGATTCTAGAAAGTGGTAAATTCGTAATAAAATCTGGATCATTACCACATAAAGGCCAGCTAAAAAGGACAGATTCTCCAGAAAGCTTGTGAGTTTCAGCAGCCCGAGTGAAATTTTCCTTTCATGCTCTATTTTCATCCGTTTACCTCCGCAACAAATTATTCCAATGTACAGATGCATGAGAGCCTCTCAGTCATATTTTTCAGCTTCTTCGTGTGTGTGTGTATACCTTCTCCCTGGCTCACGAGAATTATATTCAACGTGGCCCAACCTTTCCAAAGGATCACCAGCAAGACTGATAATTTACAAAAAGTACTTGAGATTGTTTTGATACCTGATCAGCTCCTATATAAGAGAAGGTTCCACTAGGCTTTTAATATATGAATTCTGTACGGATGCTTTGTAAATACTGGTCAGCCTCCTCCCAACCAAGAACTCCAACTATCCTCAGTTTGCAAACAGTACTTTCTCACTTCTCTCTGAATTTTGATTCATTTCCTTATTATCCTGTCTCAGCTTCAGGTTCTAAAGTTTTGTCTTGTCATGGATAAGCAGATTTTGCAATAGTTTTATTAGCAGCTCAGAATGCCCCAGGTCCAGATAGGTTCTTCCCTAGTGATTCTTTTTCAGAATAGACTCAGACAATTTTTATCAAAAAAATGTATCCCCTTGTCTTCTCTGGAGCAATGATGTATCATTCTGTATTGCACTTCAGTAAATCAGGCTTAGTTTCTTCCATGCAACAAAATACTACAAAAATAGCCAGAAAATGTTACAAGGTGTTCTGTGTGTGGCAAACTGGTGCTGTTGCTGGGGAACAAACCTTCATTTGTGGTATTTCACTTTTTCTCTGAATACTAATCCAGGATCCTTGGGTATACGGTTGTCTTCACAGTTTCCAGGGAGTTTCTCTGTTAGCAGTGCTCCCATTGCTGGAATTTCAGGCCTTAGATTCATATGAGGGTATAATCTCTTTTGATCCAACATGGACTGTCATTATGATAAATTTATTTGTCTGCAAATATGAAAATAACACTTGACATAAGTCAGATAGCATCTGATACGTAACAACTGGAGGCCAGCTACCTCTGTTTTAATAACCATTAGATTCAATGGCAACAATGATTGTGTTAACTAGAGTTATTTTAAAGACAGGTTCAGATAACACAGACTAAAAATGTGTTTCCTTGTTAGATATGTTAGGCTACTATGAAATTATTCTTCCTGCCTGTACAGAGCAATCTGAAACAGTAAATAAGTGCCAAGAGTCTTGGACAACATGCACTAGAGGCACTCAGACACTCAAGCAGCAAAGTGGGAGCTCAGATAGGCAGACAGATAGATGGACCTCAAAGAATCTTGTGTTGATGTGGTGGTATTCGTGAACTAAAAGAGCAGCCCCCACACAGCCTGAAGTGAGTCAGGCTGATTATAAAATGCAAGGGATGCAGCCTCCCACATCTGACTCTAAATTCCCATTCGTTCTGCTAAAAAAAAATAATTTCTTCGTTTGCTCAATCTAATTTAAAGATTGTTAGGCACTTCTGTGGTCAGTGTGAGCCATAGCAAAGCATGCTCAAGCCTTTAGATAATACTGCTTACTGGATTAGGTAGGAAAAGATTTTCTGAGCTATCACAGTGGGAATTAATTTTAAAAGGACATGAATCAATGTGTCTAAGCAGTAGAAGCAGACCAGAGAGCCAGAAAGACTCTGTGAGGAAAGCTGAAAAGGATTGTTTGCATAGAAATCCTGGGAGGGCGAATGTTTTGGGGGCATTTGGGTGTGGAAAGGTAAAGAGCTACTCAGATCTGGAGGGAACACAAAAAAAAAAACAAACCCCATAGAGCACTCTAGTTCATGAACTGATAGGAAATATCATTTACATGAATGGCTTTCCTATATGTTTTGTCAGGTTGCCATTAGCACTTTTCAGTAGCCATTCTTCAAAGTGGAAGAAATGAATATACTTGAAGCGGTATTAAATCCAGGCTGAACAGCAAGACTAAATCAGGCTGCACTTCAAGGAACGATGTTTGAGAGCAAAAGTACTTCATTCCCTTCAACTCACACTGCTGAGAAAGTGAAGGAACATCACAAACATAGTACCTGAATACATTAAGTACTAGTAAGGAAAAAACAAAATAATTTTTTGCTTACCTTCCATCCCCGATGTCCAGTCCAATGGCTTCTGAGTAGGATCCTTTACCGCTGGGGTCAAGGCATCACATTCAACTCCACAACTTCCACTGCCACGTGCACTCCTCCCTCATAGCCACTCTCACTGCTTCACTCGTAGCAAGTCTTACCTATATGCACGCAGGGACTGTGATTTGGAGAAAATGCAGTATTAAAGGCAGTGCAGGATTAAAGGCTGTACAGTATTAAAGGCAGTGCACTATTAAAGGCTGTATAGTATTAAAGGCAGCAATGGCTGAAAAAGTAACTGGCAAAAATGAGATGTACTTTGAGAGATGTACTTCTCTAGTCCTTAGTCAAATCTTATTTCAGATTCTGTTTTGTCTCATTTCCATTTAATTATGATTTTGGATTGTATCCCTCTAAATCTGTACTTCATTATTACCACAGCATATCTGGGCTTTTTTGAATGGCACTAATTGGCATCCTTGCTGGCAGTCTCAACAAAGGGGCCAAAGACTACATGTGCATGAATGAATTGTCACCTTCTTCGAAACTGTCCTTCTTAAACAGGGCAGAGACATGGTGGATAAGCAGGGTTTGTGGTGGCTGGTGATGCTGAACCCGTTCCCGGGAGGCAGGCTGGGGATGTTACCTCTTCCTGCCAGCAGCCCACCAGCCAGCCAGCAGCCAAACGCCACTCCAAGGGTCCTCGCGCACAGCAGGCTGCAGGGGCAGAGTGTAGATGAACAGTGGACTTCAACCCTAGAGGGCTGTTAATCTTGTCATTTTTAAAGCAGTGAAACTCAAACATACAATTAAAATATAAATGTCCAAATACCTGCTACTTTCAGCTTCTACTGCAGTATAAATTGGATGAAGTCCCATTCATATTGAAATGTAAATGCAAAACATAAATCTAAAAGGTAAAAAAAAAAAAAAAAAATGGCCAGCTTGGAAAAAGATAACACTTTTCATCTGTGTAGAAGATAATGATACAATATTCAAGTTTTCCACTCTAAAGGTAATATTTTTTGTCTAAGTCAACATACTTTACCATTTTTAAACTTTTCTCATCATATTTTTGACAGCAGGTTTTCCAATTTTGACAGCTTTTAAAAAGTAATTTTAACAGACGAGTGATTTCTCCTCTCAGCAAAGTCAGATTATGTGAAATGTCAATGTAAAAACTATATACTGTGACACATAATCATTTTTCATTGAATTTACTTATTAATTTTACTTGCTATTGCTAATAAAATGTAAGTGCTTAGCTAATTGTATTGCTTATTTAAATTTTTTAAAGGAATGTATTTTAAAATTGCATTTTTTTTCTGACTACAAAATTTCTCAGAGGCAGCTATAATTTGTCACCCTTCCAAATTATTTAAAGAAGAAGAATTGCTATCACAATTGATATTCCCAGCTGAGCGGCCAAAGAATGAATCAGCAGGGAGAGGTTAAACCAGCCTTTCATCCATAAGGGTGGGCTCCTTGATTTAAAGGTTGGAGCATATCTGCAGCATTTTACAGGAAAGGTTTTTTTAGATCTGGTGCGTATCCTCCAGAGAAAGCTGCAGACTTTTCTTACCTATGCTATCAGTTGAGCACCTTCAGTAAGAGTAAACTCAACAAAGAGGTGGGGGGGGGAGGAAATTGGAAAGAGAATGGACATGTCAAAGTTTTCACTTGTAAATCAAACTCAGCTCCAGTGAGGCATAAACAAGTTGGACCGATTGCTACCTCTAAAGGAATACAGTAGTTCTAAATCTAAGTTTTCTATTTCTGTGCAGAGAGTTTTATTTGTAATTTCCTACTCCAGAAATCCATAAGGATTATCTATTTCTACTCTATAAGTCTAAATGTAAAAAGAACCCCACAACCAAACACCTCACACTCTCAACATCAGTACTATAGGTAGAGTGTGTCTTCAATGCCTTCGGGACGTAAGCCCAAAGTCATGGATTCACTGCACTTTCACGGACCTGTAACAAAGACTGGAATGCAACCCCAGCATAAAGCTCTTCATTTGTCTCACTTTATCCAGGAAAATACTTTAGTGCCTGAGAGAAAGTACCCAGAGAAGAGAAAATTAATAAGGAATAAAGGTTTTTCCTCTTTATTAGCCCTTAAACCATCAAATAATCTTATGAAATAAGGAGTATGTCTCATAGGAGGAAAAAAGCTCAGTGTCAGTGTCTGTATTTAAAGTATTTCTGTATTAGCTCAACTTAAGTGTCATTACAATCTATTTTGTATTCCATTTTGATCCATCCACTTCATATGTCGCTGGGCCAAAAGTATCCTTATGTTCAAAACCACTGACAAACTTACTATGAGGTAGGCTGCTCCTGCACAGCATTAACGTAAAACAGTTCTAAATTGAGCAATGTTCAATTATCCCTGAAAGTACAGATTACTTAGTTCTTCGTTAACTTAATTGTTTTCCAGTAAAAGTGAAATGTGCTGTATGCAAATTAAATAATACCAAGTGTCAGCACTTAAAAGAAATGCTCATTTAGCTTCAGTAGAGTTTTTTTGTTGTAAATTTTGTTCATTTATTTTATAAGAAATTATGTTTTTCTTAATTTGTTCCAAACACAATACGATTGTGAGACACAGTGCCTGCTGGCAAAGTTGGAATTGCTGTCAGCAGGAAATGGCAAACTAATAATAAATGGTGGTAAAATATTTATGTTATAATTTACTGGGAAAATGAATGCCATTTTCTATTTCATTCCTGCTTGAGACAGTACACAATAACACAGTTGTTTTTCAAAATAGGTGGATAGGATTCTAAAAGCTGTGGTGACTTATCTTGTAACCATCAGTTGGGGGAAAAAAAAAAAAAAAAGAAAAAGGAAGAATTTATAAAAATAGAGCCTTTTACTAGCTCCAACTTACGAAATTTTAACTGGGAGTACGTAGTGCAGTAATTAGTAGCATCTCACATTCAATGTCATTGGACACTAGTCTGATAGATCAAACGCTGTGTACGTGGCCTACTTACTTAGTTGCTCACTCATAATTTTCAATAACAGCGCTGTTCTCATACAGGGAGGGGTGGTCCAGAGCCACTAGAGTACTCTGCAGGATGGTGATGTTCAAGTACAACACTGTGTTTATGTACTCCCCAAAGTGTATCAAAGCTCAGATCCACAGAAATAAAAGAAAAGTCAAACAAAACAAGCATTAGACTGCGTAAAATAAGGTATGGACAAGGCAAACAGGTGAGGCATTGTTTAGGTGGCTAAGGTAGATCAATATCTATGCTTGCAAGCCAGGAATTCTGCCTGCTTTCCTCTGGCACTATGCAGATCATCTTACGGCCTGCAGACAGACTGTCGCCTAAACCCAACTGACAGACAACCTATTTCACCCTTGCAAAAATCATACCCATCTTCATTCTTGTGGCTCATGAGGGAAAAATAAAAGCCCCCATGCCCATGCAGTCACACTGAAGTGTAGGCGTAAAACAACATTGCGGCTAACATTTTTCTCTTTTTTTTTTTTTTCTTTATTATACTAATTACATGATGAAACCAGTTAAGTTTTCTATTTCTTCAGTTACCAACGACAAGTGCGTGCATTTTGCCTAGCTGGCTTATCAAAGCACACTGCAGTAGTCTTTCAGGGTTTGAAAAAGATTCATATGACAGGTTGATACTGTTCCCTCCTTTCTCTTCAAATGATCTGTTTTATTATCTGAGATGTTTTGTGATTTGAGACAGGGAGACATCAAGAAGCTCTGACTGCACATCCTGATAACACAGATTGGTTAAAGCCCTTTCCCCTTCAAAAATATGTTTTAATTTCAAGTAGGTTAAATTAACATATGGTCAGTTTAAAGAATCACTGGACTCCTTCAGTAAAATCTTGAAGACCACCAGCCAGATAACCCGGACCGCTGTTACCAGAAGCAGGACCAGCATTTTGTAGGGAACCATGAAGTACTTCATTTCCAGCGCCAGAACTTCTTGTGGGAAAACCTGCCTACAGCAGGGCATATGCTGCAAATCATGCCACCTTTAATACAAGAGAGAGACCATTCCTGCAGCCTGTATCTTTTAGGTCTTAGACACACTATATCATAATTCCAGGTTGGGGAAGGAAGTGAGGATAAGAAGACCTTTTTAGACCCTTAGAGAAAGCATCTTTCTTGTTTTTATTGAAGGTGTTAGTACAGATACTACATTCTGTTCACTTTTTAAATTGAAAATCTCACAATTTTCCTCATCTCTGAACTGATTAGCTATTAAAATAGAGTTACAATTTCAAAATAATGTCTATTTCCCTATTTTAAGGAGGTAAAATGTTCAGCTTTAATCTCCAGAGTGTAAAAGGTCACCTTTGTAGACTGATGCATATCATATCTCCAAGTAATGAGAACAAGTGTGCTTTTCCTCAGTGCAACAACCTTAGTTACTCTTATATTGTAACCATTTTCCTGCCTTACCTTTCTTTATGGTAGAGGAAATGTAATTTACTTGTCAGATTGAAATGTTTGATATAAATCTTTATCCTTTCTTTCAAAAAAGTATTTCTGAAACAGTATATTATAAACAACTGGCATGTTTAATTAAACAACTGCTTTATTTTCAGCAGAAGGAGGTATGATTATATTAATTGAATAGTAGGACCTGTGACCAAATTTAAAGAAAACATTTTCAGCTCAACAAGGAGGTATGATTATCTTAATTTCAAAGCAAGACATGTGACTAGAATTGAAACAAAATAGTTAAGTCTCTGTCTTTACAATTATTAAAAATATTTTCATTGTAAAAAAAAAATAAATTGTAATTTACATAGTATGTCTTCCCTTGATAACTGTTGCTTCAAATCACAAGCTGGCTAACGAATTAAAATCAGTTAACTAAAAGTCCTAGAGCAATTTATCTCTATGATGAAGTGTTGTAACTGAACCACAATTTTATCATGTTTACTTTTTATGTATAATTTTTGAATTAAAATACTATGTTTCCTACAAATACATGATAGCAAATCTTCCTTATGTTTTATAAGCTTATTTTCGTAGCTAGACAGAGAACCAATGCTTAAGCTCTCATGGCTTGCTCACATAAGAAGATCACTTAACATAAGTGATTTCACTGGCATGAGTAAAGGAGCAAAATTTCACCTAAATTCAATAACAAATATTCTTTTAAAAGTATCAATTATATCAATATTGTTTCTGGGTTTTATTTTGTTGTCTTGAAAACAGTTTAGGTTATTTCCTACGTGGATATCATGAATAAATTTAAATGACCATGATTTCCTATGAAGAGAAAAAAGTTATAAGGTGGTAATAGGAAAAGGGATCACACACACACACACACACACAAACTTTTAATCTTCTTGTGTTTGTGTGAAATAAAGAAAAGCAAGACGTGTATTATTTAAATGCTTATGACCAAATGAAATTATCAATGAAAAAGGAGAAGCTGTTAAAGGAAACATACATTGAGTTACGATCCTAATTACCCATGTTTAGATATGTTTATTTAGGTAAACAGATGAAATATTTTTGATCCAGATGTGACAATTTCCATGCTGTCATTTACCTTGCAGAGATCATGGAATTTTTGCTTTTATCACATTCCCCTGAGTACTTTCATGTTTTCATTAAAAAGCAGTAGTTGAGAAAACATGTCAGATGCTAAGCACAAAATCCACAATGCAGCAACATGGAAAAAATGTAACAACTGTTTTGGAAGGAATGTCTTTAAGTCAACCTACATACAATCTTAAATGACTTGCCAGTGAATGCTAATTAGCTTTAAAGTTACACCATGACATGACTTCAAGTGCTAAAGAAAACACTTGCTGATTTAGCTGGTGTATGACCAAAGAACACAAATTAACAGATATGATTTTGACAAATAACTATAGGTAAAGTTATATTGGTATTTGGGATGGTTACTCCAATGCTAGTTAGAAATTAAGCCAAGGGCTAAGTATTGTCCACAGTCAAGTTGTGATTATTAAAGATGTGATTTTTTTTCTTAACAACTGACTTAAAACAAAGTTATATTGAAGTGCAAAAATGTCACTGTCTGAGACTAGAGTATTATTTTATTCATATTTTATTCCTGCTGTAGCTAATAAGACTCCTAGGGGATTTGTGTATATTATACTAGTTCATTGTGTCATTACCCAACACATCTAACAGTTTGTAGGATGCTCATTAAGAATATTTCCAGTCACAATTAAGTTGAACATGAACATTGTTTAAGTAACCTAAAAACATCAATGAGTATCAAAAGTATTATGTAACTATTTTGCATAGCAATGTTCCTTTGTCAAATGTGGACAGTAGACTAGTTCCCTCTAATTTATTTACCTTTATACAAGCAAATGCAATATAAAAGGACAAATCTCATCCTCTCACACAGAAATTGCTTAGATGTCAGTGGAATTATTCATGAAGAAAGTTAATGAAGTTTAGTGCAAGATTTTGAATTGTTAATTTACTTTGGGGGGGAAATGTATACGGGTTAACAAAGATGAATTTTTCATTTTCCTGATAATAGGAGATTTCCTTAGAGTCTTCTATGACATATCTCATCAAGATTCATCATTCTGCAAAGGATATAAAGAAATCAAAAGCAAGCATTCACATTTGCTAATGTATCCTGTGAAGCCTGTTGAAGAGAAATGAGAGCAGTCTTTATTGTTGGGTTTCTGTTCGAGGCTGAGCAGACAGTCGGCACTAGACAGATAAATGAAAACAACTGGTTTGCAGGAGATGAAAAAGATAACAAAACTAACAGCCAAACTCTTCTTGGTAACCTTCTAATATTTCTCTGCAATGTATCTTTCTAGTTAGAAAGTCCTTCCTCTTAACCTGTAAAATGCTTTGCTGATTCAAGCTGCACATTTAACTGACTCTACCTCTAGCACTATCGTTTCAGCCCTTTACTTCTTCTCTCCTCTTTGTTTCAGCCCTTCCCTCCCTCTCTCTTAGTGTATCCTCACCTGAAGTTTGTAGTTGTTCCTGAATCAAGCTCTAGCTCTTCTCTTTTGAGAAAGGAAATCACTTCTATTAACACCTGTGATCCCCAGCCTACAGGTGGTGTTGACAAGAAAAGTCAGCCACTGGCTTTTGTGCCTATTGCCCCAAAAGCCTCTTCTGCACTTCTGTTTAAACTATGATACTGAAAATCACTGATCTTCATGGGGCAAATATGAATTTGCATTGGACATTCCTGCAGTTCAATGAATTGTGGCTGCTCCTTCTACCTTTGAAGAAATTTAATAGCAGTTTAATCTGCTTTTTGCTGCAAACTGTGTCCCTGTTTCTTCCTGATGGTCAAAGTGACTAATCCTGAGCAGTCCCTGTACTCAAGTGAGATCCAAGGAGCACCCGCTCCCTTTCACATGCCACGCGTCTTGGACAAGTGGACGGCCTCCAGTCCTCTGTGAGCTGCATAATTTAAAAGATAAATAAGAATGGCTGATATTGAGCTGATCTTCCAAACTATACACATGTTCACAACAGGAGTTTTCTCAGACTTTTAGGACATCACCAGCAAATCTCAGTGTTTTTCTAACTAACTGACTTTCTCAGTTTGAATTGTAAGAGGTTCAGGAAAGTCACATCTTCTTGTCATTTTACAGTGCCTAGGCCAACATCCATGTTCATCAGTAGTATTCTAGGCATCTTACAAACAGCAGCAGGTCAACACAGATAAAGTGGCGTATTTTCCATTTCTCTGTTGCACCTGCCCTCATCCTGCCCTCAACCAAAAAACCCACTTTGGATTTTCATTCTTGTCCTTCTTTCTCCCTGCAAAACAATACAGTTGCTTAATCCTAGTAATCCTCTTGCCTAGCTTTTTACTTTCCACCACTACACTTAGAAATATGTTAATATCGCTGTTGTCTTTCATTGCACTGATTACTACCTACCTCATCTGGATTTCTATTCCATCTTTTTCACCATCTGTTGGGAAAGTTTCCTTTCTTTGCATTCCTTCAGTCTTTCCACATAAAACTAAAGCTTGTTTGAGGCTTTTCCTAGCAACACTCCAAGTGTAACTACAATCCCATACCATGCATCTCCCATCACATTCCTTGCTGCCACCATTTTCTGACACTGCTGTTTCTGCCTACAATTTTGTATATGTCCCATGGTGCCAGCCTCCCTTTTGGATCCATTTTTAAAGAGTGCCTTGCCAGCTTCACAAGCGTTTACTCTCATTGCTTATCCCTTGCAAATATTTTTTTAAAGACCCCACTGTTAGGCTTTTGGCTACTTTTTTGCCTCTTTTGTCTTGCCCATCTACTTAAATTGAAGCAACCTTGGGACAATAAACCAAAATATGTGGTTCCACAATAGAAGCCAAATGTTAGTTTATGTCTGAGCAAATGTGCTTGCCAAGAAACACAATAAATCTTATGTCTGTTGCAACCTGTACTTTAAAATCCAATAACTTTTTTCTGTTAAAATCCATGTTGATAATGGAGACACTTCATGATCATAGACATCACTTTTGGTCATCTGCAACATTCACAAAGATAAAGAATCCATCCTTCATGGCCTTGTGCTGATTCATCCCATGTCTGAAGAGCAAGCAGATAAATGGGCTTTTAGGTGTAGAATAAGTTCTTAACTCTCCTAAATACAGGATAACTGTAGAATCAGATTTGTGGAGTAACATTATAACTTTAGCTTGTATCTTTGACTTAGTGGTGAGTTTTCTGCTTGGATTCTAATGTGTTATGCTATCCCTTGGAAACCTTGGTTTCTAAAAGAAAATCTGATCATTCTGAAATTACAAAAATTGAATATAAGGAAGTTTCACTAATTTAAGATTCCATTCATGTTAGTAGAACATGCTCTCCTAAAGGCAGGGATTGGTTCTGATCTCTAGTTGCAAAGAGGGCAAGATGTTCTCTACTGGAATCATAAGGGCTTCTTACAAGTCAGTATTTTCCTTTATTTTACAGAGACTTCTAGTGTCAAAAATGGTTTATTTTAGAAAGACAGGATTTCCCAAGAATTTATTATTCCTGCATTAGCCATTTTCTGTGTCCCACATTCATAGTTAAGCAAATGGAATACTAACTGAAAACATCTGCACTGATTTCTGTGGCCATTAAACAATCCTACTGGCCGTAATATAATCTAGCCAATGGTAGATGCTAAGCCCTGCCAAACAGTAACCAAAGCAGGACTAGAAGAAAAAATACACCATTTTCCATCTTTTTGAAACAGAGTGTTAACATTAGTCTTAGCTATATATATATATATAAAAAAAAAAAAACAACCCACCAAAAAAAACGCAGTAACTGATTGCTAAAGAAAGGAAAGCACTGATGGGGCCTGTGAAGGAATTCTGCCCCTCAGTAAACATAAAGAACAACATTAATTTAAATATAGTCCCTGAAGTAACCACAATACAGCGAATCCAACGGCAGGTACCACACAGATGAGAGAGCACACTGGAAAACTCGACAGCTTCCTGCTTCCTATGGAGCCCAAACCTTTTCTGCTGCAATGGAAGATACTTGTCTTCCAACAGCTTTGGTTGTTGGGTAGAGAGCTGTTGGCATTACTCAGGTCTGTTCAAATGACTCGGTCTGAAGAATCTCTAGAAAAAAAGTCATGTAAATATTAGTTCAAATTTGAATATGAATATCAGTTTGACTGCATTTGTAACCAGCCATACTTTGACTTTTTTTTTTTCTCATCTAAATATGTCTTTCCATTGAAGCCAAAATGTTTCATAAAAATGTGTCAGTTTTAATGAAGTTTTCAATGGGAATGTTCTAAATATCCTGGCTTGTCTATTTAGTCATTTCCTAATGAGACAGTGAAACAAAGAAAGGGTTGGAAAGAGAAATACACACACAAAAAAAATCTGTCTTTTTTTGGCCCCAAAACAGATATATGCAAGTTTATGACATAAAAATATTCCAAAGAGTTTTGTTTTATTTCCAGTGTGGAACAAAAAGACATCTCAAACCATACATATTTTCACAGACTGAGAAATAACATGTTGCCCTTAGGTTAGCTCTAGGTATGACATTTTATGTTTTCTTCCTGCAAACAATACAGTAGGTCTGTAATAAGGAATACTTAGGAAAATATTTTTCAGCTTGAATACATTAGTAGTCACAAAGGCAAATTCCAATTGACTGTAATTCTTATACCTACAATTTTTTACATGTGTTGTGTTGGCCTGTATAATCAGCTCTCTAGAGAAAAGAAGCAGTACTTAGAAACAAAACAGACCAATACCATATACACAGATGACTCTGAGGATCACACTCGGTTACACTTCAAACAATATGTCAGTTATATGGACTGAATGTGTATGAGGTATCAGTTATATTGCATGCAAATATATTTTAATTTCACATTTATACTGGCTTCTGCAAATGTTTTTGATTTAAGGAGTAAAAAAATCAATTTTGAGTTTTCCATTGCTGGATAAGAAGATGGAACGGAAAGGATCCATAAGGCAGCCCCTGTAATCACAATTAGTCATCAAACAGATGCAAGGGTGATATGAATGTGCCTTGGTCAGCCCAAGATCCCTGAAAATCAGGAAGCGTTGGCTGCTCTTCCTGCCTCTAAGCAACTACAGTGTGAACCGGTGTTTGCTGCAAACTGTGTCCATGGTTCTTCATGATGGTCAAGGACACTGAAGGTCCAAGGAACATCTATGCCCTCTGCCACAGTATGTCAAAAAACCACTTCCCCAAATCTTAGGATTAACTTAATTTAGGATTTATAGTAGAAGGTCAAAAGCTAGAATTAAGACATGTCAGAGGTTGAGAGCAAATGTCACAGGTCTCTGTTAGTAAAAATTTTAACGTGTTCAATAAAACTCCTGGATAATCCATGGAACACAATCATATTCCTCATTACAAAAGGAGACGAAAAACTATTCAGTGGCCCCTTTAGTCAGACCTGGGGAAAAGCAATATCTTCCTTGTTGAAATTTGGCAACTGGTTTTATCTCAAATCCACAATTGTGATATGACTTTTGAAAATGAAAAAATATGGCACTCTTTTGTGGTGTTACTCAGATTTTTAGCTGAGGTAAGCCAACATAATGTAGACCTGTTCATCCTGAAAATAAGAGCACAAATAAATTCACATAGTTTACTTAATTACCTAATACAATGCTAATTGCAAATTGCCAAAATTCAGAACAGGAATGGCCTATAGAATGAGGATTATGCGCGGAAGTGATTTACAAATAATTGAAAAGGGTAAAAGTAGTAGAGAATTTTGTAGCCTGTTTGCAGACAATTGGAGAACAGGGGGGAAAAGCGAAATTTGACACATAAATTATTCATTCTACATTGATCATTTCACTTTAGTTGATACTATAGTAGAGACACTTTCTATAAGCTTTTCATGCCGCAGTGATGTGAGGCGCACACACAGCATCAGAATGAAGGAAGGCCATTTGTTGGCCTCATCTTTTTTTTTTTTTTTTTTTTTTTTTAGCTCACAACCATGTAGACATTCTTTGGACTACCCACACTGTTTACAAGGTGGTACATGTATCGCCTATAAAACATCTGTGAAGCACAATATCTGCTAAATGTTAGTCAAGGATCGCTTCCTTTCAAAGTGATTATTGATCCACTGTTAAAACAGCTTATAAAAACAACCATTTGGGAAAAGACTTATAACTTATTATTGCCATTCTTTTACACATTTTAAAGTTATTTTTAGAGGAAATTTCAATGTTACCAAATAAATTTTGTTCTAACTACAAATGCCTATGAAATCTAGGAATAAAAAAGTATTGGTATTATTTATGTTTCTATAGAAAGGAAAGATAATATCCAGGACTGGCTTTTAAAACTATTAATGAGCCCTGGCAATGCGAAAAAGAGATGGATTAGGTAGATGTAATGAGATATGATTAAAGGGTGTAGGCACTGAAGGGTGTTGGAGAAATTCTTTTCAGAAGGAGTATAATTAGTGTCTGATAAAAGTACTTAGTAGACGAGATTTTTGAAGAAGAAAGGTTAAGATAAACACATACCATATGACAAACCTGTTTAATTTTTATCCTTTGGTTCTTTGCGTACTCAATAATCTGTTGAAGTTTTATACATAAATAACATTTGTTGAACACTTGATGAAACTTCACAAGACAATTAAAGGGGTTTTAATTGCAAAACATAGAAAGCAAAGAAAATGCTGAAATGTCCTATTGCATTTCTGTTATGCATTTCTCTTTTGATTTATGGAACTTAGATAATAACATGCAACCTTTTCCTGAAATTAAACAAACAAATTAACTTCTTAAAAAATAAGATTTCTAGAAGTTGCTTAGCAACTTTCAAAGTACTTTTTATTAAATGAGGAGCTACTTCTTTTAGTTTAAGCTTTAAAATATGCTGCAGCCTAAAGCAGACCATCCCAGCCACCTTTATATAAGTCCTGGACAGAGACGCTGTTTTTTTCATTTGGCCAATAATATTTTGTGCACTTTAAAATATCTGTTAGAATGAGATATCAGGCCTTTGGTGCTCCACTTTTTTAAGTCTGAACCTTTAGTTCACAATTGGAGTTTGAAATATGCCAAATGTTAGTCCAGTTAGAGCACTCATAGATGAATGGCAGACAAATATATTAGATACTTAGGAATCCAGAAGAGACATTCACCATTAAGGGTCTTTCTGAGCATACATATTGCCATGCATCTGTGTAAGGAACTTAGCATGTGAAACATTAAAAACTGCAATAGCAGCAAGTGCTGCCCCTCATGCATCTGGGGACTTCTCGCTGAAGGAGAGCTACCACCTCCTGTTCTCCGATCTCTGTTTTCAAGACCAGCAATGACGGATTCCCCTCTTGTTTCCTTGTCCTTACGACACACTATCTTTTCTACAATAGCTCATTGCAACAGAAGATTGTTCAGGATTTTCAGTTTTTCAATAGTCCTCTCCTACTCATGTCTTCATGAGGAGAAGAATTAGTAAAGCTCAGCATTGGAAGCTCCAGCCTGACACATGGCTTCTGAAATATCTCCTCTGAAAGCTAATTCAGGCCCATGTGCCAAGAGAATCTTCCTCAACACAGCTGCTTTTCCACGTTTGGTCACTGAGCAAAGGAACTTACTTGACAGTAGCAGAGCAGAAAAGCAAAAGAGCAAGCCTGGGATCAGCCTTTGCGTGGAACCCACATGCTGACAGCACTAGCCTTGTTTCCATGAGAAGGCATAAATCATGATCATCTTTCTCATCCTCGAAAATGTATCACCTTAAAGGACCACCACACATCAGGAGCAGCCTTTCTTCCTCTGTCTGCGTACAGGAATGTCCGTTGTTTCTTATGACAGACTTCCTGTTGCGCACAGCACGTGTGATACTCAAGTCCCTACATGGCATGGAGGGTGGTCCTACTTATGGAAAAATGCACAATTATACAAAGCAGTCTCTAAATCATAGGCCAAGTTATTCAAGTGTACTTCTTATCCAGTACATAAACCCAATTCCCACTAAGCATCTAATCCATCCAGAGAACGTTCGAAGTCCCTACAAGGTGCTGAGTTCAAGTGTCCTGCAGAAGCTGCCCCAAAAGACTTATCATTATCAATAAACAAATAAACAAAACAAATAATGCAATTGGCAAAGAGCTCCTGTCCCTGACAAGCAAAAACTGAGCACATACATCCAGACTTGAGGATTATTTTCATGAAGCTAGATATGGGAAGGGAGCAGTGCTTTTTTGTTATTTCAATAGTAGATCAAGATCTTAAAAAGAAACGGAACAGGTTGTTTGTCTCATGACTTCAACATATCCTACCAGTCGATTACTAACTAAGTAATTAATTAAGATTTGTAGCTCCTCCAAACATCAAGCAGACTTTTCAATAGAAGTGAATGCAGAGTTCTGTTCTAGGTGCCAGAAGGAAGCTTCAAAATCATTCCTAATCAACAGCCCTAACAGAAGATTGAAAAACTCCATTTCTTGACAGTAGTGTTATTTCTGAAGTGTAACAATAACACTTTATAAATCAACATTGTTCAGCATTGTCAGCATTGTTCATTGCTGCTTCTTTTGAAGCTTCAATCAAATATAGTGCCCCAAAAAATCTGAAATCGTTGGTTTTTTAAATGAGCATCCTGACCTAATATGCTAATTGGACTTAGGTTTTTGTGAAAGTATAAAGTCTAAGAATGTACAGATGGAAAATGCTGTTAGACAATCTATTGCCTGTCAATGAAAGGACATTCCTCACATGACATTTTTCTCTAGATTTTTTGCAAATTTGGCATCAAATGGTTAGATTCATTGGGCTTCCAGCATTTAATTGAAGAATATTTTCCACCAGGTTCCCTCAATCCGTCAATCATGAATATTTCAAGAACATTCAGATCTAACTTTTAAGGGTTTTTTAGTGTTATTCTGTTTCTCCCAGTGATAATCTAGGACCATCAGGCAAGGAGGCAAAGATTCAATGGACTCTGGAGGAGCAGGAAAGACAATAGAAGTGCCAGGAGCTCTATTGTGTTGCAGGAGGAGAAGGTGAAGAAGTTCTTTGGAGAGGATAAGGCAGCTAGGGCACTTCCTTCTCACACACACTTCTTGTGCGCAGTCATTCACACACCTCCTTATGGAAGTCCTGATGCCTAAGTTTCTTCCTGTAAACCAATGACATCGTATTTCATAGTTTCAACAGAGGTGATGGTGGAGATGTACAGGGAAAGTCGGGACATCTTTAGGATCTACATGAAAACAAGGCAGCAAACACTTTTCTGCTTTGCTTATATGGGCATGGATGTGTCAGAAAACTGAGAGACATTGACAGAGGTGGATTCATGTGCTGCAAAACAGAGACAGTGCCCAAACACCCAACAATAAGCACTGTTTTCTGCTGTCACCTGTCTGGATACCACAAACTGTGGCCTGCTCCCTCTTTGGGGTAGGAATGACATAGACTGGAAAACAGTAGTACCACCCTGCTCTGTAAAACACTTCTACCTGCTTGCCTTCACTGCTGTTAGGATTTCTTCCCTCTTCATTCTCTCTTTTTTCTTGATATGGTCTAATGTTGCTAATGCTGCTGTTCTACTTGAATCAGGAACCAAAACCATGTGACTTTTCCTAGCTCTCCACATTTTTGCAGTTTCTGCACCCCTCAGACTGATGGCACGGCCTCCAAAGCAATAACTCTACGCCTTTCATTGGCAAGTCTTGAAGATGCAGTACAAACACACCGCAAAGAGAAAGAAAGGAGTTAGCCTATAGGTACTCTGCACTTTTCGCTGAACTCGGTTTAAGCTGACAGAAATTGGCTGGAGAGTTTGAGCGACAGAATTTACCCTATCCAAAAGGGAACCCGGTGTAGAGGAGACGAGCATCAGAAACATAATGAAAATCTTTAGCAAAGATGTGGGAGGATGGCCTGTTTGGAGGGAAAACTGTGGACTAAGCCCTGCTGGCCTTAAATGCTTTAGGTGTTTCTGCAGACAGAGAACTGAAACCCATCATTGATGTGATTTTTTTACACAGGAAGATTATGACTAATATTTTCTGCTATAGGATTGCCAGTGTGCGTGGCTTAGTGTTCCCTACAATTGTTATACACTGGCTCATGATTTTCTTTAAATGTGAACTTCGAGGCACTCTCTTCTACTGTGTTCTCACTTTCTTTTGTTTTTTGTCTTTTTTGCTGACAACACTCAAATAGGTTCTACTTCTAGGTGAAGGGAGTATTTCCTTCTTCCCCTTTCCCTAAAATAAAAAGTGGCTCTTCTGAACATCACATCAGGAAGGTGTCTGCAATCTGTTGAAGATTAGGGACGCACTGTATGCAGGAAGAAAATTGTCAGGGATTAGATCAGGCGGGGGGGGGGAAGAAAAAAAACACCAAGTTGATCTGAGAAACTGCAAGACATCCAGCTCCTTCTGTGTCAGAGAAGCACGTATCTTTTCCCCACTACTTTCAAGGAGCTGAAATAACTACTTGAAAAATAAGGAAAATCTCTCCTCACCTCAGGTTTAAAACAATAGTGAGATTTAGGCACCCATCATTCTGAGCTGAAGCTTTAGGAAAATATTGGCCCCCTTTTCACCTCTCAGATTGTCAGAAAATTCTTTGCATGTTCTGTTTCAGAAAACCCCACAAATAATGGATAGTTCCTTTCAGAAATTGCCAGTAACACCCCATTCTTCCCAGGTTTTCAGAGCTCACAGTAGTGGCTGCATAGACGAGGCCATCACGAGCCAGAGACATCATCAGCACAGAACACTCTGCTATTTATTTAGACTCTGAAAAAGAGCCTTCTTGCTTATTTTCCTAAAATAATTAAAATGCATCACTTAAGTTCCGATTTGCTAAAAAAAAAAAAAAAAAAAAAAGCGTGGGAGCATAAATGTTTTGGCTCTGAGCTGACAGTAAATATATCTTCATATCATGCTTTTATTTTACCATTTTTAATGCATCTATCCTTCTTAGCCCCTTCCCCTCCCCCATTAATTCCTGAAGTGTTTGAAAGAGCCCTGGAGCTCACAGTGTTCTCTCTCCCCTCTTTGCAGCGGAAGATCAAATGTATTACTTTCCCCCTCTGCATGCCTGATGACGGGATAGAAATATTGGTTCAGCCGAGATTTACGGGCCTGCTTCTGCAATGACACACGGGGAGTGTGACAGCAGCCCCCCCACACCCTCACACGCCCCCCCCCCCACACCCCCGCCCGCTGCGTGAGGCCAGAGGAGGCACTGCTCATGGGGGACAAACCTCGGGAAGCGGGGCGGGGGGGGGGGGGGGGGGGGGGAGCGCTGGGGCCGGCGCTGCCGGTGCGGAGCGGCGCGGAGCTTTCCGCGGCGGGGCCGTGGGAGGAGGCAGCCGTGTCCGCCGGCGGCCCGCGGCACGGCTGAGCATCATCTGTGGCCTGGGATCAGGCTCACCCCCTGCCTGTGCGGGTGTCGGATTTGGTTTGGGGTTTTGTTGGTGGTGGTTGTTGGTGGTTGTTGTCGTTTCTTGTTTTGTTTTTGGTTTGGTTTTTGGTTTGGGGTTTTTTTTTTTTTAACCCGCAAAGCAGGTCGTGGGGGCGTTATACCAAATTCCTGCACAGCTGACTGGCTACACCGGGAAAAGAGTCTATTGAACTAAACTAGGGGAAAAAATATATATACACACATACATAAATTCTAAATCTTTGTTCCTTTCGAAAGCTAAGAGATGTCTGCTATTTGCACGGTGTGCAGAGAAGCCAGGTCGATATTAATTTAAGAAGGGTAACTCCAGCACTGCTGCTGATGTTCATTTGCAATTCCTACACACTGGCTATTATGTGCAGTGAACTAATCCTGCCTTGCCTTGGAAACAGAGCTTCCACTTAGCTCACTGCGCTCCTCAGATTTCCTTTATAAGAGAGCCGTTGTTTTGCTGGGATTTTATGATTATTACTAATATTACACAGAAATGCGTATGCTCCCAACACGTGTGTAGACCTGTCTTTCTTTTCATCTTTCTCTGGCCTTTTCTCTCATGAACTTTTGGGGTCCTGCCGTGTTCCCCTTGCCGTGGGACGGGGAAGCTGGGAGCACCCACGTTTCGTTTCCCCTCTCTGTTGCAGCCGCCGGGGGTGAATACTAGACCAGAGGCACTGTATAATGGCCAGCCCTCTCACACCCTGTATCAGTGTCCGGCGTCGGAGAACCGCCGAGGTTTAATTGCATCCATCTGCTGGCATTTGCTGGAAGGGTGAGCGATACGAACCATGCTTCATACCAGGGAATTCGTCCCTGGGAGCGCTGCTTCTCCTCGTAGACAGGCACTAAGTCCGACAAAATTCTGGCAGGGTTGTCTCCAGCCGCTGAACTTTTAAGTCCTGATATCCTGACCCCGCTGAAACGAAGCGAGCCTTTGCGACCCCTTGTAAGCCAAGACTGGCCCCTCCAAGGAGAGAAATCCCAGCAGCCGATGCAAACAGCCCCCGTCCGTCCACCCACATTTTCCCAAGGCACGAAGTGCACCCGAAGGCAGGGAGCGACCCCGCAGCCCCGGCCCGGGACAGAGCTCGTTTAGTCCGGGCCTGAGAGGCAGGAGCATCTGCTGGCCGCTAGTAAGTCGCGTTTGAAGCGTTTATTGGCATTATGGCAACACAGTGCACGGTCGAAAACAATGCAAGAAGTTACAGGCTCGGCCACCCAAGACTTCCCCGCCAAGCCCGAGGAAGAGTGTGAACGAAGTTACCCAAGGAATTAAATGTTTGCAATTCTAGTGTTTTTTTAATGCCATTCCGTCTCTTCCACTCCCCCGACACCCCACCCCCCCCCCCACCCCCCCCCACCCCCGCTTCCATCCCATCCCCTACCCCGGGGCAGTTCTTGTTCCCTACGATTGTACGGCAAATATCACAGAGCCTGGCTTAACCTCGGACATCTGCCTGGGAGATTTCGGGACTGATTATTTTGTAAAGTACTGTCCTTCGAGTCGTCTTGGATCCAGATTTCGCGGCGGCATCTCGGAGCGGTCTGGTGGCGCCTCTGCCTCTCGTCTAGGCTCTAGCGCGTTTGACGAACGCAGCCTCCCTTTCTCCCGAGGAGATGATGGACTCGTGTTTACACTCCAGACAGCCACTAACTCCTCCGATCTCTCCCTCCCAACCCCCACTGCCACCCCTCTCCCTCCCTCCCTCCCCCCCCCCCCTTTTTCTTTTTGGTTCTAGCGAACAAAAAACCGCATTTGGTGCCAGCACACTGTCCTGTTCTGCTTTTGCATCACGACCACGCAGACCTCATTCATCACGGATCCTTCTCCTGGACAGTTCCCCACTTTGGCTGTCAGGCGTTTCTCGTCACGTCACCTTCTTCCTCCTCAGATACCTAATCAGAGAGAGAGCATATCCCAGGCACAGCCGCAGGCAAGAAAGCCCGCCCCTCTACCACCCCCACCCCCCCCCCCGTGCTCCCTGCGACCGCCCTTCAGACCCCATGGCTTGGTTTTCCCAGGGCTCAAGAAATACAGGAATAGAGAAAAGGGCCCACCGCTTCAAGACTTGGTGCTAAGGCAGCTTCCCCTGGTCCCAATTCAAGGGTTTAGTGATTTAGTGACGAATTTCTCTAAGCATGACACCATAGCCCCAGACACCTTTCTGACCGGACTGTTCACATCAATCACTGCCCAAATACTTGCAATGCTGGAGAACGATGCTGCTGAGGTAGTTAACGGCATCTGAAGGTAGGCTAGGAAATACTGAGCAGCTAGTTAGCGGAGAGTGGAAAAAGAAGGATGCCAAGGACAGTATTGCAGGAGCTCCTAATAAAGCCCTAGCAGATCGCCATTTTTATCAGAAGAAAGGTGGCATCTGGTATGATGGGCATCTCTTTAACTCTTTTATTAGTCTTTTACAAAGTAGGAAATAAGGTACAATCTCTAAGTGATGGCTCATGACTCACACAATTGGTAGCTTTTCAGCTATCATCTACAGCAAAATGTACATGTAGCATTACAAACAAAACAAACCAACCAAACAAACAAAAACCACGAAAGGTACCCCAAGACCACAAAACAAAACAAAAAACCCAAAAAGCAGCAGGAACTGTAGGCCCAAACTCCCATGAGTCACAGTGTTTAATAACTAACTAGGTTCAACTCAGCGTGTCTATGTGTGTTTGTATTTCCATTGTCAAAGAATAAGGGTGTATGTTCTTCACATGTTAGATTTGCAATTTCATGTTGATTTCGATATTCCCTAACGACCCATCCCACAGAGGTGTCTAAAAGCACCTACAGATTATCTCCCATCTCTCTACTACTCTAATGTGACACACCTACCTACATTTTAGGGGTACATCATTTGAGACAGATTTACAGTTCAACCCTCTCAGCAGACAGGAGGAGAGATCTGCGTGGAATATAAATTCAAGAATGTAATTCTTTCTCAAACAAATAATCTGCTCCCTTTCAAATATAATTAATGTTTTGATAGTGCATTTCTTGTGAGAGAGAGATACAAAAACAGAGGCAACCTCTTGGATCTCTGTTTGTATATTTGCAACAGGAATTTACAGTACCTATCTTATGAATGTGACAGATAGAGTGTTTTAAACATTTAGAAGTTTATTTATTAGAAGAACTACAGCAGGAAACTGATAGGTCTTTGCTATCCACCGTGCCCATTTTATGCACGTTTTTGTTGCAAAGGAGATTGCAGTTGCAGGAGGAGGGCATTAGTCTTTCATTGGGATGAGAAATGTTTGCTAGCTCTCAGGATGCAGCCTTCTGTCCTGTTGTGCTTGGGAGGCAGATGTCCTTGTGCTTTGTCTTTCATTCTCCTCTATCTTTCCTCTGTGGGGCTAAGTCTACATCCCTTTTTTTTTCACCCACAAGGAGTTAAGGAAAGCAGTGGGAACAACATTTAGGTTTTGACAGTCTTCAGCGTTCGTCCGGGCAACGAGGTGTTTCAAGTCATATAGTCTGAACAAAGCCATGTTTGAAAATGCCCAGAACATTTGTCAGATGCTGGTTAAATACTGTTATATGATGGTATGGCTCATTAGTTATAGATCCAGCTGGGCAGAGTTATCTGTTTTTATTTCTCCCCATCTCTCCCCCTTTTTTCTTCTCTCTCTCTTTCCTTTCTAACACCAGTTTCAGAGGAAGGTACGCAAAGGCGATTAGGGTCACGAAACTGAATAATTTTCATTCTGAATGCCTATCTCGTTCCTAAAGCATGACAAAAATTGCGTTGGTAAAAAAACCTCAGTGTTTTAACTCCAAATATTAAAAACGCTAGACATCGGCTTGAGACCAAAGCCATCTGGATAGTCCTATCCAGTTCATGAATGGCCAGATTCGACTTCCACCAGTATTAAAAAAAAATTACCATTCGTATCACTGGAAACCGCATTGGATCCCCATAATGTCTATAGCCTAGCAATCCGGTTTGGCCTGCCGTTTATTTTCCAATGTCATATTGTTTTTGAAAATACAAGTATTAAACGGAACTGTGCTATGGAGAAAATTTTAAAAGTATTGGTTTCCAGCTGGGTTTGCCTTGCCTTGCTTTGCTCAAACTGCTATTTTCAAAGAAGAGATGGACACATCTGAAAATGACTTTTCACGGAGAGAACCAGAACTGGAAATCTTTAGCAACAATAAATATTGGTAATATGAGTCATTAAATAATCAACTAACCCTAAAAAATAATCAGTTGACTTAAGGGAGTGGGGTTTGGATTTTCAAAATAGTGCAAGGCCCTCTAGTTGCGAAGGAAACAGACCTGGCTATTCAAAAAAAAAAAAAAAAAAAAAAAAAAAAAAAAAAGGGACACAGAGAAAAGCAAACCTCCAAAATTTTTCTTCAGAATTTATAGTGTCTGGATGGATTGATGGAGACCCACAGAGTGTTACCTCCCTACACACGAACAAGATAACTTGGATTTGAAGTATACAATATTGTAATCCACTTTTAATTATATCATATGTGTTGTCTGGATTTACCTTTTCTAGACGCGCCTGAACTGTAAACTCCTGGACACTACGATAGAGATAACCTTAGTTCAATACAAAGCTACCAACCTCAGTCATTGAGATCCAATTAATTCGATGTTTGCCTCCAGTGATCTGTGAAAAAAAAAACATACGGGGTGTGTGTGTGTGTGTGTGTGTGGAACACAAAAAAGGAAAATATTTACCAGTTTGATCTGATAATATCTAGGAAAATGCCAAATGCATACTTTCAAACTAATTTATTTAAAAATAATAAAAAATAATAGAAAGAACTTCGGTAGCTTTGGGATATGCAACTGGTCTTTTTTTTTTTTTTTTTTCCAAAGGCTAACATTAGGGACGATCGCACTTACGTTCAGAAAATATTGTTATTTTTCTTAATGGGGGAAATTGGGCTCCCGCGACTTAGATCTGTGGTTTTTAGAACTGGGATGAAAATTGGACTGACACCACTTTGCACTTTAACAATCGGATTTCGTCAGGGTACAAGTTGTTTGTTTAACCCGACAGCTCCGTGCACCCCGTCGCACGCTTTTACACACTCATTAAAACGATTATTCACGACCTGTCGAGTGTTTTCTCGTTCATTCACAGGAAAGACTCAGCGCTCTAAGATTCAAGCGCATACGGTCAACTATACCACGGACCAAGGGGAGAGATTACTTATCTCTGTGATCATCTGATGTGAGGCCGTCTTATCTCTACAGGTTGTAAAGCAGCAGTTGCTGGAGGTAAATAAATAATTAAAGAAAAAAAAAAAAAAAATCCTCTTCCCCCTCGAAAAAACTTGCCGAAAGCAGGAGACGAGGGGGAAATGAAGAGCGCTCCTCGTCGCAAAGAAGGGCTGGCCACTCGCTCAGCACCGCACGCAGGTCCTACTCCCGCTTCCCAACCTGTAGCTCGGGCTCCCGCGGCGCCGCTCCCCGGGCAGCCGGCGGGCAGGGCGGTGGGAGCTGCGCCCCGGCGGGCCGCGGGCAGCGCGGCCGGCGTGGGCCGTGGGGAGGCGGCCTTCCCTCCCCGCACCTGGCTTTCACACCGCCCCCCCCCGCCATCAGCCCGTCCTGAGCTAGCTCTCCGCCACCGAGGTGCCTCTGCCAGCGCGGTGGAAGCGGAGAAGGAAAAATATTGATAAAGCAGAGCCCTTCTCGAAAGGGCGGCAAAGGAAAATGCCAGTGTCGGGGGAGAAGAAAAAAAAAAAAAAATCAAAAAAGTTTGTTAAAAATATATCAAAATGTCAGCCTTCTGCGGTCCTGGGAGAGGATGGCTGGAAACCAGACCGTTTAGCAGAGGGACTGGGGAGAATCACTAAGCCAAAAAAGCAATTTAAAACATCGCCTGCTTCGGAGCACTCCGATATTTGAAAGCTAGTCTTTCTATTTTATTTTTCTTTTAATATATCGACTCCTAATTTCTATATTCAGATTACCTCTGATTCTTAAATTCCATCTATGAGGAAAGCCCAGGGGCCACTCTATTACTTGGAAGGTGTTTTACACTTACAAAGGAAGCCAAGGGCCCGGAAGGAAAAGCACACATCGACTCCTGTTCAGCCTCTGCCGATCCAGAAAATCATTTTTCATTCGGAAAATATCTAAACAGAACGCACCCTTATTTAAATGAACCGACCCCGAATGCGACAAGGGATTTTAATCTGAAACGGTTTTCTAATTGCTCGAAAGGCAAGCACGTATAAGTAATTTGTTAAACTTATTGGATTGCAATAATCCACTATCAGGTTAGCTAAGAATGGATCTGTCAAGTGTGTTTCCCAGTCTAAGCTCTTTCTTTCAAAGCAATCTGGTATAATAATTAGCAGACAAAGAACCCGAAATATGTAAGCAAATACCTGAAGTTCTGCATAAATAAACATACTAATCAATAGCAAGCTACTCAACACTTGTCTTATTGATGAAGAGATAATCGATTTTGCTGTTCCAACCTGCAATCAGAGATCTGTATTTAATTATTAGTACTTTTACCTTCACTGATTTAATAACAAAAATAGAGCTAATAAGTCCTACCCTTCCGCCTAAATGCAAATGATATTGATGACATAACTAAAGGCAACTTACGCTTCCCAGAAAAACAAACAACTTTGCTCAAACAGAATAAACAAGCAAGCAAGAAAAGGAACACGCAGTGCTGCCTTTCCTGATGAATGCTAGAGGACACGTTCACATTCAGAAAAGATCAGGCAAATACATACTCGCATATATACATATGCGTATGTACATATATACATATACACACACGTGTATATATATAGCTATAGAGATATAGTGGGAAAAGTTCATTGATAAAACAACAATGATATTTTTATTTGCATAACTCTCGTGTGTTTGCTCACAGACCATGAGTGTGTGTATGCTATACACTAATGAAAATACGCTCGCCATTCTGTACCACTGTGATTCTGGCCTCCAGATGCACTCGCATTCAGAAGTGCCGTTCAGAAACCTAAAAGAAGGTTGATTTACTTATCACTAGCGTGTTTTAAAGTTATCTCTGAGCCATGGCATGATAAATATATAATCGCTTATGTAATGCGCTTAACCGTTTTCCGCCATAGGCCGCTCTAATAATCTGTCCCAGCTTTGTTTTGTTCGAGGTCTACTGAAAAGTCGTGTCGGAGCCGTCACCCCATTTGGAAATACACTGGTGTGGGGATGCGAGTGTGTTCGAGTGTCCACGAAGCATAAAAATGGGAGAAACGCAAGTTCTAGTATAGGATCACCCAGATTTTTGCTTGAAAAGAACAGTCTGGTAACTGGTGAATATTAACCGTGTTTAATTCTCACAAGTATTGCAGTCTTTTGGGACACGCAGTGCCTCACGATGAGGTTTTGCTTATTTTCATGGGAATGTAACTTTTTTCTCTCTCTTTTTTTTTAAACTGTTTTCCAAGGCTGAGAAAGAATTCCTCTTTTTAGCTCACAGCCAGACTTCAGCCAGATTTTTTTGGCAGATACCTGTCTCCTCTTGGATATGATTAATTTAACAGACTATCTAATCTCAAATACTTGAGATCAGATAATTTCTAGGTGGAAACCAGGCAAGGGGGGGGGGGGGCGGGCTGCGAGGTCTTTTCCTTCCACTAATGAACAGTGTAGGGCGAAGACTTAACTTGGAGGGCCTCCAAGTTAATGGGGAGCTCGGCGAGCTCTCCCCGCATACCGGCCGCTGCAGACCCCGTTCCTCCACCGCCGTCACGGGAGAGCTGCCGTGAGCGCCGCCAACTCCCGCCGCCGCGGACCGGGAGCGCCCCGAAAGGGAAGGGCTCCTTTCACGTCCTCCTACCTCCCTGTAAAAGATGCCCCTGCGAAATCAATTGTAAACCCCTCCGAATTCCCCACAGCGGGGGGGGAAAAAAAAAAAAAAAAACCAAAAAAAACCCAAGAGACTCCGGGCTTCGTGCCGCCTTTGTAGCTCGAAATTCAGGCTCCCTGGCCAGGCGGCTCCGGGCGAGGAGAGCTTTCACCTCACGGTCTTAGGTTAAGCAGTTCTTTGTAGCTAACTTTACAGGGATGCTTTACTCACCTTAGGGTAGGGTGACAATGGCAGGCTTTTCTCAGACTCCCTCCCGTTTAGTCTTTCCTCTCAAATCACGGATAACCTCAAATACACTTGGATGACTCCCTAGAGATAATTCTTTGAAAAGGACTTTGCAGCCCGTCCGCATTCATTTCCCCGATTGAGAATAGTAAATCCGCTCGCTTTAAGTCTAATTCGCTAGCCTGATACTGTATTCTATTACATGGTCTTGAGAAAGCGGGGGGGGGGGGGGGGGGGGGGGAGAAAGTTGCTGGTAGTTGCTTTATTTATTTATTTATTTATTCATTCATTCATTGTGTTTGGTTTGTTTCCTTTGGTTTTGTTTTTCAAGTTTTCGCTGGTTTATTTTGCCCCGGTGGAGTGGGAGGTGGGTTTTGCGATCCCGATCCTTCCCTACGGCTGCATGCGTCTTTCGGCGGCTACCGAGGCGCAAGCCTAAGTCCGTCCGGAGAAGGGCACTTCCCATTCTTCCTCCTTTCTGAAGAGGCGGGGGGGGGGGGGAGCACGGACTCAAGCCCTCCAAATACAGATGCCAGTCACCTGCAAATCGCAGTTTTACCAACTGGCAGGTGAGTGCCGGGACGTGAAAGAGGCCCTGAGTAAATACCGACTTTTGAACAAGCGGCCGGGCTCTGCGCGGCCGGTTCCCCGCGGAGCCGGGCAGGGCGGCTCTCCCGCGGGGCAAGAGCGCCCCCAGCCCGCGGGACGCGCAGAGCCGCCGCCGCGCAGCGCCGCCCGCCCCCCGCCCCGGCCCCCGCCTTGCCCCGCGGACACGCGTGTCCGGCCACGGCGGCTTCTGGCGCGGCTTTGCGCGGGGCGTGAGGCCGCCGGGGGTCTGGCAGCGCAGGGTGTCCGCCGCCCCGGAGAGACGCGTGGGTGGGTGCCGCTCTCTGCAGCGCAGGGCGTGTGGATTTCCACCCGTGCCCCACGGGGTATCCCGGGGTAGGTTTGAGCCGAACAGACAACACGCCGGCGGTTCCGTCAAAAGTTAACGCCGGCGTGTGCTGTGCGTATGTGAGTGCACGCTTCCCCGTGCGCCGCTTCCTACGACGCGAAGGAGGCAGCCGCTCGGTACCGCTCCCCCCCCCCGACGCTGAGGCGTCTCACCTCGCAGCATCTTGGAAAACTTAATTTGCTGTATATTAAAAAATTACTTATTTTCATGAAACCACAAATGGCAGGGGCAAGGGTGTTGAAGTCATCCACCGGGTGGGACACGAGCCGCTGCCCTTTCTCCCAGCCCCGTCGGGACAAGAAAACAAGAGCAAATCGGTCCACAGAGGGTCTCGTCCCCGGGGACCTGCCCACGCACCCGCACGCCTGCCCCCACCCGCAAGCATGAGCAAGCTGAGCACATCAGTGGTTTAAACTTCCGCCCCTATCCCGAGATTTCGGTTTGCGGCACGGAAACCTCCATACATCCAGAACACGGTCACGGAATTTGGGGAGTGGGAAGACAAAGGGAGTGCCTGGACCTCTTCGATGGACATGAACGTTGCCCGTGATCGGGTCGGCGGTTGTAAGGGTGAGGAAGGGTGCGTTTGCACCGCTGGAGCACTCAGAGTAAAACCCAGTTCAGTTTTAGATCTATGGCTTTTTACAAGGTCTCTCTCTCTTTGCCCTCTCAGAATTTTTGGCATTTAGTCTCTTTCCTGAGAATACAGGAATATTAGCACTCTTTACACAACCCCCGAAAGGTGCGAGAAGCCCGTAGCTTTTTCTCAAATGACAGGCTCAGATTTTTTAAAAATAATTCATTACGGAATCCGCCTATGCTCGCCATACTAAAATCGTCTTTCATACCGCAGAGACTGAACAGGAACAAATTTCATTCCGGAATGAGTGGTGGCGGGGATTTTTGCTTAGCTCCCATAATATATTTACGTTCAACAGTGAACAAAAAGGCAGGGCACGCTCAGGGATCTGCGGGAACCGCGCTCCCTCCCATCCTGATACCAGCGGATATAAATCACGAGTGTAGCTACCTGATTCCTGAGTGTAAAAGAGGAGTAAAATCCGCACTCACCCGGTGCCGGCGGAGGACTGCCATCCCAAGTGCCATCGTGCGCCTTTCTTGCAGGTAGAGGCATTTTCTCCTGGCATCTTAAAAAAGGCAAACACAACATTGCACCCGTGTGACTTTCTCTGGCGTTAGTGGTAAACAAGCAAACAAAGAGAGCGCGTTAACAAAACAAGTTAAAAAATCTGAAGATAAACCGGGAGAACTGCTAAACCGGCGAAGAAACTTCCAACTTACCGTTTGAAACGAAAAAGCCCGAGGGGGAGGGGGGAGGCCGGGGGAGGAAACACTTTGAGGAAGAGAGAGGGGAAAAAAAAAAAAAAAAAAAAAAAAAAAAAATAGGGGAAAAAAAATCCTAACATTAGGCACACGCAGTTTTGGTGTAACTGGTGCTTTGAAACTGTGCTTCGGTTGCACGGGCGATCTGCTTATCAGGGGGCACGGGGAAACAGTACGTTTAGACAGAAGTCTGTCATCTCTATTCATTCGTATCACATGGGTCTGCCTGTTGGGAGAAGTAGGGAAGGCTTTCTTGAAGTGCACCTACCCTTCTGGCGGGAAGGCTTGCTGGGATTGCAGGGCAGGTTTCTTCTGGAGGGTCCCATCTCTCTGGAGTAGCTGCAGTGGAGTTGAGGGCAGGTTCTCCGGTGAGGTAGGAATGTGCAGGAACTCCGCCCTCTGGGCACAGTCACACAAACCCAGCAAAACAGCCACAGCCAGCCCTAAAACCTCTAATGGTCTTCACCTTCACCTCTTTCTAACCCAGTTCTCCACCACTTTTTGACCCATTTACCCAGGCACCTTCACCACGGGGCGGAAGGGGGGAGGGGGTATCCAAAACAAGAACGTTTCAGTGCACAAAACTGACGAGAAGCTGCTACAGACACTAGCGCATGGACAGACCCCTCTGTAGGGTTGTGTGTTTCTATATGTATGTATACATATTTATTGCCATTCGTTGAATTTGTAGTCGTGGAATATGTATGCGCATATACTTTATTTCTTGGGAGTGTGTCTTATTCGCGATTATACAATTAAGTACATGGCAGTGACTATCTACAAGCAGACTTTTTTCCGTCCTAAGGGAAAATACGAAAAATTAAAGAATATAGTCACTAATAAAACAGTAAGGCTTGTTCAATGTTCTTTCTTAAGCAAAACTCTGATGTGGTTCAGTCGAAACGTAACCGGAGTTCAGTGGGAGTTTTGCTTGAGTGAATAGTGAATACGTGGTGATTGAGACCTCATATTAATACAAGTGGTGAGGGGGTGTGCACCTGAATCATAATTTCTGACATAAATCTTAATAATCATCAAAAGGAGATATAAAGAGCAAAATGACGTCCCGGTTAAACTTTTTTTTTTTCCCAAGTACCGGATTAAAAAAATTATCACTCCCCCAAACAGTAGTTTGTGCCTTTTAAGGCAAAATATATTATTGTTCACTTTCTTTTAATCCGTTTCGTAAGAATACATACCACATAACGGATGCTATTTTAGTGAAACAAAAGAAATATATTTCCAATATGTCAAAAAATGGTTGGCTAAATATCGCATTGTGGATTAGAGTTACAGTTTATTATCCCTCAAATATGTTTGCGAAGACAATCTTACAATCGTAATTGGAGGTTTCTTGATGAGCAGATTTCTTCTCCTACGATCTATGCGAGCAAAGTTAATCACCTCAAACATCAACCAGGAAAATAACAATAGCTCCTTAATTCCATAAAGACCACCCGCCCCCCATAAACACTCTAAATTAGGAAAAGCTAAAGAAACGACGCTAAGACACCGCAACAATCTAGAAATGTGCACATTAAAAAAAAAAAAAAAAAAAGAAGAAAAAAATCCTAAAAGCATAGCTTGAGGATTTGACATATAAACCACCATGGAAACAAGTATCAGATAACAGAACTATTGCCTGGGTTAAAAAAAAAAAAAAAAAAAAAAAAAAAAAAAGGCGTTTAAAAAAACCCCAAAACACAACAAAAATCACCACCTCACATTCAGTACTGAACGAGCCTGTGCAAAGCTTAGCCTAAAAGACATCCTCAGCGAACAAAAGGGGCTCTCCGGCTGGGGAGCGGGCAAAGGTAAAGGCATATTTGGGGCCTTGGCAGTCCTGCTACAATCCGTGACAACTTCAGAGTTCTTGTTTTTAGTTTGTTGTGGGTTTTTTTGTTGTTTTGGGTTTGGGGTTTTTTCCCCCTTTGCAAAGATAGTCTCATTGCTGGAATACGTGTAGGGAAAGGTGAATAAATTACCAGCTCAACAACCACCCCTTCCCCCAGTGTAAGAGAAAGGGAAAAGTCTGTGGCACCTGAACTGCCTAGGCAGCACTTTGCTATACTGAACCTATAGAAAAGCACAGAGAGCGAGTGCTTACTTAAACGAAGTCTGGAGAGACATACATCAGGGCTACCCTTTTCAGGAATTATTATGCATCACGCTTATCTAATTAATGCTTATTAGCCAACCCCAAACTCTGACATGGCGAGATTGTGCTTTCCCCCAACCTGACTTGTCTTTTTCCTCCTTTTAGTACGCTGTCAGCGGATTTTTTTACATCGCGAACTAAATAATACTTTAAGTATGGGCTATTGGATTTCCTACAGTATACACCCAATTGCAAGTGGTAAATAATAAATCATTTCCTTTGTCAGCTGCAGCAGATGCCATTCTTTTAATTTGTTTAGGCGCAAGTATACAGAATAGGGTCTCGAGGCTTCAAGAGTTTAAATCACACCTATTTCATTTTATTATTTCCGATAGGTTAGTTGCCAAGGAATTTTGATTTTTAGGGTTTGGGGTTTTTTGGTTTTGGTTTTTGTTTTTTTTTTTTTTTTTTTCCGATCACTTCTTTAAGTGACAATAGAGTTAAGAATATGGGGGAGGGTAGGCGCTTCCAAATGGTGGTATCATCTCTTCGTCCCCAAACAAAGCAACCTTTTTCTCATAGTGATGATTAATTTTGAATTGCAGAAGTGAGAGTGAAAGCCAAGAATATCAGAGTTTTCTCTCCTTCTCCCCCACATAGTGCGGAGCTGGGTGTCCCATCTCTCATCCATAACCTTTCACTGCTCTCTCTTTCCTGCAGATCTGCTTGCATCTGTTTTTTTATTACTTATTTTCGGAAGTTTTCCTCTCCCTCCCCTTATTCTCTCAACATGACAAATATTCTGACTGCAAGAATTCAGATCTGCTATTGCTTCTTTATTCACATACCCCCCGGCATTTCCCCCCCCCCCCCCTTTTTCTTTTTCTTCCTCTTTTCTGTCTTTCTAAGATCAACCCTTTAAAGTGTTTACGATAACATCTCCGAGCTAGAGATTATTTTTCATTGGGCCTATTGTGAGCAGTCGCCGGCTTATTGCACTGCTGCAGAGCCCAGTTTAGACTACACAAACGTAACAAATGAACAACTTGTCCTCTGCGGACTCACCGCGGGATCCAATTAGTTCCTAAACCTTTTGCACAAGTTTTCTAATTATTTTCAAGAGTTGCGGTTTTTATAGGCTTCCCTAAACTCACCAAGAAACCAATTCTTTTTAGGATTAAATCCTTCTTAAAATTAGTCGTAGGATTGATTCTCCGGGCAACGAAGCACACTTACGGACGCTTGCGTGGGTTAGTGGGCTTCAGCAAGCATTACCATCACAGATAGTGAAAAAGAAGTCCGTTTCAAAACCTTAAATTTAAGTGCATTCACACAGATTTGATTTTTTGGTGTGTTTTCTTTTTTACTTTTTTTTTTTTTTTTTCCCCCCTTCCTCCCTAAAACGTTTCAACATCGGTATGCAAGCCAGGGCGTCACGTGACCCCTCCAGCCCTCTGCTTCACTGCAATGGACTGCAACTTCATCTCACCCCTGCTCGGCTCCTTCCCCGTCCGGAGGGCGAGAGGGGCAAAAGAGAGAGGTTCTAGCTGAAAACTATCCCTACTTTTACAATATTAAAAGCCAAAGTGTTTGCAGCATTAAAAGTATGTAAATACATATGGTATAGATACTTCCGGAACAGGGTTCCTTTAAGATAAGGATTGCATTTTATACACATACGTATCACAGCTTGCTATATTTGATCAAATTATTATAGGAAATACACAAACACATCCATAGTTAATAGATCTCCAGTTAACATAGAGTCGAAATTAGTATCTTTCAGAAGATTAACTCTTCGAATGCATTTCAGAGATTGCAAGAACAACACGTATCTATGTAATGATGCACCTTGGGTTTTTTCCCAAAGCGTGCATATATACATAAATGTATATGTATATATATGTATATATATACACGTACGCAATTTTAAGCATCTTCAACGTAAGACAGTTTTTAGTAAGACACCCTGCCTCGTACTAACAATTTTTAAGCAGACTTGTAAGAGTTCTGCCCCAAAACGGACACCACAAGAGTGGCCGTGGCGTTTAGTTAAATACCCTGCTCCTTTACATTTGAAAATACTGCTGTTAAAGACAATATGGTCGGGGGGGGGGGGGGGGGGGGGGGGGGGAAGAAGAGGGGGAAAGAAAGGAGCATGTGAAAAATGGTGGACTGCTGTGATAAGCAGCGCTCTGATCCCCCTGTAACTTTAAAGCCTCTGGCATTTTAAATTTAGTTAATAAAAGAGACAAAAAAACTATCAAATATATATGAATTTAGCCTATTTTTTATTTCTGTGTGTTCATAGTAAACATTTTTGTAAGTGACAAACACGGGCATATGACCACAGTATCACAATCAAGAAATTTTAAGACGACATTAACAATCACTCAAATTTATGCGGCATTTGCGCAACACAGGTTACATATTTGCAAGGTTTACCTATAAGTACAATAGGTATTAACATTTCACTACATTTAGAAAAAAAATAAAGGTGACCTGTTAGTGACCACATACATCAAAATATACACAACACAAACTGAAGGCAATCATTAATTTTGTCCCCTTCTGATTCATTTGAACGGGCAGTGCTGCAAACTGAAATAATGTTGCTTTTTTTTTTTTTTTTAAATTATTCCGTAAACTGAGTGCATTTTCTAAAACCCAATCTTTGGTCTAAAAGTAAACAAACAAACAAACAAAACAAAAAAAAAAAGAAAAGAAGAGGAACCCAAAAAAAGCAGTTCAGTAAAGAAAAAGATAAAATAATAACTGGCCAAAACGTACTTCTTGGGCATCTTTCAGCATTAATTCTGCTTAAATACAAATTACGTTTTAAGATTTTTTATAGTTTTCATAAATTTTAGTGGTGGTTTTAATTTTTTTATTTCTTTCAAGGTCTGCACCCACCGACATATCCATGATAACTTATAATACTGCAAACATGGAGAATCTGGCGGCTTTTAGTGATAGACTTATCGTATTTGAATAAAAAATTGCAAAAGCAGTCACTATTTAGATACACATTCTACTATAATTTTGTCTTCCAAACTTCATAGTCTACAATGTAATCTCCCCACATTGCACCTTGCTGACACTCCTCACCTTGGTGGAATAATAAACAACCCTAAAGACTGAACAAACGTACAGAAAATGGGGGACTTAATAAAAAATACCTGGACTTTTTTGTTTTGCTTTTTTTTTTCTTTTAATTATCATTTACAATGCAAATGTGTGTAAAATGTTCACTTACAGTCTGATCCCATGGATGTTAATGTATTAAAGGGTTTGAAGAAGACCCCTGATTTTGATGTGTGAAATAATCAGAAAGTCCTCCAGAAAGTCCCGTTGTAAAACTTGGCAAAGAAGGTCTTAAGGACTCACAGGGGAGAGTGGAGGGCGCCTGTGGCGACGTGGAGGAGGAGGCTGCCCTGGCCGTCATTGAAGTGCTGCTTTGAGAAGTCATTGAAGGGTGAGGAACATGGGGGAAAAAGTAACTCGTCTGTCCTGCTAGGAGGTTTACAGAGCAGGGGTTTAGGGAATAGGTGCCGGAGCAGGGAACTGACAAGCCACACGGCACTGAGGCGGCCAGAGCTGCTGCTGTGAGGTGATGAGTGGCATAAGGTATCTCTCCATTGACTAGTCTATCAACACTTAACCCATTAGACGTGGAAAAGGAGTGGTTGTTTCCCAAGGAGTTTTGAGTCAACACTGAGCTGTAGGGCATGGGGTGGCTGGGGTAGGCGGACGTGGTCCCATTGTAACTCAAAGTGCTGCTGGCCCGGGGGTGGTGCAGGGAGAGGAAGGGGGACATAGGCCAGTACAAGGATCCTGCCCTATCCATGAATGTCAGTCCGGTGGAGGTGAGCCGGGCGCCCCGCTTGAAGGCCAGCTTGGCCCGCGAGGTGGTGGAGCGCCGGCGGAGCTTGCCGGTGGTGCCCCCGATGAAGACGTCGTCGCTGGAGGGGTCCAGCATCCAGTAGTTCCCTTTGCCCGGGTCGTCGTAGTGCCGGGGCACCTTGACGAAGCACTTATTGAGGGAGAGGTTGTGGCGGATGGAGTTCTGCCAGCCCTGCTTGTTCTCCCGGTAGTAGGGGAAGTTCTTCATGATGAACTCGTAGATGCCGTTGAGCGTGAGGCGCTTCTCGGGGCTCTGCCGGATGGCCATCATGATGAGCGCGTTGTAGCTGAACGGCGGCTTCTCGTACTTGCCGTTCTTCTTCTCCCCCTCCTTCCCGCTCTCCCCGTCCTTGGCCCCCTCCGCCGCCCCCTTCTTCTCCTCCGCCGCCTTCTCCTTCTCATCCAGCTCCGCCACCGCCGCCGCCGCCGCGCCCGCGTCGCCTTTGCCCGCCAGCATGTCCGCCTTGGCCACCTCAAGGGCGCCGGAGGCGGCGGCGGCGGCGGCGGGGGGCGGCAGGAGGAGCTGGCCCTTCTCCTCGTCCTCCTCCTCGGCCGCGGCGGCTCGCTGGGGCTGCTGCGGCGGCGGGTGGTGGTGGTGGTGGTGGTGGTGGTGATGGTGGTGGGGGTGGTGGCTGTTGTGGTGGCTGTGGCTGCTGTGGTTGTTGTCGCTCTGGACGGCTTCGGGCACCAGGCTGTTTATGCTAAAGGAGGATTTCGGCAGCATTTTCACTTCCTTCCTATCTCCCATGTCCAACATCACACACTAGTCTGAGGGGAAAAGTTGCAGCGGCCGAGGGAGCAGCGCGCGGGGCGGCGGCGGTGCTGGCGGTGGCCGAGGCGGCGGCGGAGCTGGCGGTGGCCGAGGCGGCGGCGGCGGCGGCACCACCGGCGGCGGCGGCGGCGGCAGCGCAGTTGGACCGCAGTCTCAAGCGCTGGCAAGTCATGTAGCAAGGACAGGAACCGCCGGGGAGGGAAAAAAAATAATAGTAATAATAATCACCAATCAGATAAAATCAAACCGAGTCAGAGCGGAGGAAAAAAAAAAAAAGGAGAAAAAAAGGGGAAAAAAAGCCCTCTGAAAACCCAACAACAAAAAAAAAACCAACACACAAACACACACAAAAAAAAAAAAAAAAAAAAAGCTACTTCATGGTGCCTGGTTCCCCCGGCAAGGCAGAGCAGGGGGGAGGAAGGAGCAGCCGCAGCCGCGGGTCGGCGAGGAGCGAGCGGAGACGGGCTATACAGACCGCCCTGGCCGCAATTAATTTCAGAGCTGCAGACACGCACCGGGGCTGTAAAAAATTTTTTGGTTTAACCTTTCCCACCGGCCGCCCAATCAGGGACGGCGGCGTGCCGGCGCGTCTGCCCGACCGCCGGCCAATGGCGGCTCGCCGCTCCGCCTCTCCCTGCGCCCGCCCGCCCGCCGACCGACCCGCCCGCCCGCTGCCGCCGCTCCCGCGGCGCAGGGATACCGGCGCAGGGGCGCATCACCGCGGTGGTTTGCGCGCCCTCCCCCATGCCCCCCCCCCCCTCGACCGTCGCTCCAAGCACAAATCCCCTCACGCCAAACAAACAGCGCCCGTCCCACGGCTGCGGGCCCGGACGGTTTTCCTACTTCGTAGTTTCTCCGGTGGACTAAAGTTGCCCCGTTCCTCTTTGCCCCCTCCTCTGGCGGCGAAGGAGGCGGGGTGGGAGGCCGGGTGGGTGAGGAGGCCGCGGCGCACTGGCGGCGGAGGTACTACTTTGCGGATCCCGCCGAAGTCACTCGGCGAGTTTATTTTTTCTAGGCCCCGGTGTCGGTTATTTCTATTTATTATTTTAACCAAGAGAGAAAAAAAAAAAAAATATCATCTGGAGGGGACGCAGACGGCGGGACGGTCCGCCGGCCGCCGCGGGGTCTGGCAGCTGCCCGGGGCCGGGCGGGACGGAGGCCGCGCGCGGGGAAGACGGTCTCGTCCGGCCCGCTCGGTCCGTGTCTGCCGCGCTCCGGAATGTGAGTTGGGAAGGCACGGAAACGAGCTAACCCTCTGCTCCTTCCTCCTCTCCGCTCGCTCTCTGCGTCTCCGGCGGCCGGGCGCGGCGCCAGGCCGGCGGCGGAGCCGGGCTTCGCGCTCTCCGGCCCGCCGCTCCCTCCACAGCCCCGCCGAGCTGCCGCTCGCCGGCCGCTTCCCCCGCGGGGCGGCTGGAGCAGCGCGGGGGGCGTCGGGGTCCTTCTCTGTCCTCCTTTGCGCTGCCGGGCGGTTTACAGCCAGAAAAACGCAGGCCGCGTGTCAGGTGTAAAAAAATAAATAATAATATTAATAACCCATGAAACACATATCGCGATTTCCTGCCGTTCCCCGGCCCGGTCCGCGGTGCCTGGCCACCGGGTTTCGGTTCCGCGGGGTTTAGTCTTGCTGGGGGGAGGGGAGAGGGCGGGGGGCCGCGGCTGGGGTGCTGCCGGGGCAGATGAAGCGGGCTGTGCCGCTGTCTGCCTGACGTGCTTTGGGTACCTGCGGTGGTCGGGACTCAGGCTTACGGCTACAGTATCCCGGGGCCGAGGAACGGGGTGTTCATCGTCCACATCACCTCGTTTCTTACTGTCAGCATGGGGGGGGGGGAGGGGGAATCAGCCCTGAAACAAAGCGAAATAAATCGCGCGGCTTTCTTACTCGGGAAGGAGAAGGGGAAATGTAATGGATAGAGAGCGTGCTGATCGCATTCAAACCGAAGCTGCAGGCAAAGGCAACGTCTAGCGCCGCGTTAAGCTGCCTAAAGTTTGCGTTCGTGCTGTAGGAAAAAAATATTCCCTAGAAATAATACTTGCAGCTCAACCCCAGCTAAAATAATTTATCCCGGGAAAATTCAGGTTAGAACTCAGTGCAGCAGACACGGTTGTGTGTAGATGTGCGGTTTATATATGTGTTTGTGTGTGTGTGTGTGTGTGTGTGTGTGAGGGAGGGAGGGAGGGAGAACGAGTGTGAGAAAGAGAGAGTAAATAAGGAGAACAATTACAATGGACCCGTAATAAACAATTGCAATTGGGAATGGCATGAACTCTGTGCATTGGATTAACCTCGAATGACCTTACCACAATTGTATTTATTTATCCAATTTCATAACAGGTTGCTACTGACAAAAAAGAGATAAAAGTCAATGATGAACCACGCTTATTTTTTACTTTTTTTTTTTTTTAGAAATGCGTTTTTAAAAAATCATGTCAATTTGTAATTATTTCATTTCTCAACACTGAAGTCAATGTATGGGAATTCTCGAGGAAGAGTGCGATGTGGAGGATATGACTTGACTCTACCATGGCAAGGGGTAAGAGTAAAGGTAAGATTCCTGCATATTATTATGATTATGATGATCATTAACTAATATATGTCATTATGGTGCACTAGGATCCCATTAGGGTGGCTGGGCCCAGTGCATTTTCCTACTCGGTCTAGCATGTAATGATTCGGTGTAACCGGATTCTTGAGAAAGGACAGGTTACGTAAACATTTACTGATGTGGAGTAACTATACTATTTGTACTCTGATATGCAGGAAGGAAAGTGTTGATTAACACAGAAGAAAAAAAAGCGAAATTAGCTGATTGCATGCTCATAAGTGCAAGCTGTCATTGAACTGCTTTTAAAATAGACACAGCTGGGTGTTTGTGTTGAAAAATTTCTTGTGTTTTTGCTAATACTGAAATAAGCATGATTTTGTATACCAAACATTTTCAGATCATTAAAATTTGTAATCTGTGCTGGTTTTAAACACAAAGAAAAGAAACAGATTCATTTCGCTGTAAAATTTGCTGATATTATATTAACTCAATCAGGTCTGTACAAATGGTGTATTGTGCCTTATCAAATCTCTTTGATCCATTTAATACACAAAGTGCCAAACGTGTGTATTGTTTGTTAACATTGAACGTTTTATTCAAATCCCAGCTCTGCAGCGAACTGGAGGAGTTCTCGTTTAATGTAACACTGACATTGCCTGTTGAAATTTTAATGCGTTGAGGTGTTTCTTAGGTCAAAGCTGAGTTTACTTTGTGTTGTGATCAAGGATGAAAATGTAGCAGGGAAGAAAATAAACATTTTATCTTTTTTCATTTCTGAGCAAAGGGCAAACACTGAAAGAAGCGTGCTTCCAAAACATTTGATGATCTAGATTTAACATTCAGTCATTTGTCACGGCTGCAGAATAAAGCTGTGTGCACAAACTTAGGATTTATATTATATTTTTTTAAAGCCGTGGATATACAGTTCTACCAAAAAAGGAAATGTTGCGTCCAATATGTAGTACATATCTTTCTAAGCCCGTGAAGATTAATTCACTGTTTACAGGACAGAAAAGGATATGTAAGAGAAGCCACGTCAATTATTATTTCTGCTGGACTTCAACTTTCGAGTCCCTCCATTTTTATTTTTTTTTTTCCTCCGTAGATAATTCTCCATTTATAAAACTGGAGATATTTACTCTGGAAAGTGGAGTCTTGCTCTAATGCCAGTTCTTCCCTGAGCTCTGCTCTGGCCATGGCTCCCATTCACTTCAGTGGTAGCTTTGTGCATCGTAGCACTGCGTGAGCGGTCGATTTGACCTCTCAGCTCTGGCTAAACTCGAATTCTTGTAAGAAGGTCCCTCATGGCAGCATTTTCTAACAGGGAAGTCGTTCTGGGGTGTCTGGAGAAGAAGCTTGCGCGTGGAACGGAAAGCGCACGGCCCCAACCCTGCAAAACACGGGTGGGTGTGCAGAGGGGACCCAGCTCTCTGCAGAGCGTGGATGCTCCCTCACCTGCGCACTCGCCTGCGGTGCGGACCCGCCGCCCTGAGCGGCGGGAATGGGCTGAGAGTGTCCGACTCCGGGGTCAGGATGGGGGTGAAGAGCTGAGCTGAAACGTCCCGGCTGAAGTGCTATTCAGCAGCGATCTCCGAGCAGTTCTTGGGTATAACTCGCAGGGATAGTGCTGCAACCGCACACTTTTCTCCCTCGTATTTTAATTTTTTTTTTTTTTTCTCATTAAAGGCCAAAGGAAAACCAGATTCTCTCCTCTGTAAGCTCAATGGATATAGCGTGCCCCCCACTACCCCCCCCAGCTCCAGCCTTCAATCCCCCTTCACAAGGGTATAGCGGCTCTGTACTCTCAGGCTCAACTCAAGGGGTTAAGCTGCTAAAATGTACTGACAGCTTAAGAAATGAATGAGGGTTTTTTCAGCCATGAAGAAAGGGTATTTAATAACCACGCTTCGATGGCATCACGCTTCCATGAAACGAGTCGGGACACTTTGGTTTAACAGTCGGTAATATCACATTCGGTACAGTAAATGCCTGGATGTACGCATATATATTTCTATTCCCCCCTGACTCTAAGCTTGCCTTATTTATTCCAGGTTACCTGGGCAATTAAGGTAAGGGCTCCTCAGCAGACACTGATACCCTGCTGCTAAGGCATGGCGAATGGGGACGGAGCGGTGCGCTAACAAAGAGAAAGAGGTAGTCAAACATTTTGAAGAGGGGTGAATGGGACTGAAGGTGGATGGATGAATGGAGGCAAAGAGGGAGAAGAAGTCTTCAACAGCCTACCCTTCTATCCGCATTTATAGATTTAAGTTTAGGTGTCCGTCTCCAGCCAACTTCCAGTTAATCCTCAACAGCTGGTAGTGGTGCTAACGTTTAGTGATTAGAAGTTAGTCTATTTAGCATGCTGAATCCTTCTTCCGTGGGTTTTGGTTACAGGTTATACGATTAGGATTGCGAGAACAGTAGTGAACTAAACTTCCCAGTAAGAGGTCTTCACACCAGGGAAGTGTTACTTTGCTGCAGCAGCCCTGCCTCGTCAGTCATTAGGAAGCTGCAGGTTGTCAGAGGCTTCTCTTGCGCGCACACACGCGCAGACACACACACGCGCACACACAAAACCACAGCACTAAAACTAAATTAAGAAGCCGATGATTAAGACAAGCGTCTACGAGGCCTGTCATTTCAGCATCCTTCCATCATAACATTGTGGCACCGAGAAATTTGCTTGAAAACCCTGGAAAAAATGTCTATGGGAGAGCCTCGTGTTTGAGATAGCATAAATGTTAACATCAAATATAGACTGGGAACTGCCTCGGATGCAAGATAGTATTCCGCAGAGGACAGGAACACTGCGGAGACCTTTGGGCGACCCGCGCACTCCCGAAACTCTGGTAAGTATCTCTCCCTTCTATTGCAGCAGGTACGCAGGCACTGTGTGACTGGAACTGGACCGGGTTTGAAATCCGCAGCTATGTTCCCTTCGGAGACTTCGGGGAACTCCCCCTAAAGATAGATCTGTAATGAAAAGTCCCTACTGGATGACTAATGGTTATTGGCACTCAGTGCCCCTTTAAGGGGAGCAGCACATGTTGTGCCGAAGACCTTGCAAGCACCCTTTAAATACAAACATTTTAAGTCCCCCTCCCATGCCACCCCTGTTGTTTTCGGGCTAGTTGTGTTGTATCTCCTCTCTCTCCCCCCCCCCCCCCCCCCTTAAGCTCTCTAGTCTTCCCTCCCCCCACCCCCATTCAGAACTAATTGCTCAGTTGCTTAAATGTTTCAAGAAGAGCGAAATTTCTCTATCCGATGATCTTTTGAGAAGCCGCACGGTACCATACGGAACAGCCAGCAGGGCACTGTACACCTTTGAGAAGCCTGCGCAGCTAGGGGAGAGGTAGCGTTAAAACAATGGCATTAATCAACTAGGTGCAAAGAGTTCCCCTCCTGTTGAACTTTAGGAAGTTTATTGGACGGGCAGAGGTTGGACGGAGAACGTGGAAATGGGAAACAATGGCTGTAGGGGCCAGAAAGCTTTGCTGATGTCGTAAGCGTAAGACAAGATAGAATAGTGACAGAAAGAGATCCGAGTAAACATTGGAGTATACATTTCCCACGGCGGCTACGCTGGGCGGAGAGGTCGGAATTAAAACGCCTTAATTAAAAGCTGAAGATTTTATTTATTTGTTCCTGTAGCTGTAGAATACCATCCACGGAAAGCCTATCTAGAGAGTGTAGACCATCTACTAGATTTGGTGTGCTCAGCTGCCACTGCCAGATTTTTTCAGAACACAATATTTTTACACTCGCTGCCAACTTTAACGTTAAGACGTGCGGGTTTTTAGATCCTAAATGTCGCTATTATTTTATATGCCAGCGTGCATAAGAGAGCCGTCACACCTGCCTAGGTAATACGTGTCCCTGTGTAACAAAAGCTCTCCCTAATTCAGGAATCAAACCGAAAATTAAAATATCCCTTAAGAATTATCCACAGAGTTATGCAGACGACGATAATAAAATGCAGGGGGAAAACTGACAAGTTAAAAACCTTGTACTGTTCTCGAGGTTTAAATACATAATTTTATTTTCTTCTTTATTTTACTCTTAAAGAGTAAACTTGGCCAACACAGTGCTTTTGCCGGAGTTGTCAGACTGAATTAAAGAATCGGGAAATAAAATACAGGGAAAGAGAAAGACCCGGAGGAAAAAAAAAAAAAAAAAAAAAAAACAAACCAAAACCAAGAAACAACCGAAACAACAAATAATGCTTCAAGAGACTTCTAGCTGGTCTTTGACTCCTAAGAAACTGTTGCTGGAATATTTTCATGGTGGTGTTCTAAAGCTCTTTAGCCTCTTATAAACGTAAGCTTTGGCAAATGACACATGTATCTGGTTTTGCAGTTTTTCGGTAACTCGAGAGAAAAGACCACCCCACCCCACCCCCCCCCCCGCCCCGACCTTCTCCCCCTCCCCCAGCACAGGGACTGATACAGTCTCTCTCCCAGTGCTGTTTCACCCCAGAACTCCGCAAAAGGCAGCCGGGCGCTGGGGGTGCCCGTCCATCCTACCTGGGGCCGTGCCGCGCCGCGCCCGCCGCTGCCCGCTGGGCACCACTCCGCCCCGCTGCAGCCCTCTGCCCGCACCGCACCTCCACCGCACCCCTCGGCTCAGCGGAATCTCGGGCTCGGCAAGATCAGCTGCAGATCCGATTTTTAGGGCCTACAAAAGCGCAACATCCTCCCCTATCCGCCGCTTCCCCCCCCCCCCCCCCCCCCCCCCCCCCCCGCCCCAGGGCCCCCTTGTAACCATAGCAAAATGCCCGGGGTAGCACAAAAGCCATAAACAGCTATACACCCCTCTAGGAGAAGGCGTTTGGCGAGCCTCGGAGCAAAGCCGATTTTAGCTTTCTCCGTGCCTGGGGCTCAGGCGGGAGGAGGAGGTGCCGGAGCGGGGTGCCGGTGCTCGTTCCGGCCGCCGCACGGTAGCGGCGGGACTCACACTTTGCGGGGGTCGGGATGGCGGGGCTTACTCTAGCTCCAAGGAGGCTGCCCGGGCAGCAGTCCTTGCTCACTCCTTGGTCTTCTCACATGAGTAGGGGTCACAGGAGTTGACTCTTTATGTGGGTTCTGAACACTTTTTATATCGGGCAGGGTGGTCTCCATGTTTTCTTTCTTTCTTTTTATTTTTTTTTTTTTTTTTTTTTTTTTTTGTAGCGGAGGGAGGGGGGGATTGACGGTAAGGGGCTTGTTGGATGATTATAACCGCTACCACTTATAAATAAGTTTCTTGGGGAAGGGCTGATATCGTACCCTTGATATCAGTGGGTGTGTTCATGTATTATTTTAATATGATATGTCTTTTATACAGAGCTTGTTTTCCTCCTCCCTCCCTCCCCACCCCATCCCCCCACCCCCCCGCTTTGTTTCTGGAATTTGTTTCGCTTTTAAAGCACCAGCACAAACAAACAAACACACAAAAATGACTGGCAACAAGTTAAATCCCATTTGTGTCCCTCCCACCGAGCACGGACGGTGCCTCGCTAAAGCCTGGGGTTTGTAGTTTTGCCTCTACGATAATTTGACCAAGAAAGAGAAGGGGCTGCAGACAGACTTTCTGTGCAGTGACAATGCGGAGAGGAAAAACGTTGAAAGAAACAGTTCTCCTGGGATGCATCTCCTTTGTGTGTTTTCTCCTCTCCATCTTTTAGATGGGGCGCTCGCATAGGCTTGCACGGACGCACACACACACATACACACACACATAGAGGTTATGTTTCCTAGGGAGTTTTTAGAAAACAATGTTTATTATAATCGAGCTATAAACTCCACCTAAATAATGAAATCATGCCGTAGCTCCGGAAACTCCAACAAATAAATATTTTCCATTTGCCTACTAGCAGAATACTAGCAGAGGACGACATTACACTTTATTTTTACACTCATTTCAAAACATAAATAAAAGAGGGTAAGGAAAAGGCTGACAAGTCCTTGTCCCTGCTGGAATTAATAAAATGATATCCTTTTAGGAGTAGATCACTTTTTTCTTCGTCTTCCAAGGCGACTACAAGTTAATTCCTGTGGTTATATCAAATAGCGAATCCGCAAAAGCAAGAAGCGTGTCCTCACTGAGGGTCGGGATCGTGTCCCGCTGAGGCTTCACTGAAAGCCTCTCACAGTGAGTCACCTGGATTCCCGCGCCTTCCCTTATTTTTACCTTACAGAATCGTGGGAAAAAAAAAAAACCAAACACATTCGAGTTTGGCTGTGCTAAATGTACCTAAGAGATACCTTTTCACGCAATCGCACGGTTTGCAAATGATAGTTTAACTTTATCTGTTGTGGTGGGCACGTGTTTTGTCATATGAAATTAACTTGTGAAAGCCTTTGTATCATTTTTTGATTTGTGTTTGGCGACAACGCGGATCATATCTCATCGCGTTGATGGTTGATACAATTGCTAAATTAAAGGCATGTTTTCGGCTTTGGAAAACAACAACCCTCTGAGAGCTCATCCTCAGCAAAACAACCCGAGGAGCAGTATAATAACGCAGCGCAACATTTTCCATGCGTGTGCGGTATCTACACACAGTCCCGTATCATTCTGCGTCTCTATTGTCTGTGCCTAGAGATAGCCAGGTCGCTCCTGGGCTTGTCACCTATAGTGGCCACTTAAAAGAACATACGGACAGTACACGGACAATCGCTCTAATTGCTCGGAGGACTGTAATTCGCGTTATATTTTTTCCGTGTCTGTACCTATTCTCCCGTGGTAAATATTAGCAACTAGACTGCTTGTCTTGACGTGTTTCTATGTTTGAGTCCCAAGAAGTGCACCAAATCATTGCAATAAAGTGATCGAACCCTCCCAGCACGGCGCAGTTTTGTTTTCTCTGCTTATGTTCTGCTTCTCATCTCAGAGGAGGGCACCGCGTTGAGCCAAGCGTTCTGGTTGAGGCGCTCCTCCGGACTTTCAGATTTTAAGTCTAAGGCTTTCGGCATGTTGGGGCTGAAATTATGATTTTCCACATTTCAAAAGGGACGAGGCTCTATTTATAAATGTTACAGAAGGTTTCGTTACTTCAGGAACAACAAAACAGGAATAGAGCTGCAATTTTCAAGAAAATAGGATTTCAAAATATAGAAATAAAAAAAAAGTAGCGGAGACGATGTATAATTCAATCAAATTACAGAAAATTGCTTTAAAATTCAGAACAGTAGCGATCCATTATGTCTCTGTTTTATTAGTGACAAGTACAATTACTCTAAAATAAAGAACACTGGTGAATATATAATTGGCTGTAATCATGTTAGTGTTTGAATAAAAATGACGAGGACATTTAACACTTTGACAACAAAATGTTCAGAAACAACTTATTTATTCAAACAGTTTTTATTTGCATCCACGTGAAGGAGAAACACACTTTTGCTTACGATAAATCAAGGGGTTTTTTTCACTTTCAATAAATATATAACTAAAAAAATTAAAATTATTAATTCTTTTATTATCCAAGGCTTAATAAAGTCTCCTGAGTACGACTGTATTATTATTGATTACTCAGTACCCAAAGGACGCCATCTGCAGGAAAAGGTCTTTAGGCTTAACACAAATCTAATCACTGTTGATTTAAAAAAAAAAAAAAAATCAGAGTTAATATTCCTCTATAAACCCGGCTCCGATTTTACCCACAACACCGATCACAATATTTGCTTTGTAATTGCTTCTTGCGATTCAGTTTGTTATAATTTGACACGATCTAGGAATCTGTTACAAGAGGCCTTTTCTCTGAGATACGGCGTTTAAAAAAATAAATTGAACTCGACGAAGAAACACTTTTTCTCCTTCTCAGGCGACTCTTTTCTCTCAGGATTGACTTGATCGTCCCTGAAAATGCAGAACAGCCCATGAGTTCTCTCCCTTCAAACCAAGCCTGTGGAAGATGCTTGCAAAAGAGCCCTGAAAACAAAACAACTTGATTGAAGGCAGTTTGTGCAACAATTGTGTCATGGAATAGCTAACATTTCTTTATCTTTAACTTACTTCCTTCTGAATAATGTCAATAAATATCAACTATGCCAAGCATACTCTCATCTCTTCTTACAATACATCCTTTGCCCCATAGCTTGGTTCTATAAGGTGCCATTTAGCCGAGTTGCTCCTTTCTGAGCCCTTGCTGGGAAACCCATCGAAATAGAAAGGGTGCCACTTAATATTTCGATCATACAAATACAGACCCGCGGAGATGACATATGCCCTCCGTGGTGTGACTTCAACACCCCCGTTCAAACTACTGAAAATACGAGGGAAGCTAGAGGAAACTTTCAGGACTCCTCTTTCTGCGGGCTCTCCCCCCCCCCCCCCCCCCCCCCCCCCCCCTTTTCCCAATTTTAACCCCGAACGATTTTTTTTTTTTCTATTTCTATTTTTATTTCTTATTTATCTTCCCCTCTCTACACGTCTCCAAATTTCTGCCCCTGTTGTGTGTGTGCTCATGGGGGGGTGGACCCTACGCTGACCCGTGCGGATCCCGGCTCCCGCGCCGGCGGAGCGCAGCGCAGTCCGACTGCGCCTTCACAACCGGCTCCCAAATGTCTCCCCTGCCCAGGCAGGTTTCGCCAGCCCTTGCGGCTCCTTACAAATAAAGTCGCTCTGGCTTCTTTCTAACTCAGGCCAGAGATCTGGACGGGCTTGGAAAATTTCAGGGGTTGATTAAACTATGCGGTGAGGAGTCAAAAGCAGAGGTACGTTGACACAAAGGCTGAGAAAAATGACGCACGGTGCACCCTCTATTTTATGTGTTATTCTGAAACCGGGGACAAAAGCCTGGAAGCTATTATTATTTGTGCTCCCGCTGGAATCAGGCTCAAAGTTTATACCTAAGGTCTCCCTTTGTCTTCTCGCTTCTGGGCACTGCCGGTGAATGTCCCAAATCGAAAGACCGTGTCATATCCCCGTTTTTAAACTTGCGGAAGTCTCAGGAGAGGAGGTTTCCTTCCCTCGGGCCAGCCGCTCCCGCAGGCGCAGCCGGGGACCAGCGGGGAGGGACCCGCCGGGAGCCGAGGTGGGGGCACCCCTCTGAACCAGGAGGTCTGTCATTTATCGGGTGCCTCGTACCAAACCGCAGATGTCAGCCTTTTCCTACGTGTTCGGGCTGCTAATGCGGGCACTTCACACAACAGAAATGCTCATCTCTGGAGCCTTTCCCAGGGCCAGCCGCCCGTTTCGTGCGTCGCTTCTGCCGCAGGCGGCCCCGGGGCCCCGGGCGAGGGAGACCGGGGTGCCCAGCAGCCGCTGCCGATGGGACCCTGATCCCCTCGGAGCCGAGCACCCCGCAGTGCCCCGGGGTCCTCCGACCCCCTGCAAACCGGACGAAGCACAAACTCCGCACATCTCCGCGGGGACACGCTACCGAGGTTCCCAGCTCGACACCTCTCGTGTGTCTTCCGCAGAGACCATTTTTTTTCGGTGTAATTCACACCAAGCAGCCCCCCCCCCCCCCCCCCCCCCCCCCGCCCCGTTATCATCAATCGAGGGAGCCCCGGAGGGGGCCGCAGAAAGCCTTGCCCCTGGGACCCACCGAGGCTCTTCGCTGGGACTCCGGGGTGCCCAGCGGAGGGGCGAAGAGCCCCCCGCGGCCTCGTACGGGCAGGGCCGTTCCCTGCCGAGCCGAGCCGAGCCGAGCCGAGCCGTGCGGTGCCCGGCGGCTGTCCCCGGGCCGGGCGCGGAGGGGAGAGGCGGCGGCGCCCGGCGCCTTCCCGCGGGGACGCAGCCCGATGCGAACGGCGCCGGCGACATCTAGCGGCCGAGGGTCGTCAGCGCCGGCCGCGCCGCTGCCCCGCGGTGCGGAGGGAGGCAGCCAGCCCGGGAGGGAGAGGCGCTACCTGGTCAGCTCGTCTGCCCGAGTGCGGAGGAACACATCTCAGCACCCCCCCCCGTCCATCGGCACGCTGGTTTCTCGCTGATTTTCTAAGGATCAGGCACCGTTGTATTTTATTTCCCCACACACAAACGCCAGAAAGTTTTCGGTGCAGTATTTCTATCAGTACAAAACGCCTGCTCCCTCTTCGAGGTGTCATTTTTGCGCGTTTACGCACAGGGGGCACTGAGAGGAAAAAAAACCTAAACACTTTCGCCTCCTCCCTCCCCCCCTCCGCCCCCAAGACCTCCGTGAAAACAAAGAAGAAACGCAGGAGTGGCGGTCCCTTCCATCTTTCCCCTCCGAGGTGTCCCCGTGGGCCGGCACTCTCCCCGCGCGTACTGCCCGAGCCTAGCGTGGGCACTTCCCGGAGCTGTGAAGAATAATAAAAAAAAAAGCAATATTGTTGCGACACCGCTGGCAAAAGGAGCCCTTACTATTTAAATCTTAGTGTCAGCTCTCATTAACAGCTCAAGTCATCTTTTCCCCCAGGCAGACCTTGTCTGGTCTATCGACTTAATGGAAAACAAAACACATGTTTGTATTCTATTATTACAATCTCGTTCCTTGCCTTGCGGAGAGCAGAGACAGGCTTTGCCTGCACCGTGAGGGGCTTCCCGAAGCGAAAACGCTTTCCCTTCGTTCCTCCCTCCTGCCCTCGCAGGAAAAGTTAAGGATTCCGGCGTCTGTCTCCTGCCCTCCCTCATGAATAGGGGCTGCAATGGCAGCCACAAGAAAAGGCTTTCACTGAAGCCGCCGAGGCTAAAAAGAGTCCAAGAAAAATAGTTACTGGCATGTTCAGCCAAACTTAGCAAAGCACAATAGTCTCTGCGGGAAACTTTGGGGGTTATTTGTGCATCAGGTGAAGTGTTCAGCGGCTCGGATCCAGCTGCCAGGACCACAGCATCGCCCAGGGAAGCCGGCCGTGAGGAGACGAGCACGCTAGGCAATAACAAGCGACAGACTGAGAGTTTCGAGCCAACCCAAAACAAACAAACAAGCTCCCTCGACTCTCCCACCGGGAAGGTGGCTTTGCTAAGGAAGCAAGGAAAGTTTTGAAAAGCTGCAGATGCTTTTGCAAATTTATTTTAACTCGTCTGTGCAGAACAAGCTTTTTTTTTTTTTTTTTTTTTTTTATACTCTCCACCCCCCCTTTTTTCCCCTTGAGACAATGGAGGGGGGAGGGTGAGACTAAGAGCCTGATAAAAGGAAGGCATACATTTCTCACCCAGCGAGAGCAGGAGAGGTCCGTAGGAGTGGCGACCTGACCTGAGTATTCTGGTGCACAAAAAAGAAATGGTTCATTTCACCCCATCCTCAGCGCCTTCGCTGGGGTACGGGTCTGTGCGCGGTCCCAAGCGCGGGACACTTGAACCTGACAAGCCAACCCATCGAAACGAGCTGCCTTAACGCTCACCCCTTTGCTTTACTGACTAAGGTCTTTTTAAGCCATCCCCAACTGACCATTTCCCACCCCCTCCTCGCTTCGGGACGCGCAGACCTTAACAGGGAAAGTGCGAATGTGGAACTGCCCAGAGGCAGCACCGCGCCCGGGCGCGCTCCCTGCGCGGCTGCGGAGTCGGGCTGCCTCGTCTCAGCGGAGGGAGCAGGGCCCCGGTCCCGGATGCCTCTCTCCTGTCGGGGGGTCCCTCTCCTGTCGGGGGGTCCCTCTCCCGCCGGGACGACCCTGGCACCTCGGGCACAGAGAGTAGGGCCCACAACTTTCCGGCTTTTGAAGCGGCGTTTGCTCTCAAGTGCTTGGCTGTAAATAAACGCTATGGCAGTAACAACACAGCCGTCCTGCCGTCAGAGCGGAGGCTGCCTCTGCACCTTTCCTCTGCAGCACACGCCGTCAGCGTTTTAATTCCAGCTCCAAAGGGAACCTGCAATTATGAGCCCCCCTCGGCCCCTCCCGCTCACATTTTCTTGTTTGAAACATTCACTGAAGAAGGTTATTTGGATTGCGAGTAAAATCAAACAGGGAGGGGAGGAAGGAAAAAAAAAACCAAACCCACAAATCCAACAACCCAGTAAACCCTTCCATTTGCTATTTACAAAACTCATTGTCATGCTTCACTCAGGCTGTCTGCCTAGCTTGGGGAAATAAATGTGACTGAACCAGAGACAAAGCCGATGCAGCTGTATTTGAATTTCTCAAACACTGTCAAACGTGCTCTTGTCTCATAATTCTCGGGGTTGTTGTTATTATTATGATCATCATACCTAATGTGAACATACTCGAAAGAGAGGTGCTTGGCGGCGTAGAGACCTCATTCCTGTCGGGAATGTACAGAGCAAAAAATTTCCTTTAGAAAAAAGCCAAAGGCTCCTTTTCCCTCCTGCTTGGAAACGTTGGCAGATAAACTAAGGAAAACTTGAGACCTGTAATTTACCTCTTCCCCCCCCTCTTTTTTTTTTTTCTTTTTAAAATTTATTTTCTTTTCTTTTTTGTTGCTTTTTGTTTTGGACGTTCCTTGTGTTTCCCCGATTCCCGCAGAAGTGGGTAGGTTTGACTGCCTAATTCCCCAGATGATAACCCGCTTCGGCAACCTAGCGCTGCCGCCGCGGAGCGGAGGAAAAGGGAGTACCGGTCTCTTGCGAGGGGAAGGGTGGCTGCGGGATGTCACATCCAAGCCCTCAGGTCAGCCTCCCTCTCTGGAGGGTTGTTAAGGAGCCTGCCAGTACGTTTGATTTTACCAGGGCTGTTACGAAGCAGATCCTTACCCTCGATTCCTTTGGAGAGGAGGAGGCTAAAACACACCGGGAGCACCACAGGAGGAGTCCCTAAGGGATCACGTTGGCGCATTCCCATATATCTCGCCTTAGCTGCCCCGGCTTCTGGCGAGGACGGGCAAACCCTGCCGGCCCCTCCCCAGGCCCCGCCGCCCCGGCAGGCCGGGCCGAGCCGGGGAGCGCCGCGGAGCCGCCGGGGGAACCCGCCTGCCCCGGCAGCGGCCCGGTGGCCTCGGCGAGCCGCCTCCGCCTCCGCCTGGCCCCGTCGCCGCTGCGGGGAGCGCCCCTCCACGTGGCGGGAGCGGTGGGCGCCGGCCGGCCCAGGCCCGGAGGGACACCCCGGCTGTTCGGCGGCTGCCCCGGCTCAGCCCTCGGGTGCCCTCCTCTTCCCGCGCCCCTTGGCACCTCCTCCGAGACCCACCGCCGCCCCGTGTGCCGCCACCTTGCCAAGTGGGGCCTGAACCGGGGGCTTTGGGGAAAAAGTGGGGTCCTGGAGGCCGGGGGGACCGCCCTCCGCGCCCCGAGGCGTAAGCGCCAACCTCGCCGTCAGCTTGGGGAGCATCGCCCCCACCTCTCCTTTTTTCTAATCAGCTTCTTCGTTGTCACACTTCTCAGACAGCTCTGCTCTGCGGGGAAGAGGTCTTGTGTCACCTCTATGCAGCGGGACCATCGCCTGGGAGCAGGGCCACCCTCGCTCCAAAGCACGCTGCGTTTCTTTAACGCTTTTGGCGGTTTTTCGTTGCACGGTGTCCTTCAGTAAGTGGAAGCAGGGGAATGAAAAGTAATGTGATCAATTATTATTTTTATACCGTATTTATGGACGGGTAGAAGTAATAACAGTTATTTGCTTTGTCGAAGCGTTTATTTCACACTTGGTATATTTCCTTACAATCGGAGAACCGACGTGGGAAAAATAAGCACAAATAAATTAAAGTAACGAAAATACGTTTTTAGCAAAAGGCGATCCTTCTCCTGTCTAATTTTCCCGGGTGCGTTTCTTCCTCCTGACATTAATTCAAACCAACGAAAGGGCTAAACAGATTAGTCCTTAGCCCTCAAGTCAAATAAGAAGCAAAATAATCATTTACTTGTCTGGCCCCTTCATAAAAAAATACTTCCCCCTCCCCGCCCTTCAAGTGGGGGATAAAGAACAATCAAAAAGCAAAGCAGCTAGGAGGGCAGGACCCAGGGCGGGTCTCCCGAGGGAACGGCCCTGGTACCCCTGCTCTCCCCCCGCTCCCCGGTCCTGCGGGGTCCCCTTTCCTCCCTCCCCGCCCGGGGTTGCTGAGTATCGCCTCCCCTTCTCGGCGCAGGGCTGCGTGCTGCTTTAGCCGCTCCTGCCCTGCCTTTGTCCCTTTTGAGGCTTGTTAGCTTCTCTCATTTGTTAGCAGCATTTCGGCTGCCTCCCCCTCTAGCCTTCAGTACAAGGGGCGGGCCGGGGCGGGGAGGGGGGGGGGGGGAATGATGCCAGGGCCAGGGAAATACACGCCGCTCTGGGATTTCACAGTCATGGTAATAACGTTTTCACATGAACATATCGCATACATCACATACATTGCATACATCTGGGACACCTCAGCAAGGGGGACAGGGAAGGGCGAGGGAGAGGAGAATTAAAAAAAGATACAATTCTTCCGTGTGTGTCAAGGACTTTGAATAGAATAGCTCTTAATACCTAGGTAACACTTCCCTATTGCTGGCTCTTGGTCTTCTTTGAATTGCTTCATTTCCCCTACTTTTGGCTATTTATTTTATTGCCAGCGACCATGTGCAACAGTGCCACAGGTTGGGTGACCTGTGCATGAAATGGGCAAGAAAATAAGTGACTGCTGGCATGGCCAAGGTCACCAGCAAAGGTTCTGCAGCAAGTTGTGTGATGCTGAGTTTGTCCCACACAGACTGAGCAGCCGGCATCTCCCCGTCAGGGGCCGCTGTGCCAGACCTGCCCCCAGCCGAGGCCAGCGGTCTGCTCCGGGCTGAGAACAGGGCTGGGAGTGCTTCCGTAACCATCCCTCTCTTCACTCATTCCCACTCCCTCTACTTGCTCCCTAGGTAAAGTTGACACCTCTTACAGACCAAGTCACCTCGCTGCTGGATCTACCAGGGCAAGAGCACAAAAATTCTGGAGAGGGCAGGGCACCTCATCCGTCCCTACAGCTGTTATTTTTGGAAATGTCATTTTTGTATTGGCCTATAAACCCTCTACGAAAAACGCAGTCTCCAGTCTGTTTCTTCTTTTGGGGATAGCAACATGCTGCCCTTTTCCCTAGCTACCTAGTCTTTGTTCAGTGCCCATAAACAAGAAATCACAGAGTATTAGCTGGATTCAGAGCCTTCAAAATCTTCCTTCCTGTTCTGTGGGTGGGGCTGCCCCCAGATAAGATCCGACGAGCACCAAGAGATACCTGCTGTCAGTGTGCTTCAGGGCCCTAGCCTTGTGCCCTGGCTCACGGGCAGGGAAAAGCGTCAAAGATGAAACTCAGCACTCAGCTGGACCTCCATCCCAGCTCTGCAGATCCCTCCATGCAGCACAGCCCTCCTTTTTGCAGCACAGCCTGCTCAGGACTCGAGCATCAGGCATCTCTCAGAGAACCTACAGGGCTGATGTTGCACAAACTGCTTGGGTTCTGGCTCCATCCTTCAGTCTACCTTTCCGAAGGCCAGCAGAGCCGGCTGGTCTGGCTGGAGGAGTCCTCTGTTCTCTCAGGAAAGACAGGCCACAAGAGAAACATGGTAACTAGAGATATCTCCATGTTTACAGTCCTGAAAGAAGGTATAGAATAAAGGAGGAAGGTACTCGTTCTTGAGACCCACAGTTTGGGGGCTATTTTGGCACAGGGTTATTGCTAAAGCAGCTTTACCTCTGACAATACTATACTTGGCACTCAGATAAAGTGCTTCCAATTTGTGAGCCAGTTAATTCTCCTGGTAGCTGTCTGAGATTATAGCCCTATCTTTCAGACAAAGTAAGGCAGACAAGTTAAACCTCTATAAAGTTTATAACCACAAATTACTTCATTTTTTTTCCTCAAGTGAACTATTTTAGTTGAGTTAGACAGATTACTTTGTATAGTAATAAACCATCTGAAAGCTACCAGGAAGTTTCTAACATATAAAAAAATGGCAATCTTATCTAAACTCTGGAAAGATAATTGTTTGCCCTTGCTGTATGTTTTGCATTCTTGAAGTATATCTTTTAAGGCATAATATACATTTTGAAATCCCGTATATGCATCTTTACAATAGTAATGGCTTTCCACAAGCTCTGTGGGAGGTGACATTTCAGCAAGATACTTCCCCTTGACTTTGTTTATTCCAGCAGTTTAAATTCTACCTCTGGTGATAGCTGTTAACTTGGCAATGTGAAAAGTGCTACATGATGCGTACTGCGCTCAGTCAGCTCATCAGAAGCTTACCAATTACGACTGTGGAGCCCATTCTTCCTGCCACAGCACGCCACCCACCATGCATGCCCAGGACAGCTGATCTTCACATGTGCATAAAATCTGAAAGTATGCACACATTTACACAGAGCCTGTAGAAAGCAGGCACAATAAGTCTGGGGCTTCTTAGAAGCCTTTTTATTTCCTGCACGACTCATACTCAGGCAGTTGTAGATCATGTCCTTCTCCCTGCCTGCCTTAGAAATGTCAAAAAAAGGGAGCCTTCAAATCCTTCCCTGCAAGGGGATGAGCTTTGTATCTGTCAGGTAATCAGGATGCCTGTGTTCTGGGCAAAGGACTAAATTGTCAGGATGGCTGTGAAACAGGAGGCTGCAGCTATCAGGATGATCCATCTCACCTGTGGCTGGGTCTTCATCCACATCTTTGAGGCCCCTGGGAAAGGAGGCAGTTGGAAGCAGATTGTGGGCTCAGTTAAATGATTGCAATATGCTGGAATGGCCCATGAGTTGGGCACTTCTGCATTATGAAATGAAGAACTGTGTTAACAAAAGCCTTTGTATGCATGTTTCCCCTGGATGAAATCTGATCTCTGTTTAAGGTCTCCTAATGACATCAGTGAGGCAAGATTTAATTCTAGACAGATGCTATTTGTCAAGCATGTAGGGAGTGTTCAAGCTTCAAAAATAATGCTACCTTTGAGCACTCATTTTTGTTTGGAATATCCTACTGAACACACAAAATCCAGATTGGGCTTTTTGTTAAACCGTGATTTGTACTTATCCAAAGATATTATTTTTCTTTATTTTGAAGAAATGATTTACAAAATGATTTAGTGCCAGACTGTGTCACCTTTGACTGTAGTCTCTTTTGCATCAGCTAAAATAGAAGTAACTCTGTTCAAGTAAGCAGAGTAACACTAGTGAAAACCCAGAATAAATAATCAGAGAATCAAGCCCTTTGAATAGCAAATGACTCCATAAATAGTCCCATTGATTTCGGTGATATTTCATGGCATAAGTAGTTACATTAATGGAAACAGCATACAAGACCCTTAGTGCTTGGACAGAGAAAAAAAAAAAAGAACTTATAATTATTTTTAAAAAAATATTACATGGTGCATTAGTCAGTTGACATGTTGCTACCTTATTGTATGACTTACCAAAGACGGGGTCAAGTGAGTTGACGACAAGGATGACTCCTCTGTTAGTTTCCGTGACAATTCAACACACCTGTGACATGAAAGCTTTGTCCCTTATTTAAAAAAAAACCAGAAAGCAAATAAAGCCACACCAGTGGAAACGCTTTCCATTACTGTTAAACAAATGCTTCTTTAAGCAAGAAAAGCAACATTTTAGTGAATGGAGTTGCCTCTTTTTGGGAGGTTTATGGGCAGTATCAAAATATGAGAATGTCATAATGTAGTCTCCCCTAGTTCTATTGATCTGGGTGACTTGAAAAAAGTCTTTTGCTTGCTTTTCTTTGAAATCTAGTAACTAGAAATCTAGTAAACTAAGTGAAGTCCAAACATGCTTTCTTAATTATGTTTCTTTGGCTAAACACATTTTTAAAAGATAGTGAAGTGTTCTGTTGAAATGTTTTGCGGCACCTTTATGCCTGAATACGAGAACTGGGTCTGGATCCAGAGAGCAGTAAAACACCTACCCAGTTTTAAGTCTTCTGGAGCCAAAAAAACTGTTGCTGGGATTGAATTGCTTTGCTGTGGACCCATTTCTGAAAGTGACTTTGGGTGGTTTGACTCCACTTAGGGAGTTAGAACATGATGCACAAGAGCAGGGGAAGAAACTGTGATGATTGGGGAGCATCGCAGCCTGAGTAGAAATGGCATCAGGCCCCCACACCTTCCTGCCAGTACCGAATTTGCTGTCAGCATTCTCAGGGGTGCAGGTGATGTATTTCAAGTATTCGATAAAGAACTGTGCACCCATGTACACGGTACTGCTGAAAACTTTTATAATTACAGTAATTCTGATGAAACCACATCAGCTCTGTCCTTGCCTTCTTCTCATTGCTTTTCTTTGTATTCCCTTCTTGTCATATCACATAGTAGCTATAAAAAATGCTTTGTCCAAAACACAAACTCCCTGTTCCGAATGCCACTCTGCTATCAGCAGGAACAGTATTTCAAATAAGCTGCTAGGCATTTGCCTCTGTGAATAGCTTCTTCTTTGCTCATGCTAGACTGTAAAAACCTCATATGTATCTTTTGAGTGTGCATTTTTCATTAAGAACCTCCAGAGCACAAAAGGAAGGGGTCACAAAAGGCGAAAAAAAGAGATCTTTTGCTTTATCACAAACAGTTCTCTGCCGCATTTCCTCGGTTATGACCAAGCTATAGCTATTTTCTATTGAGTGTGGAGCATACTTATTCCCAGGAAGTTTTTAAGGGAAGTACTTTGAATAAGGTTGTGCAGTGCTGATTTTTCAGTACTGTCGGAAGCCAGCCTGCCATTTCTTCTCTTTCCGCCTGACAGTGAAGTGACACGAAATGGATAGTGTTTCCTCTCTATCAGGTACGGACAAGGCTGTGTACCAGCCCGTACTTACGCCACCCGTGCTGCTGTCCCATGGCCAAAGGGGAGAAGGGTCTCCCTATAACCCCAGTTTTGGGAAAAAGGCACAGTTTAGTGTTCATAACGTAAATTACAACAACGGTTGGAGGAGGTTAGGAGGAGGTTGGTCCCCTTCAGTTAACTTTCCTAACCTTTTGGATTAGGAATCGTGTCTTGCTGTTATAGGGTCCTACTGAACTACTGAGGCCCTCAAAACAGAGGACAAAGGGAAGCTAGTGGGATATTTGTGAACCAGTACAGCAGCGAAAGATTCCCAAGAACGGATTCCTCACAACCTCACCACAAGCCTGAGGGATACTTGGTGCTGGCTGCAAATCTTGTCCCTAGTCTCATAAGACCAGCTCCTTGCTCTTCACAAAGTGGGACTCTAACATTAAAAAATAAAGAAGTTTCTAGTTTACTAGTAAACAGGTTTCCCAAACTTCCAGCAAACATAAGTGAAGATTCAAATATTTCTGTTTTCTGAAAATCACTTGTTTCTAAGCAATCTCATGACATTTAGGTGGAGAGGGATGATGCTTGATTTATGATTTTTTCGTATTTGGATAATTTTTTCCATACTTATTAAAAAAAAAAAGTTTTGAAAAGGATCTCTCAAAATCTTTTCTTCACTGAGTGATTGTATTTTGTCTTATTATAATACCCCCTCCCCAACAATGTATAATATGAACTCCTTGAGGGTCTTAGAGAGTTTTATTTCTGAAATGTTAAAGTTTTCCCTTTTTTATTTTCTGGACTGAAATCAGCTTTCTTCCATTCCCCTTCCCTTCCCTTTCCCCCTTCCCTTTCTCCCCTCCCTTTCCCTTTTTTCTTTTTCTTTTTCTTTTTCTTTTTCTTTTTCTTTTTCTTTTTCTTTTTCTTTTTCTTTTTCTTTTTCTTTTTCTTTTTCTTTTTCTTTTTCTTTTTCTTTTTCTTTTTCTTTTTCTTTTTCTTTTTTTTCCTTATTTCTTTTTTCTTTTTTCTTTTTTTTTTTCTCTCCCCCCCCCTCCCCCCCCGCCCTTTTCTTTTTTCTTTCAAACCAACCAACCAACCAACTAGCCAAACCAATTTTTTTTTTTTTTCAGTTCTGCTCTGAGATAAATTTACTGCCCAGGACAGTACCAGTCAGGAGCCCAGCTGTCCAACATTCTCTAATTAGTCACAAACCTACCTCTGCAATATCGATGCAACTTGATCTCACTGCATCAGTAACATAGCATCCGGTTTTACAAGCTTGACAGTGGTGGCATGAGAAGGAGTGAAAATTGACAGCAAGTTGACAGAATACTACTGGGACTACTTTGGGGTCCATCACACAGTCATTTTATCCCTATGCCACTAAAAAACGAACAAATTTGTCACCAGAATAGCTGTTACAGGGATCTAACCTAACAGTAGTGGGGTTTTTTTAGGTGTTTGCTCTGAATGAGGTTTTCTTCTTCAGCCCTTGAAATTATCATTATGCATAGATGGAGGAGATATAAAAGAAGATGAGCGAAAACAAAATCACATGGGAAGTGGAAAATATTTGTTTTCTCCATGTGCATGCATTGTGCTGAGTGCAGCAGGGTGCCGAGATGGACTCCTCAGATACTATCACACTAGCTGCAATATCATGTAGCTGTGTATCTCCTTCAAGCTCCTCTGCAAAATTCTGTAGTGTGATCACTCAGCTGGCTGCATTCAATCTATACATTCTAAAAAGAGAATGCATTTTATATTAGATACTGAACTTATTTTCTGTTCCTCTTGGTGTTCAAAATTCGTTGTAGTAACGAGTCATTTTATTGTCATGGTTCCTTGGTTGTGTTTTGGTTTCTGTTGTCTTAATAGAAATAATAAAACAAGTTGTTCTGAGAACAGCAGAGCTAACGGCAGTGATCTTTTGAGGATTTGTATTTGATATTACATTCATTCCTTTGCCCCATTGCAGCAGCTCTGTTCAGTTATGCTGAGCTTTATGCTTAACTCCATTAGACTTCCCTTTCTAGTCCTCTCAGCTGTCTTTCACGTCTGCAGGTATCAGCTGTGCAGAAGACACCATACGCCCTCAGTAGTTCAGAGCTACTTTTGCACTGACATGCTGGCAGAATACGTGCTGACTGGACAGCAAGAGGTCAATTAAAAAAGATAGCGGCTGAGCTGTGACTGATACTTTATTCCTAGTGGGACACTGATCTGGCTCTGTGTCCTCTATCCAGCCCCCACATTCAATGAAACTTGTGAGATTTCTCTTTAAGGCTTTAACCTCCTTCTAATCCTGGCCAATAGTTTTGGAAATTGTGAGGCGGGAGGATGGGACTGACAATGAATCAGATGGCTCAATAATGCAGTACTTAAAAGGGCTAATTTTCAAAAGTATGTAACTATTCAAAACAAATTGGCTTTCAGAAAAAAAAAGTATATTTTAATGGAAAAATTAATGGAACTTATATTCCTAATTCATAGAAGTACTTTGAAAATTCCACTAAGAAAGATTTTCGACGGAGTTGGAGTGAGAGAAAAACACATCTTTGAAAGACATGATAACAAAATATGCTAGTTGAGTCCGTCTATGGCTGAGAAAAGAACATTTGAATCATGGCACTGACACCAAAATGCTTTCTTTATTTTCAGTTTGCGTCTGGCTCAGAACCTTGCACGCTTGCTGCATGATTTTGACTGTTAGCGCATTCAAGCTGTATCATAAATAGCAGTATTGAAAACATATGCCACAGGGGAAGAAAATCTGTAATAATACCAGCTGCCATTATATGATAACGAATTTCAGTCACTACTAACCTGAATAAGTGTTTTTCATTGGGAAACAAGTGGCAAATTTACAGAAGAAAAATTTGTGTAACACTTTCAAGTTTTTAAGCCAGCCCTAAAAGAGATAATCCACTTTGATCAATGGGGAAAATCATCTGGGACTAATTTTGAAGCTGAATGCATCTAGTTGGGCTAAACAATGAATAAGAGCAACACGGTAAGAGTTTTCTCATATGTAGAAGGGAAATCCTTTTAAGGCAGCGGTTTTAGGGTACATATTCATAGGAAAGAAGAAACAAATTACAGGAAAATTTAAATTGAGTGTTTCAAATACTTCTAAAGGCTAGAATCTAATAGCAAAGAGACTTGAAAAACACCAGTAAAGGTTTTATTATCTGGGAAATGTGACAAAGTTTGGTTGCATTATCAAATATATATACTGAGAAGTAATCTAGCTTTCTATTCATTCACAGTTTTAATGTCTACAATTCTATGACTGAATCTCATGATGAGGTTGTTTTCCTCTTCTGGAGCTAGCTAGCAGATAAAATAACTATGTATATCATGGCAAATAAGCAGTCAGGTTAGTGTTTGCATTTCATGGCCACTGAGTATTTTGCTATTAGGACTTATATTTCTTTCACATTCTCTATTTAAAGTAGGTTGTATTCCAGCTGGTGACTATTATGTCCTGAAGTGGTGTGATTATCTCCAAGGGAAATCTGCAAGAACACAACTACTTCGGGAATCTTTTGTCAAGGACAAAGTCCACACACACACAACACACCTACACATCCACCCACCTTGTAGATGTATAGATATCTCCCTTAATGTAGAATTATAATTATAGATCATATTTTAGCATAAGTGAAAGCAAATAATTTCTCTTTGGAAGGATATAGGGTCAGCTGCAGGAGCAAACACAGCAAAAAATAAAGCTGTGGGATTCTAAACTTGCAATGTATTAAATAAATCCACGACTAAAGTCGCTTGATTCAGAGGTGTTTTCAAGATACATGAAGTGAAGAAGAGTGTCAGTTCATAACAGGAAGAACAAGACTTTTGAATCACATGTAGCTTAACTCAGTAAGAGTGAGTAAGCTTGTAAAGTCTTACTGAGCTTTTCAAAGCAAAAATAATGTATTTGCACTGTCAGAGATTTCAGTGGAAAATAGGCTTGTGTAAACAAGTAGGATGCAAATGTAACTTTCAGCTGGGATTACAACCTGTAGGTTGCTTGGCATAATGTCACATAACTAGTTACAGAAATGATACTGGCTTCAATTGATATCACTTGGATTTCTGTCACCGTCTTGGCGGAGACAAAATCTCATGGGTGGTTTTTAGAAACTTTCTGGAATTCACAGACAAGAGTTTTTTCATTGTGTTTTGGCTTCTGGTATTTAAGGCAATAAAGAGAGCTGGTAGGCTTGATCAAGCACAGACCTCCTTCTGTGTTGCACAGGTGACCCTAACAGGCCAGCACAGGATTAAAAACTTCCTCCAATCAGGCCTCTTGCTCCTGAAGGACCCAGCTGAGCTGCTGTACAGAGAGGGTAAAGTCTTTTCCTTTCAGGTGCGCTAGGCTGCTGCACTAAGAGCTTTGGGAGGTGCAGGCACATCCAGGGCTTCCTGCATAGCGCCTAGTCCAAGTGGAAAGACCTTTTCCGGAGACAAAGCTCAAGCTGTTTTCTGACAGACCCATGCCAATCAGTCATAGCGCAGACGTCATGCTGTTAGCATAAACAGGGCACAACAAGGTTCAGCTAACATGTAGTTCTTTGAGAAATGTATTTATTTGGCATCATTTACAGCAGCCCTGAGGTACCATTAACCTCTGCTGAAACACAAGATAGTATAGATCTGTTCTGCCAAACTGGTCTATGGCAAACAGAGATTCCCAAGCCCTCTGTATTCAATTCAAAGAGCTGTTCCTTATTGAATGGTTTGTTTCTCCAGCACAAATAAAGGTCAATCAACGTTTTCAAATAACAAACAAATGTACAAGTTCTATTAGAATTTGCCTCTCTAACATTTTTACAAAGGCCCACGAAAATCAACCCAAGATAATCGCAGGAATAATTGACCAAAGAATAGCAGTTTCTTTAATCAAGGGAACATGGTGATTAAATCAAAAGCTTTAGATCTGTGGATATCATCAATGGTCTTTTGTCTATTAATAACAATATGTCATCAGTGAATTTTAAAAACGCAGTTGTGAGAGAGTGAAATGTCTACATATAGATGGAGAAAGGTCAGAAAAATATTATTTGTAATTAAATCCATTAACTGTACTGTGGACAGTTTTCCAAGTGATTTAGATTAAAATATATTACTGAAGTGCAGCAATATTACAAAGAGAGATGCTCAAATCCTACAATTTCTTAACATTCAAGTACACTTTCCTTGGACTCTTTGTTGTTCTAAAGAGGATTCAAGCTGTAATATTTTAATTAAATAATAATAATAAAAAGAATAAAAGAAACCAGAACAACAAAAAGTTGCTAATGAAAGGCTTGGGTTTGCTTTAGAAACATTGGCAGAAATATCCCACAGCACTGAAGCTTGAGAGACACCATCGCTTCCTGTTCCTGTGCTGTAGCCATAGGGACAGTGAGCATTCTTCTATACCTTTTATGCATCACAAATCTCTTTAGCACAAGACAACATGCAACCTGAAAAAGAAATGTGATTCTCTAATTAATGATAGGGTCAAAACTTAGCCACAAGGAGACCTAATGAAGGTTGAAAGTTGCATAAGGATCTCAGTTCTCACACTTTGTTACTACTGAATGCAACTGCTAATTTTGCATTCCCCAGACTGTCTTATTAAAATAGATACTTTGTATTGACTTATAAACTCAGAATACATTTTACAACAACTCTGTAGAAAACTGGTATAAAGCTGTTTGGCATGATGTAGGCATAAAATTGGGTTTGATAGGCAGTACAGATTCATCAAGTGGAAAAGTGGCACCAGCAACACTTTTATTGTCTACCTTGGGAGAGTCTGTAAGGACAGTATGAGCACCTGGACCGCAGTCTTCCACATGTTAGCTGCCTGACCACTGAGACTGCAATACAAAGATAGTTCATCTACCATGGCCCAAACACGGTCCCTTTCTTGCATATATATAAATGGTGTGGCTACCCATGTAGATCATATACAGTGAAATGTAGCATGAGAGGTAGAAGGAAGCACGGCCACCTGCACAAGTGTCCTAGATGTATGTTAACCTGAGTATAATCTATCACCTAGTGCTTTTGAGCTCTTGGTCACAAATAGGCAGAGGTGAGCAATTTTATGCTATAAACAAAGCACAAAGGAAAACACAAATAAAGTATTTATAAATTATTTTAAAGCATCTATTGAATTAATTGGTCATAAGTGTGAAATCTTTGCACTTGCACTGTTTATTACAAGTCCTTTAAACTCAAATGCAGTTTTTTTAAAATTTTTTTTAAGCCTTCAATTATTTTAGCCCTTTCCCACTAGAATTTGTCATTTTCATTTTGTAAGTGCTCATATACTTTCAAACTTTTTTCCTGTCCTGAACACTTGTGATGTATCTATTACTCTACCTTTTATAGAACCATTTCCTCTAATATCAACAGCTTTTCTATACTTCCTTCTGACTATAGCTCATTTGTTGAAATTTCCAGTATATCCCCTAGAATATACTGATAATTTAACTCTTTTTTTTTTTTTTTAAATATGAAGGGATCCTAGCGTATCACAAATTGCCATAAAATCAAAAGTACAATGTGCTGTAGGCAAGTCAAAAGTATCTAATATGTACTCTTCTTTCATTTTTCCGATCACATCTATTTAGTTCTGTTAGCACTTTCTCAGAACAGAAAGTAGTCCATTTAGAAATGATTGGATCATCTGTTTTACCCTCAACCAAGTGACATTCATTCACCCATTAATAGTCCTTTTTTCCCCATCCAGATGTCACCGAGAAATAATTTTTTTCTACTTAAAAAACCCCCACCAAAATCCACAAGATAATGGGAAATCAACAACTGCAATTAATTATTTCATAATGTAAAATGTTATGACTTTTCAATAACATCCAACTTAAAAAAAAAGGGAGAACAGTAAAAAAATTGGCAGGTGACTACAGTCATTTCCTTGGGGATAACATGTGCTTTCTCATATTATACCTTTACATCAGACAGTCTAATATAGACCGATAATTTTGAAATAGTTGCAATTGCAATCAGTCTTCTATTTTGAAGAATCTTTTTACTCTTTTCATTGATTTAAGAGATTTTTATTTTTTTCAGAACAATAAAGTTAGCCCTGCAGACAAAGTAGACCCACTTCATCCTAGTTCTTTGGAAGGAAATGGAACAAATCTTTTTTACATTTGAAAAAAATTAAAAGTAACTTTGCTAAAAATGTGAAAGGGGGTAGTGTGTCTTGGTGTTTTTTAGGTGAAAGAAGAGCTACAGTTGAAGTTTGCTGGAGTGTGGTTTGGAGAGGGATCATTTTCCCTTCAGTTCTCACTGGTGCTTCTCTGAGAGCAAACCAATTCCCTGTCCAATGCTGTATTTCCTGTTCTGCCCCAGGTCACGGTCTAGGTGATGTTTTTCATAGTATCATTAATGGTAATATAATTTAGTGTTTTAGCATATGAAAATGGCACAGTTCATTATTGAACCATGCTGAACTTTGTACCATCGACTCTTATTACAAGCAGGATGACTGGCTTTGGGCCCTCAGCATGCTTTTACCATAGAAGGGGTAGTCCAGTCTAGTCCGATAGTCTTGCCTTCTTGTCCTTTTTCCAAGGGAAATTATTGTGTGCATTGCAATTTTTTTTTTTTTTTTTTCTTTACAGATCGTATACACCCGTGGAAGATTGCTGTACAATGATGCTGGTGCACTAAATTGCAAGAAGGTAGATGTTGTAATTGGATCTGAAAGTCATGAACGTGGGATCATTCCTGAGAATCACAGTCATTGTCTTGAGGTGCGTGTTGAAAAAGCTCCACCTACTGCATGCAGGATTATAAAAAATAATAACAAATAAATAAACATTGTGCTGGAATGATTCAGTAATCTTTTAGGCACACTGAGCAGTTTGAGTACCTTGCAGACATGAAATCTACCACAGGGAGTAGGCTTCAGTTTGTTAAGCATGAAGACATCTATCTTTGACCAACTAGACTTTTAATAAAAGCAATGGGAAGGCAGAGTTAGACATCTCAGAAGAGAATACCATGATTCATAATACACAAAACCATTTAAGATCGTGAACCCTCCCATGCAGAACTATATACAGAATGTTGAAAAATCACAGCAGTCACTGTTGTGAGTTTACCTTGCCATTCATATGGACTCTGAGGACAAACCAGTCTGTGCTTGTAGGGGTACATCAGATGGCATGTGTACAATGGATCCAACACATCCCCTTATAGATCCATTGAACATGAAGGTCCATCTATCATCAAGAAAAGTGTCCAACTACCTGTAAAACATGAAAATAAAAGCTCATGGTCCACATGCTTTTTACAAGAGATAAAAAAGCTGAGTGTGGGAAATCCTGTGCCATGCAGGATGTTGAGCAACTCAAGTGCTGGCTGACAGGTTCTTGGACACCAGAGACTGGCCTGTTGTTTGAGGATGGTCTTTTTTTTTAAATTATTTAACAGAACATTTGCCTTTCTATGAGGCTTTCTGATGAAAGTGACTACGTTTTCCTAGTTCTCCTGTAGAACATATATATATTCATAAATAGATTAGAAGTTAAACCTTTATCTTGTTGAACACTTCTAAGCTATTACTACTGATTTTGTTTTTGCTAAGCAAGGGTTTATTATTTTACAGAGCCAGATATGAACAATTTACATTCTTACAATTTACTGAAGACAGTATATTTGACACGGGAAACAACAATTGTGCTATTAGCATGTAATACAACATGAGGGAAAAAAATCTTGCTGAAATAACAGGACAGAGAGTAGTTGGAACCTGGAAGCATAGGGTAACTGGAAAAGAAGATTTACTTCCATATACTGTGTTTTCAATATATTTGAAACTTGGTACAGAAAATGTAGAAGAACCAATTAACAGCATACATGGTGGTATTCAGGTTTATCTCTTTTAAACTTTCCATCAATAAGCAAAATTTGGTTTTGAAGTAGCTAGTAAAATATAGAATGCCAAAAAAATATTCTGAGTACAGTATTCAATGGCTTCACAAGGAATCATAAAATTGTTGAGAATTGATTACTGTTCCTTCCCCTTTTTTTCTGTCCTGGACTTGAACTTTTCATCATTATCCTGTCCCTATTCATGGCTTTTAATTTTATTTTATAAGTTTGGAAATGTGAAATACAAGAGATATCTTTTTTATACATATATATTTTTCCTGAAGGCAAGAATTGCCACTCTTATTTTTGGACTTTTGTAATAGTTTTTATGTATGACACAAGTAGACTAAAAGATGTAAAGAAGTTATCCTGTTGTCTTTAAAACATCAGTGTGGTCAAATAGTCTTGTCCAAAATTGTGAATCATGACACACAATTACATTTCTTAAAATAATGAAGTAAAACTATTTATACTTGATATAAATATCTATAAAAAAATAAATACTTAGATATACTATGAATTTTCTTTTCTTTTTTTTCTTTTTTTTTTACTTATATCTCTTAGGATATGCTTTTAAAATATTTCAAGACCTTTTTTTTCCTCATATGAAGTTTGCAAACTGTGTTTTCCAAAGAAAAATTTAAAACAATAAGAAGATATCTCACATAATCTGAGGACCCTAGGAACAATAGGATTTAAGAATAATGCCATATTCCATGAGACTCACAGAAAAATTGGACATAGGAATGTCAATTAGATTGTTATTATTTCCTGTTTTCCATGTTTTGAGCACCAAACAATTTCGTGCCCCCGATCTAGCCATTCTTACCTTTTTTGCAGTCTGGAACTAGCTTCAGATTTTTTCCTTAGCCATATCACCTGCTAAAGCCTACATTTCTATTGGATTAGACTCCCTTGAAATGGTTTTCTACTTCTGGTACTCCAGTGGGAAATATTCCAAGATTCCGTTAGTTAGCATGTTTTATTCTCCAGCACTTTCCTTCTAGTTTTCTGTCCCAGGATTTGCAGACCTTAACTATAGTTGCCCATGGTTTTCTTACAGTTTGGCTTTCATTGATTTGTGATGTAATTCTGCTTACTCTGCAGAGTATCTTACACTGTGTGTAGGATCACTAATACTGGTGACAGAAGAAGTCTCTCAAAACAAGGGTGGCAAAAATGAGTCTACATATACCTGACCAGTTAACCACTGGTAATACTAAGACAGCTGTGCAATGCTTTTTCTTACTACTTTTACTCTGAAACTGTATTAATTCCCCAAATCTTTAATAAAACTACTTACTGCCTTAGTTTGCTCTGTTTTTTTCTCAATCCTACCAGAAGGTTGCCTTCCTTACTAAAGTGGTGACGTTCCCAGTAGCTGCTGGGTATCGCACTGCTCATTGCCTATATACGACTGCCTGCCTCATCTGGGTATCTTACTACAAGGTGGAAACTGGGGGGCACCTTGCGACAAGATGGAAACCGGTGACATCGCATCTCAAAGTCAGGCAGAACGAAGGGGCATGGCTGTGACTCCCTGACACCACAGATGCCTCGATAGTAATATTCTGGTTGTATTTATTCCAGCTTAACCTAAGTCAGTCGTGCATAGCAATCAATCAGCCCCATACACACGACCCCCAAAAACCAGGAAACGTAAAATATTCAGAGGCGGCTTAAACTTTGTATTTTACATAAACATTAATCTGCCTGTGACCTTAGAGTGCACTGGTTACAGTTTGGCTGGGTGGCAGGATCTGTATTCAAGAGAAACAGAACAATTCTGTAGAGGAATTGGGAACAATTTTGAAAGTCTTATTCACTGTAGATGAGATTGTTAAATTCGTTATACAGGAATGAGTAATTTTTAGATAAGTGTATTAGGTCTCCCAAGTGATTTGCATGTATAATCAAATGAAAAGACCTCTGAAATATTGAAACTCTAGATGAGAAAAATGAAATTCTATTAAGAAAGAAAGAACCTCTGCATTTATAGCGCATTCAGAGAACATATCAGAGTATAAATTTAATGCAATGCAGCAATGCTCATCTTACTTTAAAGGTAATTATATAGAAAAAGGGGCATTTAAAATGTATAAGTAGAGGCTTTTTTGCACTCATACAGCATATAATTAACAAAGTTCTTTAAACCTATTCATAAAAGAAAGTAATAAACCACTTGTAAATAATGGCAGTCTCATATTCTTTACAGTTAAATGTCAATAATCTGAATGTCTTTTTATACTCAGTTATAAAACTACATTTTTGACATATTAAGTAGAAGCAGGTATTACTAGTGTGGCATTTCAATTTTCTAGAGATTTAGACATATTCATATAAAAAGGATGCAAAATGAAGAACTGTAGCTATAGAAAACTGTAATGCTTGTAAATTAAATCAAAACTCTGCCTGCAAAACACAAAGCGATAACAGAAAAGTGAAGTTGCAGAACATTTCATAGCAAAATTAAAAGGTGTAGGTGTTGAGACCTTAAAATACTGAACTGTAGGTGCAGAACAAGAGAACAAGAGAACTACAAAGGAAAGTACCAAAGCTTGTAGTATCATAGAGACCAATTAATAATGATTTGTTTTGCAGCAGTTACTGAGTCCTCAGAAGATTAATTTGAAAAATAAATCCAGCTTTCTTCAACAGTCATTCTTTTAGGAGTGACACTTCTCAGAAATAAGGAGGAAGGGGGAAATAGGGAGAGATTAAAGAAAATATAAAGGAAAAGAGTATAGATCAGAAGTGATTTTGGACTTTGTTTTGATTTGATTATTTTTTGTTCCTCATCTCAGTCTTTGAGAGCCTTTATTACACAGCAGACCCCTCTTCTGACATATGCCATCTTGAATAGCCAGAGTGCAGGATGCTTCCAGTATATTCTTCTCTGTTTGACCTTGCCCTTGAGCTTGTGGGTACCCCAGTAGAGGTGTACAGCTAGCTATAAGAAAAGAATTACTAGGTGCCAAGTCCTACCACAGCAACAGAGAGACTGGGCTAGATTGTAGGTTACGGGCCTGGAATAGACTCAGATGAAATTAGTTAGGGTTAGATTTTTTCCCCCCCTCCAATCTGACTGCATAGGTTTAAGTTTCAACATTTAGGAACATCAAAGATTTCTTCCATTTTTACTATTGTCCATTGCAAGACATGGCACTTTGCCAATTTATAGCAAGAAGTGAGAAAAAAAAAATCAATACTTCCTTGAAATTAAGCTTCAAGTGCCATTGCTGCAATTCATAGACTGCACCTCAAGAGCACTAGTTTATGTTGCACCTAAGCTTGGATTTTCAGACTGGTTAGTTTTCCACAAAATAAACCAAATATGCAAATTCTTATTAGAATGATTCAAAATATTAAAAAAAAAATCTCAATATCTTGTATATTAAAAATAGAAATGTGTTACCTGAATGAAGTAAATGTTTAATGTCAAAGAATATATAGTCATAAATAAAGTTTTCCACAGGACTTATTTCCCTGTTTGATCAATCAAAATTTCTTTCTCATATGTTTAACTAAAAAGATAATTATGTCTGAACAGTCTTCTATATTATATTTAAGATATTCTATACATGGATACATTTAAATCTACATATAAATATATATGTATCTCTATATACAAAGACATACATGCATATTTTTCAGGGTACATTAAAACAAAGTGATTGAAATAGCTAAACAAAAATTTTTGCTGTTCAGTTTTATTTTATGATGAAAGAAAGCACCATCGGTTCTTGTATCCACATTAACAATATCTTTTGAAAGGCAAGGGGCAAGCTTCCTTCACTGCTGCAGATTGTCCAAGAACTGAACCAGAAGTAGATCTAATCAGAATGCCTCTTCCAGGTACTTCTCTCTTTCTTGGCTGTGAAGGAAGACTTGGTTAAGTGAAGCTATGCCCAAACTGCAGGTGGACACTGTGAGATGTCCCAAGGTCTTGGTCTTTCACTTACTGGGTTTAGTGCCATGGTTGGATGTCACCATGTTTCCCTCCTGCCTGCATGCTCACTTTTCTTTTCCAGACAAATCCAGGAACAAGGGGGACAATGGTGAAGCCTGGGAGCCTTTCTGCAGCACAGAGTGCTGGTGCAACCACGTCTGATGGTTTAGACAGTCTGAATTCCTCTGAGGAACCTCTCTTAGAGTCTTAAAATTTCATGGAATCAATTCAGTTTTTAGTCTTTCAGCACTGAAATTGAAGTAATATTTGCTGCTACATTTGGTTTACACTGGGTTGTTCCTCAAGACAATCCTCCACATGCGTGATATCCATCCTAAGGTGAGAGAAGTCACTCGCCCCTCTGCCTGTATGTAGTGCAAATTCACAATATTGCTCCTTTGGATCACCCAATGTGTCACTGCCTATGCTGGAAGGGTGGAAAATGAGCAGTCAGGCAGCAACAGTGGACTGGCAAGAAATTTAAGGAAACATTTAATTGAGGTTTTTGAAACTTAAAATTCTGGATCAATATGGAATCAGCACTAGAAAACCCTTCCTTGTGGCAAAATCTGCTGGTACATCTGATTCCTCTTTTTGCTTCATTTCCATGCTGGAATGAAGAAAATTGAAACAAATGAACAAATTTCATTTTGATGCCAAAGTAGCATCACTGCAATGTGGGGAGGATCTGAAAAAGCAGAAATCTGGTCTATAGTGAGGAGATTCAGACTTCTCCAACACTCAGCTTGATCATATTTCTGAGCTGAAGTTCCCTTGTGCTTGCTAGTGATGAGAAAGTAGACGATAGCAAGTCAGGAGATTGAAGGTGTGAGTACTACAAGTATACAAAAAACATGCAATCTAAATGCATTTTTGACTCTTGTCTGAAATAGTAGGTTAAAGAATACCTGTGTGATGAAGTTGTTCCTATTTTTTGGTCTCATCTTTTCTTTTTTTTTTTTTTTTTTTTAATTAAAGCTATCAAACATACTTAGAATTGGTGTAATAATTAGTGATCATGCAACAAAAGTGCATACCTACCTCAAAGACATCACTATTACTTTCTGAATTCTAATATGATGGTGTGATAAGGGATTATTGAACCTGTAACCCGATGATCATTCTTCTTTTTCTTTCTTCCATTCCAAACAGTAATTTATTCATGGGATGGGAATCTTTGTCTGCTTTTTGAACTCAAACCTTGACACTGTGAAGCAAGCTGCTATGTTGATATTCATGATTTGGGAATTGAAAGCTGTTTGCTTTTTCAATCTCCTAAAATTTGAATTTAATATTTTATTAAATGTACCATAGTCATTCCCTCATTTGTGCAGTGAACAAACATGAAAGAAAAATGACATAGACAATTTTAGGTCCAAAGGCAGAAGGATGTATGGGCACAAGTGAAATAGGGAATTAAAAAAAATAAGCCATTTAAATCATAGAAAATTCATCAGACATTTCTCTGCTATAAAATAAACATAACTCTACTTACATTAAGGCTAATTCCCTAGTGCGACTCTGCAAATCTTGTTCTTTTCACTTTACTTGGATGTAAAACTCTTTAAGAAAGTAACTTACCACTTCACTGTTGTGCAGTATGACACTGTTTCTACGAAAATCACCATTTCGGTAACTTGTTCCAGAAGAAATCCAATGAGCTAAACATCTTGAGTTACTCATTTTTACCCCTTCACCATTATGACAAGTGTTTCTTGAACCTTGCTTAAAAGTTCTTTCTCATCCTTGCAGGGCACCTGGAAGCTTATCAAGTCCAGGCTATTTTGAGCTGTGAGTGGGTGGGAGGTAGTAAAATGAGGATTGGATTCTCATGTTTGATGGATTGTTGTGATGATAAGGAAGACCCAGCTAACTCCAGCATAACCACTGGCCTGAGCAGATGTGAAAAAGCAAGTGCAGTTTTATCAGTTAAAGTATTAGCAGTAACAGCATAGAAGTAACAGTACCATTTATAGAAAGAGACTTCTTTAAATATAGGAAAGGGACACCAGCAAGATTAAAGAAATGGAGTAAGTATTGTATAGTAAAGGATAAAATGAAATAATAAAGTGTATTTATCAATAAGAAAACTGGGTGGTGGCTTTTAGCCTGAATAACTTCACCTAGTGAAGGGAAATCTGAGAAAGGAATAGCAAAATCAATGATTAGAAGCTGAAGTCAGACAAATTCAATTCAGAAAGGAGAAGATATATTTAACAGGAAGGATGATTCATGCAAATTGTTGCAGGGAGTCGTCTAATTACAAAAGTAATTACCTCAATGCAAATGTACCTTTTTTGGGCTGTGAGGTACGAAAGAACACATCAAGTGACCTATTGGTCTTTTTTGACCTTAAAATCTAGTGATATACTGCAAAATATGATAGATATCTTTGCTGTCCTTTTCAAGTCCCTTAACTGAGAGTTCATGGGAGGCTGTTAAAATATGGAATAAATTCTTATTCTAGTTATTTTTCCAAAAGTTTCAGGAATGAAGAAGTTTTACCCATAGATAAGATAGTTCATCTTCAGGCCTCAGAACTGGTGCTCTGCCAAGATCAAAAGAACAGGCATTACTGCTTGCTGCTGTTTCAGAGTCTGCAAACTCAGGGAGACATCTGTAGTTTTGCTTACCTTTATGTGCAGAATAAGGGAAAGATACCAATATAAACTACAATAAATTAATAAAATAGCTGATTCAATACTAATAATACTAATATATGTAATTACACTAACTGAAGCTATTAGGGATATCAGTCACAAGTGTGTCTGATCATTCAGAAGCGCAAATATGGCAGAAAATATGCCCCCACAGGAGACACACAAGATTTTTTAGAAGAACACTGGGTAAGACAGTAATTGCTAAAAGGACATCTGCTTATTGTTTGAAAAATAACAGACTTGTTTTTACAAGATCTGAAATGAAGGACTAAGTCTAGTATAAAAGTTCCTATCTTAGAAAAGAAGAAGGCTGAAGCAGGCAGTGTTTTTTGGGGGAAGGGGTGCTGTTGTAGAGGCACGCCAAGAAAGAAGGAAACTGTCTTTCCTTAACAGTTGTAGGCAGAATTTGTACCAGAGCCATGATACTAAGGCTGAATCACTAGAGGATGTGTTTAAAACAGCTTGGTCTATTCAAGTTTTAGAAGAGCTGATGAACTGCAGTTTCAGTAGGGAGAAAAAAAAGAAAAAAAAAAAAAGAAAAGCAAAACTAGAGCAAGGCTGGGGCAAGAGGCCCATATGCTGACTTTCTGAGTAGCCATTTATGTGATAGTAAAGGTAAGAAGCTTTTGCCACTGATTTTTTCTACTCTTTCATTACATGTGCATGTGGAAAGAAAGCAGGATGGTATTAAACTGACATCCTGCCCCAACTGCCAGAATGTCTTCTTATGGCTTCAAAGTCTAGATTCACACAGCAGAAGGCACTGTCTGCTTTACTCACTTGCACAGTAGTAAGGGCTCTCATACAGCCTGTGGGAAACCTGGGCTCAAATCCCTCTTCTGCTGTTGGAAGACTAGAAAATATAAGTCTTTTTCATTTCGTTGGTAAGAAGAAACTCAATTGCCAGACTGTAGGGTATTTTGAAATCGAGAACTTCTCAGTGTCTTCTGTTAGTTCTTTTTCATTTCACATGTCATACTTAAATGTTCTTCGAGTTAGAACAAAAATAGATATCTAGTGCCTTGAACACCTGCTTGGAAGATGGAGAACCTGAGTTTTTGGTCCTGTTTGACTTAATGATAGACACAAACACGGTCTGTGTCAACTTGCTCTCATTCCTCAGTGCGTGAGCCATGGTGCTGCTCTCACCAGGGCTGTTGCTCAAGGCAGCACCACTGATGTCCCCAAAGAAGGAACTTGATGACACACAAGGGTGAAACCTCTTGATGAGATTCAAAGCACAGCTCTGGCCAAAGAAAATTGCTGGTAAAGTTTCTCTTACCCATGTGGATCGCACTTTGGACTTTGGTTTTTGAGGTGCCAACTCTGCTCAGTTGCTTCCTAGCTCCTGCATGTCTGTCTTGTCTATTCTTTCTCCAATTTGACTCATAATATCTGTATTTGACTGGACTTCTTTTTTTTTTTTTTTTTTTTTTTTTTTTGAGTTATATTCCATTTTCTTTTGATCCTGCCTATGTTATTCTGTCTTCCTCAGAATGACCTGGCTTTGTTTCTGACTTTGATTGCTATTTGCAGTACAAGTCTCCAGGAAACCAGCAGGCTCTAAAATTCCCATTACTATTTTCGATATACAAATCCCACATGTTGATGGAAAGATCCAGGGGTAATTGCAAAGACGATATCTCCAAGCTATTGAGGTCTGTTTCACATGTCTGTCTTTGAAGTAGTTATCAATTCCTAGGATGTAAAAGTTTATTACGAAAAATTTGAACAGACTATACCATTCTAATAAACTATTCCTGTTTAATCTTTCTTTTTATGCAGCTATCAAATTGCAGATCTTTGTCAGAAATGAGTTATCTCAGCAGGGTGCAGAACAATAATTATTCATGCCAGGACTGCGGTGATAGACATTACTCATAACGACTCAAATTAATCATAAGGCATATGATTGATGATGAATACATCAAATTGTGTGGTGTGGACGCATGAGGACTGTGGATATTGTTAAACATGTCTTTGATCCAAAATCAGAGGTGATTTTTTTGAGAGAGCTCAAATAATCTGGCTATTTTATTTAGTCATTAATATGGATCCACATAGCAAATAAAGGCAATCAAAGGCACTTGAGTTGCCACTGGCAACTTTAAAATCTCTGAAAGAAGAGGCTATAAACATGATTGCTTCACCATAGAATATTGTCAGTGAAACATGCCAGGCATGCCAACATAACATTGTACGCTTGAGACCCATATATGGGTCTGAAGGTTTTATAGTTGTGTCTCAAGTCAAAGGGAAATTAAAAAAACCAAACAAACGAGCAACCCCCCACACTTTAGGATTATTTTGATTAAGTAGAGGAAGGATTTGACTTTTCCACTTTTGGGGATTTTGTTTCCTTAATCACATGCTGTTAGCTGATGATGACAGGTCAGGCTGCTGCCTAGGTTTGTCTGTCCTTACTGAAGCACTAGGTCTCCACATGGCTTCCGTAGATTTTTAGTTTGCCACTGGATGGAGAATAAAGGGTTTTCACTTCGACTTCCTTCCTTTTCTGTGTCCTCTGCACATGAGGAGGGTGTGAAAGTGATCTTGGCTCCTGCCCCTCAACATGGCAGTGAGCTGAGCTGAGCTGGCAGGGGTGGTAAATAATCTATACTACAGAGCATTTGGAGGTTACTTTCTTTCTGGGACAAGTCGGCAGCTGAGGCTGAGAAAGGGGTTGGAACTCTCTGAGTCACAATTTCTTCCGTGGCTTGCTCTGGAGGTGCTGTAACTACTTGCTGTCCCAGACATGGGCAATTGAACACAGGTTCAATTTGGCCCTCAATAAAGAAGAAATCATGAGTCTCAGAAAAATTGTTCCATTTCATGAACCAATTTTCTCATGAGAAGACACAGCACATCTACAGAATCTCTGCAAACAGCATAGAAGACAGATGTATATTATCTGTGATGACAGGAAATGGCTGAATTGCTTATTGGGAAAAAATTAGTTTCCTTGATGACTCATTATTTCAAAAATTGCCTGTCAAGTTAATAGGCAGGCTTTATTATTATTACCTTTTATTATTTCTATTACAGTAGCACTCAGGGCCTGCAGTCAAAAACTGGGGTCTCACTGTGCTAAGCACCATGTACAAATAAAACCTTCTGAAGGTCTCTGCCCCAAGAAGCTTGCTGTTTTGAATCCTGAGATGGCAAAAATTTGGGCATATTTTTTATTTCAAGTCTCTGGATAAGTATTTTAAAATCACTTCTAGTGCTGTTAATCAAGAAAGAGTTTTCTACAAATAAACTGTTGACAAGTTTTGCCTTTTATTTTTTTCCTAAAGGATTTTTTTTTATAGCAGAGGAAATATTTTGAAATGGTAAAACCATTCAAAGGAATCCACGTTTATGTTCATCCTTAGCAGACAGTGTCATAAGAAAATGTATGATGAAGCCTGGACAACTAGTAAAAGTACTGACTGTTGTGGATTTGATTAATTCCAAATCTTAATTCCAAATCTTCAGGAGATGCTTAAATGGATAGATTCTAAAATAATCTTTATAGGTTGACAAAAAATATATGGTCACTATACATATATATAAGATACCATTTGCTAAGTAACAAGTTCCTTAACAATAACTTTTTAGCACTGTAGCATTAAAAATGTAACATTAAATGAAGCCATTCAGTACTAGGACCAGTAGAAAAATGATCTGCCAACTATTAGATCTAGGAAACAAAAAGAATATAAGTTCTTAAAAGGCTGATATTTTAATAGATGTTGAATAATAAGCAAATCATTAGGTACTGTGTCATGATGCCTTTGCAGCTTTGCCTGTATTTTTAGTAGTAACTATATCTCCATAACTCCCACCTCCATATCTTGTCCATTATTTTTTCGTACTTAATTTGGCAACTCTAATTGATGATAATTTCAGAGTCACTGTATCTTCTTAAAGTAATTCATATCACATTCACCTAGCAGTATGAGCTGCCCACTCCTTATATTTCAATGGAGGTTTTCAAAGAGAACATTTTGTTAGGAGTGTATTCACCACTTAATTTAGTGTGCTCAAAAATTATCTTGATAGTCTATAAAAATAACACTACACCAATTTCAAAACAGCCTATTGGCAGAAGTGGAATCATACTTATTTGCCTCAGGCCTGAATTTGACATTGTCTTCTGGTATTAGTTTAATTTATATATATTTGATGTTGGGTAGTTTATTTCTCAACAATGTAGATTTCAAAATCACAGAGGCAGAAGTTATTCAGGTTTTTTTCCTGGAATGTAAAAGTGTGAGGTTTTTTAAAGCAAAAGTTGAGTTCCTTTTACATCGACTTTGTATTCCTGTATAGTACACTACCAAAGCTTCTTTTGTGGCATTTCCTCAGTGCAAATGAGGAAAAACTCCTCAGATTGGTGATTTAGACTTTTCTAGACTTTAACTGAACTTTTCATTTATATTCCGACTCTAGAGTATAATTTTCTCTTGGTCTTACCCTGAAGGCTATTGCACCTTCCAGTCAACTGCACTGTATTATTTTTTCAATTGGCTTTTCTTAGTGAAGTGTAATTTATTTACAAAATGAACTGCCCTGTCCCATAAAATTCATTGCAATGCAACACAGTGTGTATCACCAACCTGCCCATTGTAATGGAATAGATTTCAGGTAAAGGTGAGAATACAATCTCGTCACTTTTTAAGCATTTCATCCCACATCTTAAATGCCTGAACATTGTCTCCAGTATATCTTTTTTATAAGTGGAGCAATGAAAATGCTCATGAATCAGTTCAGAAACTGAGAATTAGTTCTGGTCCATAGTGTTCTTCCAGTGTAAATTAGCTACACATTTTGTTGTTATGTTAAAACATCAAGGTATAGTGAGCGGCCTTATTCCTTGACGTCAGAGGGGCGACCACATCATTTTTGATATACCATTTAGAAAATTCTTTTCCAGGATTTTTCCCAGTAAAGGTATCTCCCCTGCCAGGTATTACTGACTATCTTTCTATCTGTACTTCTCAATTAGTTTTGAAGAATGTCATTGTATACCCTCAGTCTGAGAAGTGAAGTAATCAGGTAATATTCAGAATCACTGGGCCATGTAATTTGATTATGAATGTTTACCTTGTGATTCTGCTATAGAGGAGAATCAAAGCAGTGGGAAGGACACACAGAGGAAAATTCCAGAATGAACTCTCAGAAGTTTATCCTTCTGAAATGAATATTCCTAACTGAAATCCACATTTGCAGTAACAGAGAATAAAAATAGCAACCCTTTTGTGTGTTACAGTAAAGAGTCTCTTTTTATCTTTACTTGATACTGTTTACTCAAACTTGCTCAAAGCTCACATGAGATGTGAGGCTACCATAGGAGAATGAACCAAAGAATTTTGGAAGAAATTTGTTGGTTAAACCTTTTGGGCAGGTGGGTACTGGTGATGCAATCCGTTCTTTGAAGCACTGAGGTTGCCTGCTGTTGTACAGCAGTAGCAAAAGAATGTTAGATTAATGGATGCCTTGTTTGTGCTCACAGTGGCTCTGTAAGCGAGAAAGACAAGGGATTAAATCAAAAAATAATCGAAAATGAGGGTTCAGGGACAATGAGAAACAGAAAGCAATCGAAGGACCTCAGAAAAGCCATAGGCTACCTAAGGATTGGGTTGAGATGAAGAGTTTGAGAAGAATATGGAAGTTTGGTGAAACAAAGCATCTCCAGTGATATGAACTCCTAAAGTTCTTCTGATTAGCCTGAGTTCATGACAAGTAGTATATCTATTGTAAAGGTCATTTCAGATCCTAAAAATACCTTGAAATGAGCAGACCTTTTTAATGAAAACCAGGGTGCCTATGATAATACCAGGAACACTAGACTGAGGAGAAGCTATTAGGGTTTATAGGCTACAAATTCCCGTATCTACTGATATCAATGATGATTCAGTCACCCTCTTACACAAACACAACTTACAAGGTTCTATTTTTGTCCACTGAACCTGACGGTGTTCTTGCAGGGTGACTATGATTCAAGAGAGTACGCATCTCCCCATCAGCAAGCGAAGGCAAAGTGGGTGGGAGGGAGGAGGGAAGGGAAGGGGAAGAGCCATCATTCATTCCGGAATTCACTGAGTATCACACAGGGCAAGAAAGAAGCAAGAAGAAATCGTGGTTCTGTGATGAGAGCGCAAATCCAGTAACTTCTGGGGCTGTTCCTGGCATGCTGCATGATGCACTAAGATTTGCCAAACTTACCACTCTGACCCTACCCCACTCCTACCTCAAAACTTACAGTATCTATACCAGGGATATATACTCCACTGAGTGCCCTGGCTACAGCTTCTGGCTAATTACATGGTCCAAAAGGGCCAGGGAAACTGGGTCTTACCTGAAATTTCACATATAGTAGATTGAAATATTCATAAAATGTGCAGCATCTGTTGTGACCCACACACAACTGGTTCAGCTTGCACTGCAGTCCCTTATGAGAAACACCCTGTAACCTCGACAGTCTGGATAAAGCCTAGATGCTTGGCAAGTCTAAATACAGTTCATCTTTCTGTGGTCATTGCAAAAAAGTCTTAGAGCCATTTCTTTCCATTAAAGCCCTGATGACTGACAAATGCTGTGTTTGCTCCAAGATTGCCTCTTCCTTCTTGGGAAGAGATAGTGCGGCTGAATACAACTCAGCCTTCATTTGTTTGGAATCACTTCATGCTTTTCTTCTCTGCAGGCTGATTTCTTAATGCCTGCAAATGTCATTCTCTCATGGAGGCCTCATTAATAATAATTTTTCTTTTCTATATCTTCTGCAGGCACATACCAGCTCAGGAAGAGTGGTTTCCAGTGGGAGGTAACCTTTGCCCTTCAGTAGTCTAAGGTTTCCACTGCTGACTTCTTTTCTTCACCAATCACTACTTTTCCTTTCCATGTCTTCTATGAACTGTCTTGATTGCTATTAAATATAACACATTAGCATATGCCGAACCTGACATTTGATTAACGGATGCCAAATTATTACCTGTTACAAATTGTTAAAGGTGTGAATGTGGAACTACAGCAATTACAAAAAATCAGGAGAACTGTCTTACAGAATAGATGTTGTTATAAAATCTGTTGGACAAGTCTGAATTTTTGGGTTAATTTGGGCCTGAATTTTTTGGGTTATTTTATATTTGAATCAGTAAAAGGAAGTCATCATGACAGAGAGGTTAGATCACTCAGGGAGGTGTGAAATAGACATTTCAATGAAAAAAAAAAGATATGTCATATATTTCTAGCATTACGTAAAAGTGAAATAGGTGGACAAGCAAAATTGCCAGCCTTTTAAAAGCATGACTAAATATGAGAATGTCTGATTCTCACTAGTCATGCAGCAATAAAATAACCTAAAACCCCCACATGCATTTACCAGAAATGTTAAGATGCTGTTAACAGTGTATAAAGAGCCGACTGATCCTTCTCAATCATCTCATGAAAAGCCCAAATATTATATTTCTCCATTATTAGATCTCCTACCTGGGCATTTCTACATTTACTTATATGCCTGGGTTTTATTACCACATTTGCTTTTGCTCATTAGGAGATATTGGGGTTTTAGTTCTCTCTCTCTCTTTTTTTTTTTTTTTAAACATTGGTTGCTATTGAAAAGGGCTGATAGATGTTAAATTCGCACTTGATTTTTTAATTCCTCTAATGATATAAGGCCTGGTTGAATTGTAGGTGATTTTTCTGTATCATGTTCTTCAGCTTTTTTCTCTTTAGTTAGGTACCATTAACCTTCCAGTGATGCCATCTCTGTGTCTTAGACTGCAAAAGGTTGTGTCTTCTGCTGTCTATCTCTGCTCTGTACCTTGATATTTTTCTCATGTATCTCCTTACATTTAAATAGCACTGGTAATGTTTCTTTTGAGAAATCCATTTTTAAAATAGTCACTTTCTAACTCACTTTTTATGATCTTGATATTGTTAATTTGGACTTGCATTTCAAATCAGAAGCCTGAATCGAACCTGAGGGCTGCAATTTTATTTGTAATCATATGTAACTGTAACTAATGGTAGTTATATAAGATGTACCAAGAACATGAATACAGACTTCATAGCTTATTATCATGGGCTACTAATTGGAGTTATTTGAGGAAATATTAAATAGACATAGCTTACACAGTTATGGGGTACTTATTTTCCCTCCTTCTGCTAAAAGTCCCACGGGACACCCATCACTGTCCTCTAAATTGGGTGATTTTCTTATCACTGAGATCCTTTGGCCTTCTACTCACTTTTTCAACTCTCAGGTGTGGCCACTGGTTGCATGGGATCCCTTTCATAGGTACGCCTCTTTGCATCTTCTACCTCCTTAACCCTTACCTAACCTGGTGCTGTGTTTAATATTTTTACTCTATCAAGATATTGGACAACTTGTTCAATAGTTGAAGGCTATCATACCATAATAGCTTTAACCAGATACTTTGGGTTTCCTTACATTTAGTCTATTCCCTCTGCCAAGTCAATTATCTCAAAATTCGGTTTATTTTCATATTTAGAAGTGCCAAGTTAAACTGAAGGATATCATATTTGCCTTAGAAAACATTGGACCATAGAAAATACCCTGCATCTCTTTGACTGATATGTTTAAATTACTAATTTTTAGTTTTCTAAGATTATTATTACAGAATTGGATGCAAGGGAGCTCAGTAGCTATCTGTCCCCTGTCCCACAACACTGTGATAAAACTACCTGTTTCCACCACAGCCCAGTAAAATGCCCGGTTCTACTGATACACATAGTGATATATTCTCTCCCTTCTGCTCATCTGCCTTTCTGGTTTTACCATTCTTATGGATTTCTTAAGTATCTACAGCATGACCAACTGCAATTAGATCTTCACCCTCCAAGTGACTCAATCCTTCTGTCATACAGCTTGCCTATTGATATAACATCTGCTATCCAGAACAGTTTCATCCTGTATTTAGTAGGTTTAAACCACTATGACATAGAAATCTCTGCATTTCAACTGCAGCAAGCTGGGGACTCAAATACCATTTCTGTGCATGAGTAAGAGGCAACCTCCTTATACTCCGCCTGTTAAGGAATTTCTGGCTATCTGGAATGAACCGCAAGTTCCTGAACACTTGAGCAAAGAAAGCTGAGACTGAGGTTTGTTTTAGGATCATTTAAACTGAGTCTCAGTTAATTCTGGTGATAATTTCATGTTTGTGGCACTATGATTCCAAGACACCCAATGCTGATGGAAAAGCTTATCCCTTTCATCTTACTGACTATGCCAAGAAATTCTGCATGAAACAAAGAAATACGCCACTGGAACTGCAAATAAACAGATACCGACTTCAATATCTAGAGGAACACATGCTGTACTCTTCAGACCAGGGTCTACTGTCCTGCGTTTTCTCTCAGCTCGGAGTAAACATGCTGAATCATGGGGAGTCTGGGCTTACTGAAACTCTGGCTGACCCTCTTGGTCAGTTTGAACCACATCTGGGATTCTTAAAGAAAGGGCCAAACAGCAGGGCTCCAGTCAAATCCAGCAGTCAAATAGCATGGGCTTCATTTTTTCCTGCATTTATTATTTTTTTCCAAAAGGATTTACTGATCTTGAAAGTTTACCTTAACTTAGCCTTTAGAGCATGCTCCTTTCTTCTTTCTCAGAGATTGTTCCTTGCTTTCAACTTAATTTTATTTGCAATTTCTAAATAGCAAAGACCAGAAACAGAAGATGCCCTAGTGCAAGAACTAGTTTTAAAATCAAATTGAAGACAAAACAAAAATAAGAAATGTAGTGACAGAGAACTTTTAGTTCAAAATCTTTCACATTTTGTGCACCACAAGCTTTCTTAATTTCTCTTATTTACTTGCGGGCACACAGTACACAAAATCACCTGTGCCAATGATTAGAATTCAGATTACAGAAAAGAGAACAAACATCCACCCTCATTAGTCCAACACTTCTATTGCTCACAATTTTGGTCAGTTTTGGGAACAAAGTTAAAAAAGCTTTGTTGTGGTTTCAGGCAAACACTGGATAATGAAGCCCCAATGACCTGATTGCTGGTTCTTGGAGACGTCCCTTTCTCTCTCTCGACAGAAAAATACCATCTTTTCATTACAGCTAAAAATTACAGGTATCGAGTATGTTGGTGTTACAGACTCTGATGCCATAGCTTTCAAAGGCATAGTTAAGTTCTGATCTTTTTGCTTAAGTCTGGGAAATTCCTGTTTTTCTTGTGCTGGTATTTATCTCATCCCTATCAGTTTTATGCTGACATTGTTTAAAGCTGTACTACTGAGGATTTATAACGGCGTTATAAAGGGGATAATTAGGTCTCTCTAGTTTCAGAGAGATTTCTCATCTTTTCTCAGAACAAAACTGTCATACACGCAGTAGCACATAATTTTGATTAACTTAATAAAATGGGCAAGATCCTCATTAGCTGGTATAGCTCCTTTGGAGTCAATAAAAGTAGATCGTAATTTGATGTCACTTGGTCTAGCTCCGCTTCCAGCAGTAGACCTATTCTTGTTTATACCAGCTGAGAATTTAGCCCAGTGTTCTGACACAAATAAATGCTATTATTTGGTAACTAGCTTTATTTTTAGGTTGTTGTTCAATCTCTTGTAGGTTGCTCAAAAGTTTCTACCTATTTAATCTATCTGCTTTGCTTGCTGTGAGTCTGTTCCTCAAAAAATGTCTAAGGCAGGGCAGCAGCCCACACATAAGCACAAGCGAGACAGAAGGAGAAGGAGTGAAAACAAGAAGTCAGTGGAGCAGTGCCAAGTTTCAATAGTTGAGGATCTGCTCAGAAACATTTTCGGTGCTTCTTTCAGTCTTGCTAATGCTGGTGTGTAGCTCGAGTCTTTGGTTTGAGTCCTTTGGGAAATACAGTAGCAATAAGAATAGAAAAGCAATTTAGGTGGCATCTTTGATCATCATTGCTGTCAATCAACCCAGGGCTTGGCATTAACATATGCTCTTTAGAGGAAAAACTAATCTACTCCATTTGGTAACATATTAAAATCGTTAATATTACAAAAATGAGACTGAAAACCTGAACTTTTTTGTTGGAAGCCTGTAGAAGAGAGGGTGAAAAATGTATTTAGTGTTCTTTTTTTGTTGGAAAGCCATGATTCACTGAAACAAGACACTACTGATAAGAAAATATTTTTAAAATGCATTTTTCATTTTTAGCTTCTAGGAATAAGTCTAATGTCAGTGAAATGCTCTATGTTAATTTTTTAAATTAAAATCTCATTTCCAATTTGAAGAGCTGCTTTATTTATAATTTTAAGCTAAATATTGTAAGAAGAGAAAACAAACTGAAATATAAATAAAACAATCAAACACTACAATAGACTTATGCTGAGTTTGTTTTCAGTTCATTGGTTTTTTGATGTTTTCAGGGCTTTGACTTTTTTTCATCCAGAGTCAGGCTGAGAAATTTTCTCTAGATCTCAATTTTCTTCCAGGAATGGAAGAAATATTTGGTGTTCAGCTCTCATCAGTCCCTTTATAATTTTTAAGGCTGAAAAGGAATTTATTGTCTAATAACCTAGATAACAGAGGTTGTAGACACTGGACTGAAAAAGAAATTATTTAATAAATACTTTTAATGCAATTTTTTTTTTTTTTTTAAAAAAATTCTGGCAGTGATCTATCTGCATTAAGTCCTAGGCATTCTTAAAAACATGATTTCTTTCTGATCACATCTGCACTGAACAATACTTATGCTATGACATATATGACTCAGCCCAACCATATCTACCCTGTAGATTTCATTGCTTCACTAATAAGAAAACTGTAAGAAACCCAGTATTGGGTTTAGCTGCGATTCTCTTTCAGTCATAGGCTCTACAGAAACATAGTACCATGAAAACACATACAGAAGCTAATCAGAATCTCCATTCAGTACATATTTTGTAATGCGGATGCTTAGTTTATCCACAGAATAGGATTTTTTAAAAAATTAAGTGTAACCCAGAGCTAATGAAAAAAGTGACTCTTTCATTATCACTTTCAATAGTTTCACAGTGGGGTGAAAATTATTGAAATAGTTTATATTTTTAAGAGCTCTTTTTCTCTTGAAAACTTTTAAGAAAAAAAATCCCTATGACTATAGAATTGGTTAAAATGAAGTAATTTAAAATTCTGTACTGAAAAAGAGACATTTCACACAAACTCAAAAATTACCACTGCTTTACCCATCTCCAGTGTTTAGGCAAGTGTGAGTAGATTCTTTCTAGAGGAACAAAGGCATAAATAATCCAATTTCTAGAATTTTAGCTTAATAGATTGGCGCTGGGAAAACTGGTTTTAGTCAGAGTCAACAATTGTTGGAACAAACTACTGAACGAGCGCACGGCAATCTGCGATCTTGAAAGCGAGACGGTACACTTCTTTGGAAGGTATGCTGTAGGTAGAGAGAAATGTCAGAAGCATGCTGGGCTCTGCTCTGGAGGAAATCCAACAGGGCAGTCAAAGCAAAGTCTCTTCTGGGTTTAATTCTGAGAAACTGCGAGTCACACTTGATTCCCCCCAAACGACAATTCTTGTATCTCACAGTTAGAGACTCTTGCGTTATATTATTTCCACGGCAGAATAAAATTGAAAGTGTTGCATGACACGTACTAAACAGAATGTGTTAAGATGTCTGTCTTAGTTACCCAGAAAAAAATCTGGAGTAACTCAAGAATTTGGCTCATTGATTTTAGACTTTACACTTAGCAAAATGTAAAGGCAAGTGTAACAGAAGAAGTATCAAAGTCACTTGGAGTTAATCTGTTTTAGGTAAACTGATACAATGTTGTTAAATCATGTTTATAAAAAACCACAAAGGGCTCAAGAGAATTGGTAGAGAGAGCTTAAAAACATGCTTTTTTTTTTTAATGAGTCAGAAGAAGAGCTGTCCTTTCTAAATATTCTGTTACTTCCAACTGCCTAGCTTAGTGCCTACTGACGTGATGCAGAGATTTGGCAGAGCATAAATATTTTTTAAAGCTTACTCATTAACACCTTGGGCCCATCCATCAGCATGATTGACATCAAAAGACAAAGCTTTTTTTTTAATTTTTTTATTTTAATAGGACACAACATGTACGAAAGGCTTTCTGTGGGCTAATGCGGCACACCTGACAGATGTGTGAGTCATTTGACACAATGGGTGGTATTCATGAACACTCTATCACCTTGCAATCAACTCAGTATAGCATTCCTTCTTATTTTCTGAATCCCTCTTTCTTCAAAATAAAAGGAATTTAGGAATAACTGCACAGGATTCAAAGCAGAATCATTTATATGCTCCATCCCCAAGATGCTACTAATAATGATGTACACGACATTATCTGAAATGTTATTAGGAAAATAATAAGGACTTCCTGAACTGTGTCTAAGAGATAGGCTTCATCTGTTCTGTGCCATGCACTTTGTATTATTGCACCGAATGAATCCAGTAAAGACTAATTGGCATGAGTGAGTAACATAGCAGTGCAATAAAGATAACTTGTCACCTTTTGCTCGTCTGCTCAATATTGTCTCTAAATGGTAATAGGTTTCATTATATCCTGCTGTATTTCATGGAGATTCAGCAGACAGAATATGCAAAAGTGAGAGAACCACAGTGGGTTTTAAAGTAACGTTACCTTTACGAGGGAGGAAAAACAACAAAACGCCCCAAAGAATATATCCCTTGGTTGAAAAACAATCTATGAGAAATAGGCACTATGAATGTAGAAACTTCAAAAAAATTCAGCTTCTTTTAAGTGATCTGGAAGTCTTTTGCCAAATGTTTCACAGGGTTCCTCTGCCTTGGTATAGTAACACGTGTGGCTGTATTCTGTGGCTTGCCCTGTGAACTCAGACTGTGCAAGCCAGCCTGATCCACAATCATTCATCGTGTGCATCAAGCCCTGCTTCCCATCTTCCATCATGTGTGTTCTGGACTTTTGTCCATTGTGCTTGAATCCCACCTTCATGAATGTTATCTTGATCCAAACAGTGGCATGTTTTCTCTTACTCTGTAGCTCTGAGACGAAGCAGTTTCCTTCTGCGTTGGTTTCAAACCCATTTCCTTCAATAACCTTAGCATTAAGCATGGGTAGCCACAGTTTATTTTGAAGGACTGAGCTCTTTTCTGCTGTGGCTGATGAAATTCTGTCTGGACAATCAATATATGGCTGCCCAGAGCACTCATTTATATTTGCGGCAATTGAGGAATGAGAATGAAGAACTTATCTGAAAGACTGACGACCAGAGGACACTGCAAATTATTTAGCTATCAGTCTTGAAAAACACTGTACTGCTGCCTGGTGCCTGCTGTCTTCTCAGAAGCTTCTTGAAGTGGAATGGGGATATTGATGAACTATTTTATCAATCTGCAAAACCAGAAAGCATCCCTATAGGTGACATGACCCTCAAAGTCCAAGAAAGCTATGGAAATTAGGAATGACATCTGTTGTCATGTAAAAATAGTCACAATAAAAAAGCATAAATAGAATGTCATAAAAATGGTGTTTTATTTAGCACAAGCAGTTTCAAGCAAAGTCAAAAGTGCAGAACAACACTGAAATAGGCAGAAACATAAAATTACTAAAGCAGCGGAGAAAGTGGCAGACCACATCAATGCTTACAATATCTGAGTCCTCATTTGCCTTCTTGTTCTCCTTTCCCTTTCTGAGTCTCTGTGTAGGTGCAGAGCAATCCGCGCATGGAATGAGGGGCGACTACCTAGAGCTACAGGCTCTAACAGCTTTCCAGAAACATTTGAGGAAAAAATGATGTGAAGAAGTCCTAATCCTAAATTTGGTAGCCAAGGAAGATTCAGCATGTTGAAAAGCACATGGACTTTGTCGACAGAAGATCAGCACAATGAATCCTGCTAGCTCCTCCATTGGAACCAGCACATGCTCTTGTTTCTGGACTTCAGATTTGCCTGTTGGCATTACAAAAAATTCAGTACCCAGTTCCATGGCATCTCTTTCCACTGAAACTCTGGTTTTTTGCTGTTCCCTCCTCCCTTCCTTCCATGCCAGCAGGTTTCTCTGCACCAGCTCCTCCCACAGTCACAGTGGCATTGGGTCTTCCATGTTACTCTCCAGCATTTCAGGCTGAAGTTGTAGTGCTCTTTTTTTAGCCTTTATTTTCTGGACAGCTGGTCTCCTCTAGATATCTGCAATGGGAAGTAAACACGGTCCATGCGATATTTCTATTTCTTGGTGTTTCATAAACATATGTGCAGGAGCTTTTTTTGGAAGCCTGGGAACTATCCAAACAAATTAGAGGACCTTCTCAGTCATGTAGATGGTATGCCAAAATCTCACCTAGAGCTAATCTGAGCAATTAGGATCCCTACTACACGAAAAGTCTACTAAAGGAAGTAAATGGGATCTGTTGCAACTCATACTGACGTTCCAGAGCTTGGTAGGACACTAGAGTGGATTCTGCTGCATATGTCTTGTTCTCCTTGTGTCTGCTTACAGGATCAAGTTCTTGTCCGGTTGCATAAACAGTGCTCGCCCCCTTCAAAAAATAAACAAAACCAGAATTTCAAGGGCATTTCAAAAGAGAATAACCTCTAAAAGTCAGAATTTTTGCAGGTAACATTGTTGGCTTGTCCATATTTCCTTCTAGCAAGATGCTACTAACCACGGGGCACTGCCCTGTATTCTGGGAATGACAGTGGCAGTGGTATTTCAATCACGGTGTTTCTCAGCTTTCTTCAAATCACATGTGCTACTCTTTTGTTAAAAGCTTCGCAAAGATGTGGGATAACCTTTTTCACAGATTGATGTGTGGGAAAGATGAGAGTAAGAGGGATCAGCTGCGACTGAGTTTGATTTGGTTAGAGGTGGAGAAGCTAAGGTTTGGACTTTTTAGCAATGAAACCAGGCCCTTAAAGCCTCATGTTGCTTTTGGCAGACATTCTCCTCCTCCCCATCTTATTTACACTCTCTGCTCACGTCAGCTTCTCTTTGCAGCCTGTTATTTGCAGAGCCGAGCTTCTTTGCACTTCCTTCTGCCAGCCTCCAGCTGATCATGAGCCACAGAACAGTCACCCAGAAACCTGTCACCACTGGAATGGTGCACCAGAACGGGGGATACGGAGTTGGACTGCAAACCCTGTACGACAGGCTGTGGAAGAGGCTGAGTCAGCCTCTTGCTCAAAAGGCCATTATAGCATTCAGTTTCTGATCTACTTGCCATGTGTGATTGCACATTGCTGTTAAAATGGCATATTGGCCCTGATCCTGAAAAGCTTTCAGACATGTATGCATTCAGTGAGATAAAGGACTATAGGGAGATGCCTATGTTTCCTATAAGGACATCATATTGGTAAAAAAGGATAGGTGCAGTGATCTCAAAGTATTTTGTGATACGAAAGCATGGGGGAGAATGTAAATGCACATATATGTGATTTGCACATGTATATATAGTACATCTCTGTAACTGAATGACATTACCACGGGGATAATAAGGCCCGCAAATAGCATAGTCAACAAATTTAGCTTGCTATTTTTGTGTCTTTCATTTGTGAACTGCCAAGGAGTAGATTGCTATATCCTCGAATTTATCTTTGAAAATCATCTACAAATAACTTGTCTGTGAAACTCATTTGACAGGGTGCCTTACATGATCACCTCTCTATCGATCCTCTGAGGATGTGAGTTTGTTCTAGTCTTTAAACTAGCAAGACTAGTTCTTTAGCTCCGCCTGTAGCAGTTTGTTCTCTCAACTCTCAAAATTCATTTAGCATTGGGGACATTGTGCAAAACTCTTAGAAACACAAGAATTTTTATTCTGCATCTGACTGAGAGTGTGACATCAAATTTCATACAATATCATACATTTCACACTGCTTAGTATACAGCAACATGTAAGGAGAAAGATTGGGAACTCGAGACTCCTCGCAGCTCGATGAGCACGCTAACACTGTGCTGCTCTCGCAGTCTTTGCTGTCAATGAGAATCAAGTATGCCAGTGATAGACTTGCTCTACTACAATATCTAAACTACATAAATATAAAGGAATTACATATATGCATGTCTGTATACTGTGCATGTATGTATATCTCTTTATTTATACATATGTAGATTTACTGGCGACAATGTTTTTATTTTACCAGATTATCAGTTCTTTCCTTCAGCTAATCCAAAGCATAAATACTAATGGTATCTTGCGCAGTCAGTCTCTCTCTGTCTCTGTGTTCAAAATATTTCAGTGAAAAGGAGAGATTTACCAAGGTAGAAATTTCCATGAGAAATCCTCTTTTTTAGTTGATGAGTCTGATGACTCCTAATTTTTGGTTGGGGTGGAACAGTGTTTCCTGGTAAAGAGGGACCAAAGGGGTGTTTAACTCATTAACGCCTTAATACCAGCTGATACAGTATGTACATTGCAGGCCATTTTTTTTTTTTCCCCAATCCTGTGATTATACAGCTGGTACACTCTGGGTTGCCTGCCTTCCCACGCTGAGTCCAGTTTGTCCATCTCGTTAGCAGTCATGTACACCTCAATGCTTGTTGTCTGGGGAATTTAACAAATCTGTCTCTGACATAGTAGGTGTTCCTGGTGCTTGGGGTTAGTTATTTCAAATATACCAAGGTTCATTTCCTAGGGAATATGCAGGGAAGTTCTGAGGTTCTTTTTTATTTTTTCCCTTCCATGTGAATCCTTCAATGCTTTATCAAAACCTCTAGCTCCTTATATTTTATCATTTCCTCGAAGACAGCCAAACTTCTTTTCCTGCTGACTAATCTTGAATGAGCATGGTTATTGGGCAGCAGCAGAACTGCTCTGGCAAGTGACTGAATGGGTCTTTGTGCAGGTCGTTCGTAGGCTGGGTACGTCCTGAGGAGCTGGAAACCTATCAGCCTCCCAACAGCACTGTCAGTTCAGATAAGCAGGTACTATGACTTTTCCTAGTTTTCTGTCAAGTGATGGTTTAACAATGTTTCTTGAAGAAAAGGATGCTTTGAGAACACTAAAAGCAAGATTACTTGATGCTTGTGTGAATTTAGTTCTTTCCCACCACGCAGTAGTGTGGCCCATGATGCTGAGGATGAACTACGGCTAGTGCGCTCCCTCATCTTCTCTGCATCTTTGCAACCTGGTGCTTTAACCAAATTGGTTTTGCACCCCCACCTCTATCAAGAACTATATTTCTTGAAGTAAGGTTGGGCCTGGGGCACTCTCTGTAGCAGATGGGCTGCAATGGGGAGAGGTTACATTGGACACTACAAGTCTCTGCTTTATCCTGACTCGGTGATGTCTACTCTGTGTATGAGCTTCCAGTACTCAAAACCAGGTTCAGTGGCAGGGACTCACACCATCTGAACTCACAAACTACAAAGAAGCCTGAGATGACAGAATCAGCAAAGACTGCACCTTGAAGATACATCATGTGGTGCATCAAAACATACTCCAGTCTACATTGAATGTGGTCTTACTCTGTTACCTTTATCCTCAGGTAACTGCCTAACACTCAATGCTGTGACTCTTCTCCTTGTTCCAGGCCCGTATGTCCTTGCTGATCCCTTACAAAATCATAGTCACAAGGTGATTAATTGTTGCTGGTATTTAATCCTAATCTTAGCTACTTGTATTCAGGCTTTGAAAGAAAAAAATACTCCTCCCCCCCCCCAAGCAGATATTACCATTGGTATTAAATAAAATTTAGTTTGAAAATTAAGATACACATTGCTTGATAAAAATTACAAGCATTTTCTAATTCAGAAATTTCTTTATTGTAGTAAGTATCCCCTTTTCTCTAATATAGAAAAGATATACACAAAACTATCTTCCTTAGAAAGATGTTGGGTGCGAACAGGCAATGTTGGATAATAAGACCATCTTACCATCAAAGACAAAGGAAACTTTTTTGACAACACATACTGGTGTTTTCCATTGGTATGTGTTTTATAGCTTAGCCTATGTTGGCTTCACATACATAAAACTATAGATCTAGAATTTTCTTAGATCAGAACACACAAATTTATTAATAAAATTACAACATGACTAAAAATAAACAAAAAACACCTGGAAAATGGAATAGATTTAATCAGAAATGGAGGAAAAACCCCGAGGAGCTTTAGAAGGACACGTTATGCATGCATTTTTAGAAGTATAGTCTTAACATTTAAAGTCTCACAAAGAGGTTTCGCAGGATAAGTTGGATTAAAACCCCTCCCCCCCCCAACTCTGAAGCTCATCTCTAAAACACGTTTTTCAAGGGGAGCGGTACTTGCTGGGCGCGCGCTCCCCACGGCGCGGGGCGCAGCCGGCAGTCTCCCCGGTGGCCGCTAGATGGCGCTGCGACCCCTCGTACCGCGCCCAGCCGCAGCCCCGGCCCCGGCGGCCCGGCCCGGCCCCGCGAAGGGCTCGCTGCACCCCCTCCCTCCGGCACTTCCAAAGTTCAGGTTAACGAGGAGAGGAAAGACTTTAAAGAAAAAAAATAAAATAAAACCAATTCCCTTTGTTGGATGAATAATGTTTTGTCACTGTTTAGCTGAGGCAAAATACGGCCCGTGCCAACAGGTATCTGGTGGAGGTGGCGGGAGGGAGGATGCGAGGAAACAAACCCGCCGGTTTTGGCTCCGGGACCCGCCGGCGGCCGCCCCCGGCGGTGCCGAGCGCCACCGCTGCCAGGCGCCGCGGGGCAGGAAGGCTCCGCTGCCCCCCCCCCCCGCAAAGGGCGCTGCGTTCCCAGCGAGAGGAGCGAGCCGTAATGCCGTCGGCAGGCTCTGCAGGTGCGTACAGCTTTCCTTCTGGACCACGAGTAGCAAAGCACTCCTCCAGAATTCAGTCAGCTCCACTTCTGCCTTGTGGTCCCTTTTGGGACGATTGGAAAACCTGAAACCTTTCAATCTCACAGGTCTAAATTTAACCATGCTAAAATCTAAGTGCCGAAACTGATGTCAGAGGGTGACTGTGTGAGTATGGCAGTGAGTGGACTGAGGTCTCATCAAGCCTCCTCGTCAGGCCTGATGATTCACCCTGGTGCAATAGGAAACTTGTGATGTCTTTGAGTGAGTGCTTTGTCGTATCGCAGTCTATGAAACGCATGGAGAGAAATCCTCAGTGAAAACAGTTTGGTAATCATCAATAGGGATGAAGGTTCTGAGTTCAGCTCCTGAAGTAGCATTCCTGTATTGGGAAATTTAACCTTCAAGCATCATTGCCTCGCCTCATGCTCTCGTATTGATTCTAGCTTTTGTCTACCGTGTCTGTTGCAGCATATAGATACTGTTCAGGGCAGAAGCTGGCTGCTAATCAATATATCTGCACAATATTTACACAATAATTGGCACACTTGCTGCTTTTACATTACAAAATATTCAGTAATAGTGATAAGTAAGACCAATGGGCAAAACTGAATTAAAATCATTAGTTTCATGTATTTGTCTTAATGGTGGCTGTGTACTAATTGTATTCTTTGAAAGTGAAAGTTGTGGAACACGAATTCAGTAATTTCACTTGGCATTTTCAGCTCTGTTTTAAATGGACTGTGTCTACAAGCAAGCTGTTTACCCGTGCTCTGGAAACGGGGTGAGTGCTTATAGAATGCTTCAGTATCTGAATTCAGAGGGAGAAATGTCTCGTGGAGGGGTTAATATACTGGTGTAAATGAAAGTCATATCAAGGATGAATGTAGGGAAAAGCAATTGTTATTATGAAAGCCTCTTCCATGCCCTCATATTTCCAGATCTTGGATTTTTTAGAAGATGTGACTTTCCAAAATGAGATTAAGGTAGTTACTTGTGGAGCTGCCTGGAAAATAAAAACACTGCTTTTTATCATATGAGCCTTTTCACTGGATTAAGTGAAATATGGCTGAGACATTTTGTTCTTTTCTAGTTAAGCAGGCTCTATGATTTTTTGAGAAATAATGCTTGAAAAAAGGTATTTCAGTCACATGTATTATCTCTGATGTTGTTTTTCTCAAGAGTTCTAGAGGTATTTGAATTATCAACTATCTACCCAGCTAATCAATTTCCTTTAGGGCCAAATCATATATTCTGAACAAACATTTTTGTCCTGGATATATATGTGTATGTCTACTCCTACATATCCACACATGTAATTTTTACAATCTAACTAGCAGAAGAGGCTAAAGAACTTATGCAAACGTGTGCGAGTGGGAGGCATTGATTATTAGATGAAGCGGTTGAGTCCAGAGTACAAGTAATTGTGTAGAAACATCCATTTTCATATGAGTTGGATGACACACTGAGCCTGGCTGGTGAAAAACATTTTAAAGTAATTTATTTTCTCTTTTTAAACGATAAACATTTATTTCAAGGCTCTGCTTATAGTGGGAGGCCTGTTCTACCCTGGGTCCACCACTGATGAGAAGACTGACAGTTGTTGTTGAGCTGCAGCAGAGTAGACGAGACTCAGTAGAGTTGGATTTGTTTCAGAGATTTACAAATTTCTGAGTTTTGAGTGTGGTTTTTTTATGAGTGCATGTACGTGATAGAAAGTGTATGGAAGTAGGGAAAGATTTTGGAGGGAAGACCTTAATCAGAACCACGTCACAGCAGGAAAAGGCATTTTTGTTTCCTTATTGTAATAATATCTGTAATTGCTGGAGCAAGATTTCCTGGGTAAAGCTGTCACGAATTCCAAAGACTCAAGCTGAGTCTAGATCTGTGCCCTGACTTGTGGGACAGAGACAAAATGATTCCTTGAATTTTCCCTGAGCCACGGAGAGGAATGAAGTTGACAGGTTGTAATTTGCAGGGGTGGCAAGAAGCCTACTCTCTGCTGCCCCGGAGATGGGGTTATCAACAATAATCAGAGCCTCATCAGGCTTGTGAAGAAGCTGTACCCATCTGCTGAATTGAAATTAGGATGTTTATATGAAAAGACAGCTTTTTGTTCAGATCCCATAGGTGTTTGGTCTCAGTCATTGCTGATCAGATTCGCATTCTCTCTCTGTTTCCCTCAAGCTTCTTTCAGGTGCCCTGGGGCAATGCCAGTGAGCTGGGCACCTAATCTGGGGTGCGTGCACAGTCACCTGTCCTGCCTTGGGCACCGCAGCAGGAGCTGCAGCTGGAGGGCCTCTCCCTGCATCTTTTTTGATGTTGCAGTAGCATCAGAGCCAGTCCCCAGCTGCCTTCAACCCAAGCAGCCTTCAGTTGTCTTTGCAACAGCAGGTAACGCACTATGTTGGCCCCCACCTCACCCAGATCGCTCCCCTGTGTGCCACCTGGCTCGCTCTTACGCCTTTATCACGAGAAGCCAGGCTACGTCTGCAAGGGGAGAGAGCGGAGTGGGGCCGGGCCAGCCACTGGTGCTCTCAACCAAAAGCTGTGCTGGGGCTGCTGCCCCAGAAGCAAATGGTGTAAGGCTGCACCTCCTGCTGGGAAGGGTCTTTCCTCTCTGGGGCAAAGAGGCAGATGAACTGGGAGCATTTCATTTTATGCATCTGTACCGCTGTTGGAGCGTGCTTCTTGCATGCTAGCACTGGAAGTCTTAACCAAAACCAAAAGAAGTTTAATCATAAGCCTAGTCACCTATTGAGAGACTTAATCTGCTGTTAATTATTACTATTACTTCAGTCCTTGATAGTGAAGATCAAGCCTTTGTGTTACAACTGAAACTTTATTTATTTATAATCATTAGTTTTCTTAGATCTAATGTAAAAATCATTGCCTCAAAAAAGAAGCCTTTTCTGGGTTTCTGACTACTAATTTTAAGCAGCACTTCAATATCTGACAAGGGGAACGCTTGATGTTAATTATTTTTTGATGTGAGCATAATCATGTACAAAATGTGCTTTCATGCACAAACAGTCTTCTATGTGAGTTTATGTTTTTGAAATGTGAACCTGAGCAGGGAACAAAATAAACCTTTACAATCTTCAGAGTTATTAGAATCTGATTGTCATAGAACAAAGTACCTTGTCATCTCCCACTACGTGGCTCTTCCATATAACTGTTGCTTTGCATCATTTTCTCTGTTATACTTCATTGATTATATTACTTCAAAATTGTTATTTATCCAGCCTAATATTTGTTCCAAGAAGAAAGGTAAATATTATGGGCTAAACTCTATTTTAGATTCTTATAAACAAAGCCCTCAGATTTGTAAGCCTGAACTCAAACATTTGTGACATTGGTGACCCCTGGAACAAAATAGAAACGGGTTCTGGATCAAATGAGAGGAATAAAATTGGACTAGAGGAAGAGTTTTTATCCTTACTAAGCTGCAACCTAAACCATCCAGATCTGGAGGAAATTTAATGAACTGAATTTGCTCCCTCAGCTGGAATAGTTTTGGCACACGTATCTGAAGAGCTATTTAGCTACGAGGAAGCTACCCAATGGTTTGAGATTATGCACATCTGTCAGCTAAATCAAAGATGCAAAGGCTAAACCCAGCATTCAGAGGCAACATGTGGATCCATGAATTTTATGGAAGACAGTGTCCAGACACTGATAAGCAGTTTTCTTAAATACAAATGCTTTAAAACTGTATATAATTGTTCTCATTTTAGTAATAGCTTTCAGAAAATTATTGTTAGGAAGATGGAAGAAGCGTTTTATGCCAGTGACCTTAAAATCTAGTCCAGGGATTTAGTTATGTTTTCAAGTCATTTATGCCATGGAAGTAATGAGTATCTCTTTTTGAGATAAAAAGATATATTATATAGGAAAAAGACACTTTTCCTTATAAGAAAAGAAAGTCATTGATTTGAAAAAACTGTAGACATGCTATTCTTTTGTAAATACAATGCAGGTTGAAATGTTTAGTTTTATTGCATTGTTACTCTTTGTGTATTTTCTGACTTCAAACGTATTAGCAGAATGACTAAGAGAGGAGAAGAAAGGACTATCTACATGTGTGTGTATGTGGCATTCAGCCAGTACATGCATCATTTTTTTTTTAAAGTTCATGTTTTTGATTTCAAAATTATGAAATACTACAGAGAAACTATAAGCCTACAAGTCATTTACAGCTATTGCAGTTCTGGTTAATACATTCCCAAACAATTTTTTTCTGGCACAGATGGTAACATCATAACTTCAGCTCTCCTTCCCATCCATTGCTGGCTGTTCCTGGGTGTGGGAAGAGGTGATGATTAGCTAAGACAAAACTAGCTGTTCACAACATCTTGTGGAAACTTTGTTGTTATTGATGATAAAAATGGCTTTGGAATAAACTGAAGATTTTCATGGGAAAATGCCTGTTTCTGGCAAGGTTTTCTTTCTTTTTTTTTTCTCTCTTTTTTTTTTTTTTCTAAGTCAGCTATACATGCAATTATATAATTGATGTTTCCAGTGCCATGTATTTCTTTTGTTTTCATGCTTATACACATTAAGGATATGAGAATGTCACAAATGCAAGACAGGAGACATTACCGGGAGAATTTGTAAACAGCAACATACTTTGAGAGCACAGAGAGTCTACATTTGCGCAGTTCTTAGATATTATTGTGTCATCTCAACCTTTCCATACAGTTCTTTATTTTTCTGTGACACTTTCAATGGATTTTGAGTGCACAGAAAGCACATTTGTATCATTCTCCATTCTGCTACTAAAAGGACCTTTGTGTTTCAGTCTATTTACAAGTATTCTTTGCCTTAATCACTGAGCTTAATTTAGGAAAGAACACATGAAAATTGGATGTTTCTCATGCTCCCCAAATGAGCTGGACTTAAGCAGAGGTTTGCTGCTTCTGCTTTTTACTTTTATTTGGAATTGGATAAAGATCATTTATGGCGGAAAAGGTACAAACACATAGGAAGATGAAAAGGGATTACAAATGGAATAAATCAGAAAGCCAAGTGTTGGAACTGATGTCAAAGCTCACATGTTGTGATAACGTCTATATCAGCTGATCCCTCTTGCCCAAGGTATTTGATCTTAATTTATCAAATTGTATCAGCCCTTCAGGTGACTTCGTATCACCCTTCCCTGCCACCTTGCCTAATAAATTAATTGGTGGCTGTTAGCATGTGTTGTAAGGTAAACCTATCCTGTATGTTCCCATTCTTGTTGAAAGGAGAATAGTTCTGGAAGGCTTTGGATCTTGGAACATCAATAATATCAATGAATACCTTCCCAAATGTTTTTTGCAGTAGCGTGAAAATGTCCAAAAAGTCAAGTTCTTCTCAACAACTAATGGATACGGGAGGATTTGAAAGGTAAAAGCAACTTTCGCACGCTCACTTTCAATCTTTGTGTAAATTCAGTAGCCTAAACCTCTGGCCGTTCAACTCTGCATTTGGCTATGCCCTTCACATCTGGCAGAGTTACAGGCCTGTACATTCAGCACATCTAATTCAGGATGCTTAAACCTCTATTTTTCAAGGTTTTTTGTGAATTCTTTTTGCATAAAAATATTAAGCTCCAAAAGGCTTGCTGCGATCAATATTTCCATAAAGACTAAAGATTCATAGGAGAAGAACAGTGATTTTCCACATCAGCTAACCATTTAAATGTTATATGGTGTTTTCCATAGATATTTGTTCCCTTTACCACTTCACATGTGTTGTTCTGTTTGGATTCACGTACTGGCCTAAGTTTGCTCTCCTTGCCAGCCTCCTCATCTGAGGCGTCCTTGAGTTCTTCTATCTGGCGAGTTTCTCTGCGATTCCTTTCCCAGTCTGTTCTGGCAGCGGGAATGTGACCAGCTGCCACTTATTCTCATGGGGTAGTTGCTTCTTTAATTGTCAGATAGTCTGTGTGCTCCCGTGAAAGCCATTGCAGGTGGGATTTGGTGGGTGAGAGAGTGGCGTGGAATCCCTAACTGTCCTGCAGGCAAAGACTCCGTTATCTGAGTAGCAGCTTCTGCTTTCAAATCCATGGTGTATGTATTGATAGGATTTCTTTGATCTTAGCCCTGGGAATTCTGATGACTCTTTTTAGGCTTTAGAGCTGGATTGAATCTAGATGCAGATGTATCAGTCTCTCAAATTTTCACTAATATGCAATCCACTTTTGCTGGTTCTGCGCTAGATTTGTCAGCAGTCTGGCTTAGATTTAGACAGTTCAGGTTTCAGGGCATTTTCATGCCTGTGGCTTAAAATGCAGCAGGACTCCTTTACAGGCAAGAGATTCAAGCTCTGTATATCAAAGCAGCTCTTGGGCTTTCTTGGACCACAGCGATGAGATCCATCAGATACCTCTCACTGCAGACATGAAAGAAACGTGGCTGCCCCTGCAGCATGCCGAGGGTGGGAGTATTGCTGTGCGTGTGTAGGTCCTGACGCTCGGCAAGAAAGAATGCTACCGACAAACTATGTATTTATATTCTGAAAAAAAATGTGATATCAATGTGATGCAGTCATTAGTCTTTAGAATGCCATGTTCTGAAAACTAAACTTAGGGCCCCTTTAGGATGCGAGGCTGCTAAATCTGCAACATGTTTGCCTGGGAACAAATTTTCTGTACCTTCTTCATTCTGTTATTTATTAAATACAGTCATTTGCAATAGCTTGCAAATATACTTCAACTGTAATTTGGAAGGGCAACAAAATTTGCTTACGTGGCTAATATCTATGCTGAGCTGGTAATATTTTGACAAAAGTTGATTTTTTTTTTTTTGCCTCAAATCATTATTTGTTGAAATCATAACTTAATGTCCAGAACCAATTTTGATAAATTTCCCAACACAAGGAATTGTTAGAAATTTTTTTTAGTAGTCACAATAGCTGTCCTTTTTTAATTGAGGAAATTTTAGGGGTTTTAATTCAAAACATTTTTCTTTTTAGTTAATTTAGACTAAATCAAAGTCTAAAAGAGAAAAATATATCTAACTGAAGTGCTACAATTTTACCTAGAGATTACTTTTTATGGGGATAGATAATCCACTCATGCAGAGACTGAGATTTTTATTGTCATTCTATTCATGACAGTGACATTTTTTAGAATCCCCCAAATGTTCTATCTCTGCTATTTATCTCTACAAACACGATTTCACTGTAAAGTACACAGACTGATATGTCAGCCCTCCTGCTCATGACAGACAAGGTTCACTGACATACATGTTTGAAACGGTGGTTCTGTTGTGCTCCCCTCTGCCATGGTAGAATGGTAGCGTGAAAGTTTTGCTGAAAAATATTTCATGTGGACAGGATATGGGAGTAAGTTATGCAAATAACACGCAGCTTCAGCTCTCGGTCACTTCAGTGCAACTGCTAGCGGAGTGTTACTTAGTGAAATTTGCTCTGGTAACTTGTGAGAAATGCATCTGCACCGATGGACAAACCGGAACGCGAGCAAATCTGGAACGCCTTGGAGCTGGCAGAAGTAGCAATACTCAGTCACTACCAACAACAACCAGTTTCAAACTGATTATCTCAAATTAAGCTAGTTCTGAGCTCATTACTAACCTTGTGGGCCATCTTACCTGCTTTCTGTAGGTTTCAGGCTGAAGAACAGTTTGGCTGAAGAGCAGTGTCCTTTCATTACCTCTGCTTGATTTATCGGCTGCCTTTGAAACTGTCAACCAAAGCGATGGCCTTGAGCACCTTGCAGGACTCTTGGGCTTGCTCAGGACTCAAGTCCTCTATGTTTACCTTTTGTGAGTAGCACTGCCTGTTCTCAACAGTCCTCTGACCTTGTTTAGCATGAGTTTTCTCTGAGTCCTCTGGAAAGTTTCTAGATTTTCAGATGTGGCGCTTGCTACATTTTTAGTGAACCAATACTGATAAACAAAGGATATATAACTTTACTCCTTGCTGCTTGTTTGAGACTGTCTGTCTTACATCCAAATGCTTGTACTCTTCATTTCAGCGTTTTTCTAAACAGATTTTATGTTAATTTGCTCTCCCATTTTTCCTTATGAAGGGCTTTTGAGGAAAACCTCAGTGTTTTTAGTTTACATGATTAAAATTCTCAAGCAGCTTTTCAGTCAGCTGTTAGTTCAGCAACGAGCTTTAATAAGAAAATAAAAGATGTTTTCTAGCATCTGAGAATGTCACGCAGGAAAAGTAGATATGAACCTGTGATCGGCATCAGGCCCGAGCCTCCAGCGAGCGGTGTGGGAGCTGCTGCTGTTACACATATTGTGCTGCTGCAGAAGTGGGAGGAGATGGAACTTCTGCCATTTCTATGGCACCACTCAGCAAGGTGTAAATGAAGTATGAAATAAAAACTCTCAGCCCACTCAGTGCACAGACAGAAAAAAGATAGTGCTTTATACTTGCTGCTGTGATATGCTATTTGCTGTAATATTAACCTTACACAGTGCCAGAATGCTCCCTAAGTTTTACAATCTCAGGTCAAAAGAGAAATGATTTCTTGTTAGGTCTCCTCCTTTTTCCCTCTTTCCACCAACATGCCACTGCATGTCAAAGCTGATGATGCAGAGCAGAGCAGGCGCGAGGTGAAAAGACTGACAGGAGGAGAGAGAGAAATTGTGTGAGTCAGTAGGCACAGTTTGCAGTGAACTTCAGGGTAAAAATGATAAAACACTGAACGCTGGATGCAGCTTCAGCTTCAGAAACATTTGTTGTCTTCATTTTATTGAGTTGGAGTTCATCTGGGTGATTTGGAGGGAAGGAGCCATAGGTGGTAATGTATCTATTCTATGTTTAAATTCATTAGCACCAGGGAGTCCGTTTGTGTTGCTAGGTAGCTTATTTGGTGTGGTAGCAGTCTTTGGACGGAAATGCTTTTCAGCCCCAGATTTGCCCCTAGGTCTTGCCCTCACAGCTTAACAAATTGCTACCTAGATCCTTGTGGGATCCTGCTCGTTATTTTTAAGCCATAAACAAGTCTCCTGGCAGCCTCCTTTTTATTTGGCTGGAAATGTTCAGTTGTTGAAGCCTCTGAGCTAGATCCTAAGCTGGTGTAAATAATGTAGTTTCACTGATGTCAATAAAATCAGGCCAGTTTATACCAGCTGAAACTCTGTCCCTTCAGACACAAGTCAGCTTCTAATCTCCATGCCATTCACACAGAGGCATATATTTCCCTCTGTTTTTCTAATCCTTGTGTGTCCTTTGTAGAACTATGTGATTTGTGCTGCAAACAGTGCTGAAAAATCGGACGAAGTGAGGCGGATGCTGGTTTAAAATGCTGGACACCTGGACCCCTGCCTTGGTCTGCCTGAGACCTCTGTGTGGCAGCGTAATTGTTTCTCTCTTTGTGCCCACACTCTTCCCCTTTTATTTTCCCGTCTTACTGAAGTGTGGGGATAAAGCCAGCAGATATTGAGATACTGCGGTAGCAGGAGCTGCCGTATAGATTGGTAGGTAGCATCTCAAAAAATCCCGATGATGGTCAGAGAGGGGCATCCAGTAACGCCACTGTGAACTAGCACGAACTGACAAATGCAGCTAACTGAGCAGCAGTAACCTGCAAACTGCTCGGCTGCTGGATTGCTGTGTAAAGGAAGGGTCACGTATGGCTGGACTTCTGTGCAGAGCGCGGTCCCCTCTGGTTACTGCGAGCGTGGAGGGGGCATGGATTCACACCGTGATCTTTCTGCAAGGCTGCGCAGGAGTAAATGGAATGTGCAGCACACGTACGCAGGGTGATTCAGCCTATAGATCTGAGAGCTTTGGAAAGGCAGGAGGAGTTTATATAAATGCTATTCTGATTAAAGCAGGGAGCATAAATGTAAGAAATTACAACCTGCTCCATCCTGCAACACTTGCCAGTGATAACATGTCCATAGGGAAGGCTTTGTGATAAGAAATCAAACCAGCAAGACTCAAAGGAAAGCAGACACCTTTGTAAAGGCACGAAGGAAATTGGGTCATTAAAACATGCTCCAGGCTTTTTAGAGGCATGGGGGAGACAAGAATAATGCTCATGTAATATTTGTATTAAGTCTTAAGAAGTCCAATAACCCCTTTGCTGCACAGAAGTGAATGTCACCCACTTTGAAAAAAGCTGCAACACAATCAGGTGAACACAAATTTGGAGGGCCATTTGAAAATAGGGCAGCAGAGGTCTTGGACTGGTTGGTGGAGCTATACATGTTCCATGCAGCAATTTACGACTTAATTTGTTGGGTGGCTGTTGCAGAGAGAATTTTCTCTGTTTCTGCCCTTTAATAAATTCTAAGTAAAAGAAAGCTTCCTTATTGTTACAAATTGAGAGGGTAGTGGAAACAAGACTTGCCCTGCTGCAAATGCAAGTCAGATACAGAAGCAGTGCATTAGATGGCTTAATAAAATCTCAGCCTAATCAGATAATAGGTACCACAATACAAATTGCTTTCCTCTAGAATAAAAATGTCTGTGAAAACACATTGTAAGTATACCTCATACAGGATCAACATAGGGTAGGACTTAGATTTATTGTGTCTGTATCGGTTTGGTCAAAATGGTATTGCACTGTAATATGCAAGTTCTGGTTACATGCACATTTTGAAAATAATGCTACATTGCTCTTCTAAGCAAGTTCTAAAAACTATAAATCATTTGCATAAAGATGGGTCCTTGATGATCTTACTCTTTATAGATAGATTGTAAATGCGTGCTTACAAAACCAAGAAATATGCATTCACTCAATTTATAGCTGACTGCATTATTTCAGAATTGTCTTTGAAATTATTACAGCCACATTTAATTCAAAGTGTTCATTTCAGTATCTAATGAAAAACAGCATTCTGATCTTATCCTAGGGAAAAGAATGGATAACAAACAGAAGCTGTTGGAAACCTTTTTAAAAACTGAATTTTGCAATATTTATTGTTGTTTTTATGACATTTTAAATGTATTTTTTGTTTTCTAAAAGAAATAATACAGGTGGTAAAAAACAAACCAAAACACAGAAGATTCTGGATCATTTAAGTAAGTGAACTACCAGGTAGCAAATGCAGTTTAATGTAGAGAAATGTTAAACAATTCATCTGGGAGGAAGGAATCAGTCTAAGGAATATGTACTAAATACGCAGTCATCCAGCATACTGATTAGGAAAGAGATGGAATAGTTATAGAGAAATGACTGCAAACATGAATTCCAGTGCACTGTAGCATTAAGAATTTTAACAATATATTAAGGAAGAGAAGGCAGCGTAGCCATCATAGAAGCTGGGTTGAAATTTCATTTAAAACAGGATTACATTTTCTTGGATTATTTCCTCGGTGGTTGAAAAGCAAAATAATTACTCAAAGCATTTTTCATATGTGAAATATTTCCTTTAACTTTTGCAAGGAAATGCCTGCTTCTGGAGAGTCTGCCCTCTCGAAAGGTACTGCTCTAATTAGAAAACAAATATCAAACCAGAAATTCCAAGCTATACAGATGCAAACGTCCGCACACAGACACCCGTGGGTATTGATGCTATCTTAGGCTTATGCTCCTATGAAACTGAAATGTAATGCAGAGAGTACTGCATTTAGTGATTAAGTGCCTTACATCTAAATTAGCTACCAGAATGGTCAAGAAATAATTTCTGTTTTTTTCTCAGCCTGCTTCTCTGCCCAGCAGCTGCTTCACCGAGATCACAGGTAACCAGGAAGGCAGGCTGGATGGCAGGGCTGCCGAGTCAAGCTCTCGGGCACCTTGGAGTAATGGGCTGCTCCTGAGTATTAGGCGTTTCAAGACTCATGTGTTTATTGGTAATGCTGCAGAATACAGTTAAGTGCTGCTGTGTGGGTAGAGCCATTCACGTGCCCTGCTCCCTTAGACTCTTATCATGCAAAATATTTTTTCCATGTTTCCAGGGTAGCCATCTATACCTACACTGCTCTGCTCCTACAGTCCTGTTTAAAAACCTTCTATGCTGTCTCAAGACTTTTTTTTTTTCTTCTTTTTTTCTCCTATTGAACTAGAAAATTGTCAGTTAGGAAAGGGTGATGCATCAGCACAGGGCAGCGTGTGTGTTTGCCTGTGTTTGTGCAGTGTGCGCGCATCTCTGCGGGGAACGAAGCAGGGCTGCAATACTGCTGTGCACTTCTCTCCCAGGGCTCTGAAAAATATCCAGTGGCCAATGGCTGTGTCACAATTCAAGTGCTGCTGTACTGTCTGTCTAGCCCGTGAGGGGTCAGTGGCCCTAAGCAGAGGCGGTGGAGTTGGAGTATGTTGCAGTGTCAGCTGCTTCTGTTCGCAGTGCAGTATTTTAGCACTATCCTAATTTACATGGGCAATTTAACCTACTTGAGAGTGAATGGGCATCCATGCCTTTCTGTCAGGACTGCAAGAAAGACACGATGCCCAAAAGAAGGGTGAGCTGAGCAGTTGTGAGCAGGAATATCTTATGCAGAAGCATGATGTCATGGGTGTTTTTAAGCATCACTGCCCAAGAATGGGAGGTTACCTGGCAGTCACAGTGGCAGGGCTGAATGCATTCTGCAGCACGCATGACACCCTGTGCCAAAAGCTGTGCTGCCGTAGTGAGGATACCAAAGTGATGCAGAAACTTGCAAGACTTCCACGCGCCGCCATGCAGGCACAGCGCATCCTCGGCTGTCTGCACAGTCCTGCTTCCCTCCTTACACTTTTCTGAAAAAAAAGCACTCTCTTGCCATTCAGAAGAATCACATTTTTGTGGATATGTATGATGTGGTCCACACAGGTATCAGAATCTCTATACTATTACACATCTGTCATTTAGCCTTATCTTTGAAACGGCAGAATTTTACATCATACGGATGCTACTTGCCATCTACCACATCAACTCCCTGCACAGCTAGACTGGAACAGGTGAACACATAGCCCGGCTTGATTTTCAAAGAAACGCTTATTTATGCAAATCTATGCTTTGAATTTGCTTACGAAGAACGGGGGAGAAGAAAAACATCATCTGCTTTAAAGAGAAGTCACTGCAGAGATCCTCGCTCAATACCCTCTGCCTGACTTCAGTAGAGGCCAGAGACCAGTAGATGGCAATCTCCTCCTGTCGCAGGAAGAGTCGTGGTTTTAACGCAGGGGCCCTTGTGTGCATCTTCCTTTTGCTTATTACAGTTTACTTGAAGGGCAAAAAGACCTGGAAATCGTAGGCAGCCTTTGTTAGGCTCGGAATGTCAGAATATGGCAAAGCAAAAGTGAAGTTCTACTTTATGCAAATCCTAGCTGCCGGTATCTGTGAAGAGAAAAGCAAGCTAACCTAATGGAATGAATTTGTATTAATCTTTTTCAGTTTTACATACAGGACCGTGGGTTACTTTACAGCATCGTTGTGCTTTTCCTCCTGTGTGCCGCTAATCTTTAGTGCAGTCTTTAGAAAAAAGAAAATGGCTGTTTTCCCTGCACCCCACATTTTCCTTTTTTCTAGTGTTTAAAATTGGAAGAAATAAGGTGATCTTCAGCTGACTCTAAAAGGAGTCAAGGCACAAAAGAAAAGCAGTTTCCTGCTGTAGTGACAAATCTGCCACGCTAGAGTAATGTGTCCAAGCAGCAATGTGAGAGTCTAGTTTAGCATTTGAATTGGAAAATGGATGGTATTAAGGCTATCGCTATGTAATTTTTATACATGTTTTTTATAGCAGAAGAGCAGATTAATGCTGCTAATTTCAGTTATGTGAAAACTCTGAGCTGATAAAGGGCCTGGATTTTTTTTTTTTTTTTTTTTTTTTTTTTAAAGCAAATATTAGTAGCAGAGAAAGGAATATTCCTATCCTGTGTTGGAAATAACTGTGTCAGTAACCTCACCATATTGCTTTAAATGAGTCTGCATCATTTCATGCAATATCATACTGCAGGCATTTGATCATCCATAACATAACGATGGAATGATGAAAAAGAAGGCTAAATTAATATCCTGGATATACTGACACTGGTAACGATATAAAGGAGGTTTCTTTGGGAATGTAGGATTTTCTGTGCTATCCCTAAATGTAATTCTTGTTATGCTGTCCATCTGGTGTCCTCTAACAGTAGATTGCGGTCCTGATGTACCCTTTATGTTGCATATTAGTACATAGCTGAGTAGCATAGGCATACCTTTATTAATAGCATTCATTAGGGAGAGAAATTAAGTGTAACCTGGATCAGTGCCTTTGTCTTACAGGATAAAAGAGGAAGAGGGAACTATTATGCTAGCTATGCAAAACCTGAATGTTTGGAAGATTAGCAGTGTCCCAGTGTGAAGCAGGAGACCTGGAGGTTCGCGTGAAAATGCACGTCAAGGTAGCTGAGGTAGGGGGAAATGGCTTCAAGTGAGTATTGGGGGCAAGGCCAGCTCTTGCATTTTGTTTTATGCTGTTGAAAGGATTTTCACATGATGGTGTACATATGGTATGATCTGTAAATTTAGCACAGAACATCTTTATGAGAAACTGTGACTATAACCAGACAATACACCATGTATACCACCCCACTTACAGGTACTCCTCCATTTTACAGGCAGTCAACTTTTCTTTTTAAGAGAAAACTAAAGGGAGAGGAATTGAATCAATGCTCATAGCAACACTGTGTTTTGAGCAAATGGTAAGTGATGGACAAGCCATAACAGAAGAAAAACCCCTATCATATACTACAAGGGGTGAAAAGAAAAGAAATAGGCTTGTTTGGTGGGTAGAAGGAAGTGATTTATGAGGAAAAATTACAAAAACTTAAATTTTCTAAATGATATCTGATACAAGTGGTTGAGTACATGCAAATATATTTCTGAAAATGTAGGTTCATAAGCACAACAGAAATTGCTGGAATTATTTTTGTTTGTGATAGAAAGGAATATCTTTTGCAATTACAATAAATAAGGAAAACAGAGATGAAGATCTCTTTTTCTGAAAGAATCTTTATGTTGTAAAACAACTTCCAAAGGAAATCATATACTTCCACTGCTTGAAGCAGCTAAACATTCATTAAATAATATAAAATGGGAAGGTATAAACCTTTTCCATCTCCAGCTTGTATGGTTAAAGGACAAAAAAGGTGCAAGTGCTACATGTAATTTCTTCTCACTTGGAGTGGGCTGAATGTGTGTTTATACTGTGGTGGCAGAAACAGAGAATTATTTTCAGTGCCTACAGTTGAAGCCTGTTGGGGTGCCCACACTGGGCACCGCAGTTCCACGTGTCCTCAGTAGAGGACAGGGATACATCTAGTGGGTCATTAAAGGTACCCAAATAAGGCAGCAGCTAGGCTTAATTTAAATGTACTCAATCACGCTTTAGAAGCACTTTCCCCCCCCCCCCCGCTCTGGCTATATGGGGAACCTGCAGTCCTTAGAGGCCTAAGTTAGAGGCTTAAAGTTATAGGTAGCATCTCACTATGTATCTGATTGTACATGTGTGCTTTTGAAGCATTTGTCCTCTTCTCCAGAGACAGTCATGGACTTTTATTTTATTCAAAATCAATAAACAAGGCTACAATTCAAAATTGTCTTTTTCCTCAGCCGTTGGGGTGATTTTACACCACGTTATGTTCATGCAAATGACTACAGAAGGTGCAAAGATTAAAAAAAAAAAAAAAAGTTGGCTTATTTTCTTCTACAATTGTGATTTTTTTTTTTAAGGCTGTGATTTATGTTTTTATCTCTCCTCTGATAAGCAGGGACTGAGATCCCTGGGGTTCTCATACTGGTTTCAGGGATGACGTTGGACTTAACTGATGCAAGGGTTTTCATTAGCCTTCCTTTTTTCAAAATTTCTGAAATGCTACCTAAAATGAAAAAGAACTAGGGATGGCACTGCATGTCTTTCTGGTATGCTAATCACTTTTGGATTACAGCACACAGCGTCAAAAATTTGCCCAGCAGGATAAAACTAGTCCATGGATTGTTTCACTCCATCAGCCCTGCCACGCATGCTGTGACATAAATGTTACCAGACTACTTTTGGGGGGATTTTCTTTGCTAGAACATTAGGCCCAGAATAAAGTATTTCCATTTGTATTGTCATTGACATTTGCAGAAGAATTCTCAGAACTGCAGTCCCTCTTGGTTCTACATCAAAACCACATTTTATGGGACTGCCATCCAGCGAGGGAGATTCTGGTGCAGCAAAATAAGCTAAGCTGGTTAGGTGGCATTGTTTTACTGCAGAATTTTTTAAAGTTTAAATATCTGCTGAAAAGAGAATGAAAGGATTTTAATAAAGTACAGGAAGTAAAATAGCTACCATGCAAATTCAGTAGTGTTGGAATGGTATGCCTGAATTTTAATACTTATCTGTACTTTCTGTTTGTGCATTACAAAATTATTTTGATTTTTTGTTTTGTTTTGTTTTGTTGGTTTTACTTGAATTCCTTTCCAGACCCTTAGCAGCAGAGATCTAGAATAACCCATGGAGCTGCTCCCAGTGAGAACTGAAATCTCAGAACCCAGCATGTTATGCTCAAAATCTTGTTTCATGGGCAAAGAAGTGCACCTGAGGTATGCATATGCATACATAGATAGGAAGCCAAAAATCTATTGTTCGATAACTGAAATTTAAGAAACAAATCATTAATAGTCCAGATCCAGTTATTACAGCAAAAGCAAGAATAATAAACCTGTTAAAATTGTTATACATGCACTTAGTTTCTAACCCTGTTCCTGATGTTATACTCACCTTTCCTCTGGTCCTAATGTCAGTGTTTTTATTCTGGTGGGGGGGGAGTGGGAAGTGTTACCACGAGTTCTCAGCACCTGGGGTCCTTCACTGAGCGGGACACGGTGCTCCTGCTGATGATTTCTTCTTCACTGTAGGCTCCACTTGGATCTTTTTATATGTTAGCTAACATGCTAGTACATCTTTGTTCTTTCTTTGTTGGTCTGCAGGCCCATGTTAATCACACTTTACTATACTTGGTACCTTTTATGTACTTTAGGTAATATTTCTTTGTACTTTTTGTTGCCACTAAGCTCCGTTTTGGCCATTTGGTGGTCTGCATTTCTTTAATGGACTGCTGAGGACTGCTGAGGAGTTGTTTACAGCTGTGGGGCCTCCAGAGCCAGTCTGTGCCCCATCTTTTGTCACCCCATGACTGTACTCTTCCACATCACATCCTCTGTCTTCACCTCTAGTTACACGTCAGGCTTGTATTTTCTATGCTACATTATTATGCTATGATGGTGATATCATACAAAGATAAACAAAAGTGAAACAAATTAGCCCTAGAGATCTAGACAATTAAAAATACTGCTGTTACCTCTAAACCAAGTAAAACAACGCTGTAGGCAGGTCAGGAAAGCTCAAACAGAGCAGACCTGGCAAACTTCAGTCCTGAGGCTATGCAAATTCAGTACAAAGCTTACGGCTTGCTATTAGTGACGATAATAGCGTATTACAGAGCTATGCAGTTGCAGGAGAACAGGTGGCACTGAGCAGATTCCCTGCACTGATCTTACCTAATGTTGAGGCTGTAATCTTTTGTATTTGATTAGTTTAAGCCAACTTTCTGACAAATGACTGCACAGCTGATGACCCGATACACTCAGAACTTAAATAATACAGGAAATAATGTGGTGGCAGAATGACAGTGATAAAAGATGTCTTCACACAGCGCATTCACGCTTGGTGGGAAAACAGGGTGGTGTTTTCCTGTTCAGTGATGGGGAAGAGACCTCCACAGCAGGTGTGGTAGAAGTCATCTATGTCCACTCAATCACAGTGGAAAATATTAAAATCAAAGCTGGAATCTTCCACTTGGGGAAATAAAGATCAGCTGCAGTGACCAGTAATTCTCTGCAGTTTAACTTACACTGGATATTCACAGGTATTGGCACAAAGGAGATGCTTGTTGTTTTGATTTGGCAGCATTTTGATTTTTAATCTGTGTCTCATAAATCTGATCCTCATGATCAGCTTGCTCTCAGCTCAGGACCTGTGGGGAAGGATAACAAGGTCATATGTTACCTTTGCACTTTGGGGAAAGAAAGCTGCAGGGGAAAGCAAGAAAGAGCGCGCCAGGGCTCTAAATGCTGAGATCTTGTTTATGCTGGAGCAGAGAGATCTTTATTCTGATTCTAGCTCCTAGCACAGCTGTTTTACATTACATGTGAAATGCACCTTGAGACCTTAGCTTTTATTCTTCCACTACTATCAGTATGCTGAACATTACATGGCAGAAAGGTGCATTCTGCCTGTCATCCTCTTATTTCTTTCCATCACTATGATATATGCAATTTTTATCTGCTTTTTTGGTACAGCTTCAGCCAAGAGGGGTAGGGGAAGGTCTGTATTTTCATAAAGGTGAACTCTGTAACCTAGAGACTGAGCCTTCCCATGTAAAGTGAGAAATGTGGTTGTAAGACATTTTCCCCAGGGCTCAAGGGAGCCACGGAGCCATTTCCCCCCTTTCTAAACAAGCTCTCGACAACTATCTCTACAACATCATTATTTTGCAAAAGTTGATATCATTCCCAGCTGTGCTTTAAACAAAATCCTGAATAAATTGATAAATGCATTTTGTCTGGAGTTAGTATTTGTTAGGGAAGCTCTTGGAACTTGTATGAGATGAAACCTCGTAGAGAACTTGGCTGGAAGAAACCTAGTTACTGATCTTTAAGTGGACTTATGTATGCTGGTCCAATTGTAGCAATTTTGTTCCCAGCTAGAAGTGTAGCTCTTGGCATCTAAAGACATTTAAACTCAAAATAACACGATGTTTTGTGGTAATTGAGCAGTTTTTAAAGACTGAAGTCTCAAAGAAGACCGAGTTTACATAATAAAGTATTATATCCCTTTATGCAAAACACCTAGTCGCCTTACAGAGGGTTTGCTGTATCACATATTGATAACAGAGACAGACTTTTACAAGCAGCCAAGCAAAAGTGAAATATCAAACTAGATGCCTCCTAGCAATTTTTATTCCTTGGTATGGGTAGAGTTACATGAAAAAAGGGAAAAGAATTAAAGTAAAACAATCTGTTCTAGCAGAGAAAGACTGTAGTATGTCCCACTGCATTGCAGGTTACCCATAGGGAAGCACATACAATTTCCTCAGGCAAAAATTCATCCACTAAATTCTTTTATTTGAAGGGAAAGGGTAGTGGCAGTTGGGGAGGGCAGTACTGGAAAGAAACTGTAAAGGGTAGACAATGTTGTTTTAGGAAACTTGAAAACACGCTTTTAAAAAGCATCTTGATAAAGATAAGATTAGCCCGCTGAAAATGAGAAGATATGGAGCTGTCTCTATTTCTTCTGCTTCCTATGTGAGATACTCAACCATAGCTAAAAAGATGACCGCCTTGTACTTCACATGAGACTGTAAGACCGAGACAACAAAATTACAAAGGTGTGCAACACTTGAAAAACGAGTAGGTGTGTTTTACACTACACTGGTACTTCTCAGGGTGAAGGAAGAATATTTATGATTAACATTGCACAACTGCATTCAGTGTTGGATTTCTTTTCCATCGCTCTCAAGCTCACTCCTCTCTTCTCTTTCAGTGAACTGCTTAGTGCTAAGATTGGTTAGACTGTGTTTCTGTGGCTATTGTGAAGCTTGATATGTAACAAGAGCAACATTTTGTTTCCCTGCTTAACTGTCACTGTTACATCCATGAGCTGAAAATAATACTTTGAGCACAGCTATTATTTATGTAATCCCACTATATTGCCATTTCCTCAAAACAAAAGCTTTATATATGCATGTATGCACCCATCCCTTTGATTTTCACTTTATTTTACCTGAAAACCATCCAGAGGGGGTCAGTTCTTTATACAGTGAAAAACACAGATTCCGCGTGCTGGATTTACAAGGGTATTTATAGACATTAAGACACAGATTTTCAATAGTATTCTGTTATATATTTTTTTTTGTAAATTTCAGCAAGCACATATTTGCATTTTTGGCAGATAATTACTTTTGTAAATCTGGCCCCTAATTTATATCTGAAACACGTATTGTCACTTTCTACATGTACAATATTTCCAAATTTTCTCCTTCTTATATTTCGGACTCTCTCATTATTGCTTTCCCTTTGGGTTGCATGTATGGAAGCAAAGAAGCAGGAATCGTTGAAGTGTCTTTGGAAGAATAGCAGGTCAGTGAATCAGAGATACTAGAAGCAGAGGAAAACTCCTTTGGGTCACTTAGTCTGACCTTTGCATTCTGCAGTATTACTCATACACATACTACTCACTAACCTCTTAATCTAACCTTCTTTTGATGGTTTGCAATTCTAAGTTGCTGAGCTTGGGGTACGCAACTACTTTCGACTTGAATTTTATTAGGAAGTAATAGGTGTGGGAAAGAATGCAGAAGTTTGCAACTTCAGCTTAGCAGCTCTCATTATGCTGTTTTAGACATTTGTTTTTGATTAGCAATACAAAAGTTATAATGTTGTTTAAAAACATGAGGGTACTACTTTGGATGCAGTATGCCCAGATATATTTTTTTTTGTTGGTAAAGAAATCTTATGGAGCTTCTGAACTGAAAAATTATGTAGTATAGCATAGATACGACAAGGTGTCTGTGACATAACAAATCTCTTTCTGGCATAAAAGGGAGTTGCCGTAATTTTTTCTAGTTCGTAGGACATCATCAGATTCTATGTTACTCCCAGTGCTGAATGACAGTAGTACTTATTTTTTGATATTAATATTTTCTTCATGAAGAAAAAGCAAGAACAGACATAAGGAGGGAGGCTAGGGATCATTAAAAACATGGATATCCAGACTTTTACTGTTAAGATTTTTTTTTTATTATCTCAGTTAAACTGTTTTTTCTTTAGGTGTAATTGTCCATTTGAATTGCCATCCTTGGGTAGTGTGATTTACAGGCTTAAGGCCAGAAAGGCATTATGATAATCTTCTAGTCTGACCTCATGAGTAAAACAGACCATAGAATTTCATCCAGTGATTCCTTCAGTGGAGAGAATTATTCTTTCCAGCTATATAAATGAATTCCTTTCCTTCATTCATTTGAAAGCCTTGAAAATATTTATAGATTGTGATCTTACCCTTCCCTGCTTGAAGACCTTTACCTTTCAACACTATATAAAATTATTCTGTCTTGTTGGGTCTTTCATACTGTTTTATTTTCCTGTCTTTATATTATCTGTAAGAGGTCTTCAGGAAGTGGTAGATTCATCAAAACAATGAGACTGTTTTTTTTTTTTTTTTCTTCCTTCAGGAAATGTATTTATTTTCCTCTGGTTAAAATATAAAAACAGATAAATAATAATGCAGTAGAAATGCTGATTTTTATAATTTAAAAAAAGCAAATGATGGAATTCAAAATGGGTGAAAAGCTGATATGATTCCTCAGAAGCAATATGTCAATGATGTGAAATTTTAAATAATAATAATTTATTCATATCCAGGAAATCTCAAAGGAGCAATGAAAAGCTATGTACAATAATTACATGACCTCCTCTTTGGAAAAATCAATAATCCAGCCACAGTCAAGAAAAACCAGAGGATTACAATTTTAATAAGTCTCTCATCTAATCAGGACCTTACATAAGTTTCAATTTTAATTCAACATCCAGGCTAGCATATTAGGAGTTATTTTCATGTTGAGTCATGTGGATTTCCTTTCCAAATACATCTTCCAAATTAATAATAAATATTATTCTTTGTTCATATTGTTAACTGTATAGTTGCTCTCCTATAAAACTCAATTTTCTTTCTTCTGCGTTCTCTCCACTCACCCAATCGATCAAGTCTTCAAGTGAGAGCAGAAGGTTCTGGGACATGAACCAAGTCTTTATAGCCATAGATAGGCTATAAAGTGTCTAGCACACTCTGTATATAGATTTAAATTAAGTTTCTTGAAATGAGAATGTTATGGCTTGTATAGCTGTTGCCAAGCCCTATTCGTTTCCAGAGAGTTAAAGCTCTTTAAAAGGCAGATACACAGACACAGACAAAACCCCATGTCTCTAAGATGTGATCCTAATGACTGGTCTTAATTAATAAATTCAGGCAACAGAATCTTTGTCAGTTTAGGAGTTTGAATTATCTTTATAATTGTTATAATATTTATAATAAATTATAATAGTTATAATCTAAATTAGAAATTACAATTACTACAATAAATCATTATGGTAGTTGATAATTGTCTCTGCAGGAGACTGTAGAAGCATGGCATTTCTGTAAGAAAATGTGTTTGTTTTTATTTTGAGTGCAGACATATGCCCACAAAAGCCCATAATGAGTCCTTGGAGATAGTACTAATGTGTGACTTAGTGAAGAAATGAATAAAATCAGCTGTTTTTTTTCCCCAAAAAGTTGCATGCATAAATTTGTGAAGCAATAGTTTCACAGGTTTAAATTTCAGCTATCCAGAGAACTGTTGTACTTGTTATTTTCCAGCTGAAGCAAGCACAAGAACATTGTGTCAAAATGCCACCACAGAAGTGAGCTGAAATTAGCAACCTACCTTGATCCCCACATTGGAAAGCTGCCTGAAAGGTGGTTGAAATCAAAGACACACAATGATGAAACACAGACCATTTTGTTGAAATACGTGATTTGAGTAGCTACTCGTGCACACATCATGTCTGGCACAAACCCATAAAACCAAGATATTTAAGCTATCTTTACTTTATAATTACAATTTACCTATTCTTCATATATCTTCTTTCAACAATATTCATTTTATTTCTATCATAAGTGTCCCATGCTACAAAGAACATACCTTTTTTGGTTTTCCTATTTTTGCCATTCTGCATACACCTCTTTCCGTACTGCTAGCAATTGATAAAGATTAGACTGGAGGAAGAGACCACAGAGCAGTCAAGTCATGTTCAGCATGTGATTAAATGTGTACTGGAAATCTGGAAAACTTGGGAGGGCAGAGTGAAGGTTGTGGGGTATGGTCTATGGTTGTATTCACTTAATTCTGCTTTGTTTTGAAAAGAAGAAAACTGGTCCTCACTGGCATTAGATAATTAGATACAATACAGAAGTGGATGTTGATGGTTCTTCTGGAAGGTGACACTGTTTGTGTCCACAGTACGTGCCAGCAGTAGAAGAACCATGAGTAAGACAGGGATGGTATGCAGTTGGTGATTTCCCAACCAATTCACAGAAGTGAGAGCTCTTGAGGATCCAGGGAGAAGTCTCAGAGCAGTGTTTTGAGATTCTGCCAGCAGATGGTGATAAAACACGAAGAAGAGGAAAAAAAGCTGACAGTGGATCTGATTGAAAGACGACAGCCATTCTTTCTTCCTCCAGATTCATTCTCTTTCATGCTCCGGGACATGTAGTGCATTTTGAGGCTGGCAGACTGAGAACCCCATAGAGTTTAACTTTGTAACAGCTGCCACTTCGAGCCTGTGAAATGTCATTGCAGACTCTGCTAAAGACCTAGAGTAAGAATATTAGAAAAGATGAAAGGAGTGCTGGAGCTGGAAGGGGAACAGGGCAGTGGAAGGAACTTAGGGTTGAAAAAAACCCCAGGGAATTCAAGCTGTAGGGATTAGTAAAGTGTGAAATAGTTTAGGATCAGGGAATTAGGGAAAGTGGGGAGAAGGGAGTTGATTAAAGACTTGGTTGGTTTGCATGCAGAAAGCTGGAAAAGATTTTGAAGTTTGTCTTGCTATTTGCAACGTACGCCACTTGCTTGGCAAATCACTGTAAAATGTTTGCAGTGTTCTCAGTTACAGTCACAAACTCCTCTATTTTCTTACCTTTGCCATTCATGTGCATTTCTAGTGAAAGTTTGTTAGAGCAAAATTACCCGTTTGTGCCTTTCAGCGTCTGATGAGCATTTTCTACTTCTTTTGCTCATTTTGTAAATGTCCTCAGATTTGCTAACCTGACATTTATATGCATTTATAAATCACTTTGGAATGTATGCTTATTAGTACTGGTTTCTAAGACTTTTGAGTCATATTTGGAATGTTACTTATAACCTGCAATAAGTGTCCAGTTTGTGTAAGCAAACACAATTTTTCTATCAACAGAGCTAATACAGACCTAGAGCTTCAGCTAACGCTCTTCTGAAAAGCCCATAGGATTAAAAAAAAAGAAAATTAAATTGCCTTTGTGAATTTTACATTTTGGCTGACACCCAGGCTAGCAGCTTCAAAGAAACAAAGAGAGGTTTAATATATTTGAGATTTATATTGTAGTAGATACAATTGCATAATTTGCTAGACGTTTCTGCATAATGGTGCTATAATTCCTGTTGTTAAAATTTGCTGTTGAGTTTAGCCATCATTATAACTAAATTCTCCTGCAGACTATAACAGCGGGAAACACTGGAACAATGTATTAATCACAACAAATTAAATTAGCAAATAGTTTCCAAGATTCTGAGACAGTAAAGATGGAAAAGATATAGCACAATGAGCCAGTTTAGGTTTCTGCTGATCCGAGGTTATTCCCTGCTGTGTTTGAGATCTAAGGTCTGAAGGCGTGTGTGAGGAAGCAGTGGCCAGCTACCCCTTTCTGTTCTGCTCACTTGTCATCTAGGTCCCAGCTGGACAGAAGACAAACATCAAGGGATTCTGAATGGGAAAAGAGTATTCTGGTACTAAAGAGTCAAAGCCATCATAATACTGACTAATCTCCAGTCTGAGTTTAAAAAAGTGCCTGCAGATAAGAGTGCTCATCTCCACTATGAACCTCCTTCTTCATTTATTATCAGAAGCTGTTCATGGCACAAGCACCGAGAACAACTCTAGTGTAAGAAGGATAATCAGACTTTTCTAATCCAGTTCAAGAAACGTGCTACTGAACATCTTTAAAATCTGATCTTCAGCAATGGACACGCAAAGTCAGTAGCAATTTTGTCCAGAAAGTCTCACAAGATAACATTTCATTTCCTTTGGTAGAGTATGCCATAGTAAAAAGTTTCTCATATTCATAATATTTTCCCTTAAATTAAACCCGAATTTAACTTTTTACAATTTAATTCGAGCATTATGAGTCCACTATGAATAATCTGTCTGCCTCCCTCGTTCTTTCAAGTAGTTGAAGCTAGACAATAATCTCCTGCTTCCTTTCACTGCTACTGAGGGATCCCACTGATGCAAACAGCCCCAGTGTATTATTAGTCCCATTTTATTTCAGCATCATTCCAATGAATTCAATGGAATTACAAAATGTTAAGCCTGGAAAGGTGGAGAGGTGAATTAGACCTGTAATTGCGTTTGCATCAGAAGATAAATTCCCTTTAATCATTTTTACTTTCATCTGAAATTATTGAAAAAAACTCTTTGCAGAGGTAGGTTACCTAGTTCTCTCAGTTTATCTGATGTATTTCAGGCTGCAGCCGGTGCCATAACAAAGTAATGTGTTAAAGAAATCAGTGGGAAGAGTGTTGCGGTTCCAGAGCTGCTGAGGTGCAGGCTTTGCACATCACTGTGCACATTTCTTGGGAATTTAAGGCACAGTGGACATTTGACCTTGGCAGGCAAGTCAAAAGGCAGTGGATAAATTGGAGGCTTCTGCTGGTTTTTGGGGACCCTGCAGGGAAGTCACGGACTTTCTTCTAAACTTCACAACTATTTGGTGACATGAAACATGTCACATACTCTATACCAAAGATGTCAGTGGGAGTTCAACGTTTTTGATATTAAGCTAGAGTGATAAAATACAATGGAAAACTTGAGTTACTGCAACTGTGTGGACTAATTCCAGCAGAGTTTCTGCCCCATAAAAAATGGAAAGATTTTTTTAAAAGAGAAGGGAATCATTTAACCCTTACTGAATGTTTTTGGTACTTGTGATGGCAGGTATGTGTGTGAGAGAGTGTATGTACAGAGAAAAGATTCTCTGTCTATGAACTGCATGTAAGCCCAATTTTAACTGCATTTCTTCTTCTGTATCTTATGTTTGGAAACATACTCTCTAATCTTTGGCATGATTTCGGCAGGAAGAGTGAACAAGTTTAGTTTATATTGGAAAATCCCTGGATACAGATGGACAGTGAAGAGGGAAGGATTCGGATCAGTTTCTGAAACCAGAAATTTTTCTTCTTTCTTTCTTTTATATATCAGCACAATATGCTATTGCTATGAAGGAAAAGTTTGAGATTTATTAGGTTTTCAGAAAATTAAAGATACGAATTAGATAGGAGTGATGTATCTCACTGTCAAATAATGGTCAGTGATAGTGAATGTGCACTGGATTTTCACAGCTCTAATTTTGAGTGATGTCTTAAAACAGTAATTGGAAATACTTTTCATGGAAGATAAAATCGTCATCTGAAACCTGATTTCTTTCTTTGCATTGCAGTGTAATATTGGGATCTTGGGAATTTGGGACCTTTAAAAAATAGTATTGCATATTAAAGATATGTTTCCACCTAGTCAAAGAAATCAGGGATGCAGGTATAATATTTAGTGTATTGTATATTAATGTGTATAATTATGTATGTATATATAAAAAACATATGCTCTGCACTAAAGATGCAAAATTAAATACATGCTAAATTTTTTTTTATGCCATATTCCTCAAGTACTTTCTCAAGGAATCTTTGTAGTGATTCATTCATATCATATGACATACTGACAGACATTCAAGACAAATCTAGAATATATGAGTGCTCCTGTAACCCTCTCCAGTCATAATTATTAATACGTATTTTTCTGTCTCTCTAAATGGAAAGGCTTGTGGGGGAAATAAGATTGGGACTTTGGGAGAGAATCCTTCTGTTCGATTTCCTTTTCGCTTGTAATAGAGCATGTTTTATATACAGTTTTTCAGACCTAGAATTAGAAGTGTTTGATTCATAGGTTTAATTTTTTTATTATGTTAGTGTTCTTTTTTCTTAGAGAGTTCCTTCTTCAGACTGTTGTTTTTTATGCACTTTAATTTTTAAAAATCTTTGTTTTTTGAAGGGTGTGTTTTCTCCGTGCAATACCTAATGAACTATATAGTAACAGTTCATTGCAATTTCCTTAAATTTTATGTATATCAATGCTTGGAATTTTTATTTTGAGGTTGAGGAGAGGTTTCAAGCAGCCAAAACTACAACAAGGGAGGAAATGGCTGCCTGGATGTGGCATTATGATCCTTGCACTGGCACATGAAACCATCTGATTGTGAGGAAGTCAGGCACGTCTTTGCAGCCCCCTAGAACCAAGCGCTTCAGCCCCACAACTTTCTAGGGGATCTTCAGCTAATATGGCAGCCTGGCCATGATTCCTTCTATGTATGCAGACATCCATTTGTCTCTGTTTTTTCATTAGAGAATTACAATTCTGGAATGTAGGTCTTTAAAGTAGACAGTGTAATGAATTAACTTCGCTGAAGTAACAGGTGAAAGTCCAGGTGGCTTGAAGAGAGTGCTATAGATGATTTTAAAGCTCTTTGTCTAGCTACCTGTGTGAAGCAGTCATTAGACAACTTCTGGAGATCTACAGGAAAGCTGCTGAAGTTGTACCAGCCGCTTCTAAATAGACTTCAGATTTAGAGGACTGACACATTCTGAATACCAAATCTTTTTGAAGAAACCTAATGATTTTGGCAAAAAAACAAAGCAAACATTCTCAAATCTCGTAAAAAGAGGAAACGAGTACCATCAACCTCCTTGTTTCTCCTGTCATTCTCCCAAGATTTCTATCTACTTTTAAAAGAATGTAAAAAAACCCAAACCCTGGAGTTCTACTTTTCATGTCTTCTCAGAATTTGAGGGAGCACTTAGCATTGTTTTACTACACTATAAATAAAATGCACCCTTTCTGGATACTGACCTTGGTAGGTGTCAGTTCTCATGGTCCATGAAAAATAGTTGTTCCAAGACTGTAATTTTGTTGTAAATCAAAACAAAGAGATTCTGAAATCTTGGTGTGTCCCATATCCTGCTTCCCCCCCCCCGAATGATATTTTCCAGGTAGTTCAGTTTCCAAGTTAGATTAGGGGGACCTTGAGAATTTTGTGCCATACATAATTCATGTGGCACTGAGGAATGAAAAAGATTCATATTTGAATGAATCTGCTTTCATGGTGAGGCTATTTCAGACCCACAGTTATGGTCTGAATTGATTTCTATATCCAAAATTTCAGTAGTTCTGGAAGTAGAACTGGAAGTAGAATTGGACCTCAGCTATATCAGAAGGCTCTGATTCTATTAAAAATTAATTTCTTTTCTAACATTGAGATTTAATGAGGAGATATTTCTTTAAAGCTAGAGATATGTGAGATTTAAATGTATAGATTCTGACATGCTTCAAAGATAGAAATGTAATTATTTGATTAGAGAACTTTGTAATTAAGAAACTGGTTGAAAATGACTCTTACCAACAGGACTGCAAGATCTCCTTGTTATTCCTGAATGTTTCTAGCACCTTGCCGCTAAGAGAGGTCTACCTGAATAAGATATCTGACTCCATATAAAAGACATGGCATGATGAGTTGCCTAACAGAAAGACCAACTTGCTGAGTACAGTTGTTAGGAAATGGCTGCTGAGTGAGCAGTCTTGCACATCTTGCCTCCCTCTAGATTTAAAGAGATTTCAAGTTGTCGTCTTTGGTCTGAAATCCACCACTCTGAGCTGTGGGTCTTGAAGATGGATATGAGAGTTCTTTATTTTTGTAAAGAAGAGTGATACCAGCCCCCGTGGTCCATCAGTAATTCTGCCTGCCTGCCTCCTAGGCAATGCCTATTGTATGATGCTTAAGATGACACTTAAGAGGTGAGAAGTGTAATGTGAAGTCTCTCCTAGTGTGACAGGATTTAAATGCATACTTTTGGTGCACTCATCACAAGAGTACCTTTGAAGACAGTTCTGTTGGAGCAGATTCTTCTTGCATGGAATAATTCAAAAGAGCAGGAGCAGGAGCAACCACTAACATGATTTTGTAACATGAAGTTGAAACCACTCAACTTATGGAGAAAAAACACTACATCTGTTTTCATGTTATGCAGAGAATAAAGTTGACATATTCATTGAAACACAGATCAGTACCTGGATGTAGTTCTTTCCAGGCAAGAGTCCTTGCGTCTGGCGTAGAGTCATACTGATTCGTGCTTGCTGTTTTCTTTCAGTGCAACACATTTATCTATGATAGTTAATATTATAGTTACATATCTATACTATACACATAGTTCTATAGAAATATTACAAGTATGCTATTATCATTATTTCATGTGTTGTCTCAATGAAAGAAATTGTCTCTCTGTCCCTCAAGAGCCTGGGAAAAAATTTTGGATAAATCTTCAGAATTTTGGATTAAAAGGAATGAATTTCCTAAAATATATGGCATTTTATGCCAGACAGAATCTACTAGAGTTACTTTAGGTGAGGGCCTCTTCATGAGATATACAGAGACAAGTTTAATTTGTAGAGTTGAATAGAATTTAAGTAGCAGACACCTAACCTCGTGAAAATGAAGACACTCTTGGGTAAATATAAATTTCATTGCTGAAGACTTAAGTGCCCAGAGATTTGAAGTGCCTTCAGAGGAGAACAACAACAAACCTGTTGTTTTTTAGGTTTTCAGTTCTTTATTTGTGCACCTAAAACATGAGATTAGTGTAACACACAACTAAACCGTTCTGTGGATTTAATTCTATCTGATTGCCAAAATCTTAATTGACTTGTAAGAGCTGTCTTGGTGAATCAGACTTCTGCCTTTAATAAACTTCAAACAGCAGCCTAATAAAGCCCACAGATAGGAGTTTTCACAGACTCTTCACACTCTTCTCAGAAACTGGTTTTGATGTCTTTAAGTGGGAAGAAGTGTGGAATTACCAAATGACTGGTCTAATGGTAAGTCCTCCCCAGTCATTATAAATCCTGCCCCGCCCCGCCAATAAATGCAGCTATATCTCTCAAAATATTTCTGTTAAAAAAGTCTGTTCTCAGTCAAGACCATGATAGGAACCCTCCAAGCTACTCCTCATATTCTCTACTTTATCTGTTCTGCTCCTGTTCATCCCTTGTTTCTTTACCTAGCCATATTTGTTAACCTGCCATGTATTTCAGAAAAGATCAGAATATATGGGACAATTGATTTTTTATTGTATTAGATATAACTTTTTTAAAATTATGCTTTCTAGCAGTCACAATACTCAAGTATACTAGCTATTTTAATTACAGTATGAATCTTATATGTTGAGTGATTTTTCTGTTTATTAGCAGACGAGTCTTTCTCAGTTATTATTTCGATCTGTACTTACTAGTTTCTTAAAAAGAAAGGAGATGATAACGTATTCAGTGGCCATAACAAAACCAAAGGCCATGAAAACTTGAAGGTCTTTTTAAACTATTCTAAGGACATTTTAAAACCATGTATATTTGTAAGCAACCATGGCAAAAAATTACAAATGTTCTTTTTATTTAACTAAACCATGGACTTCAAGGTAATATTAGATCTGAACAGATGTGCATAGTATTTGGAAGCAAACTATGAAAATATTTCAAAGCACAATCACCAGAAGTTGAATCTGGCAGAGTAGAACAGATGTGTCCACCTGTTAAGAGACTACGCTATCAGCACTGGGGATGCAAGATTTGATTGAAGTCCATAATGGGAGCTATTTAGGAATGCATCCAGGTTAGCAGGAGGTAGCAGAGATTCTGATTACTGTATCATTCCACTTTCCCCCCAAAGCGCTCAATGAGTTGAATTAGGCAAATGGAATAGTACACCCAGGACCACTGAAGGAGGGGATGAATGTCGTACACTATGTGAAAACAGTGCAGAAATTATACCTGTTTTTCAATAATGATGAAAGAAAGAGAGAACAGGAGGTTCCACAGGGGCTGCAGAACACAGTGGACGCCAACAATCTTTATTTATTCTGTTTAAATTTGACATCCTGAAAAGCAAGCAAAAATTATTGGTTCAACTACCATAGCAATGTTAGTAACTGATTAATTTCTCTTTGAGCCACTTCAATAAGCTGTGAGAATAATCATCCAAAAGCATACCCAATGCACAGCATATCACATTCATTTTAATATGAATTTTCTTCAGCCAGGATTGAAAATTACTTCTGCTTCCATGTATATATTAATAAAGAACAGGAGCATAACATAGAAGAGATACAGATCAAAGCCATATTTTAGGCAGTAAAATGCAAAGAGAATGAGACAGGTATTGTGGTGGGTTTATATTTTTCTTGAGAAAAGAATGGTTTACTTTTATTTTATTTTATTGGTTACCAAAAAAATAGCTCAGTAAAGTGTATTCTTAACACTTCTGTTTGCCAGCTCATATCTCCCGAGTACTCCTCACTACTTCATGCCTTTAGTACTGTCTTCACTGCAGACCAATATATCTGCAGAAAAATAAACTACAGATGTGCTCAACTTTTGAATTTTCAAATGAAGATCTGATTTAGTGTCATTGTTGATGATGAGGCGTGAAGCAGAAAAGACAGGTCTTGATTTTCAAATGCTAGCTTAGGGATATAAATGTTAATAATGAAAAGTCCAGTTTTGATTTTCTGAGTTGAAATAAATTTAATGTAGGTATGAGTGAGGAAGAATATAATGTGCCAATGCATTATTTTTAATTCCATTATTGTTACTATTTAAATATTTCTCATTAAGATTGCTATGTGTGCTGTTCATCTGCAAAAGTTCCAAACTGACATGTGAAATTTGAATGCTTACAGGTATCAAACAATTAATTTCATACCTATGAACAAGTCAAAGGAAGTTAACTATGAATCATCCCTAACACTGGAAGTCCTCAAAACTTGTAGACAAAGACCTGTAGAACTTTTATACATTATGAGGAAAAGTGCTTTGAAATGCTGTGTGGCTGTGGCAGACGTGACATTGAAGGATTAGAAATACAAGTAATTCTCTGGCTTCTCAAAGTTACAGGAATTGTTCCATTCTGATCTGTTGTATTTGTTACTTTGGGACTGAAAGAGCACACAAAGCGGTCAGACCAGGATGTGAAAGTACACAAAGAAAAAGAAGGTATATGAGAGAAATCGTCTAAGATGATCTTTCTTTAACTGGAGCTAGAAAAACAAAGCGGTTTTCTATACAGATCTTTTCACATGGAATTATTTCATCAGTTTTGAATATATTATTTAGCATGAGATTATACTTTTGTACTTCTGGTTTTTATAGCTGATAAATAATGTTATTGGAGGCCAGTCTGTAACTTCTACAATTCTGTTAGCATCACAGTGTAACCATCAGTTGGAATCAGTTGGCTTGAGCTGTCTTTTTATCTTCTTGTTCATGTAGAATTTCCTCAGTTTTCTAGAAATTTTGTAGTAAATTAAAGTCAGGAAAAAAAATGATAGTTCTTGCATTAAAATTGTTGATTTCAGTTTGTTCCATTGTGGCCACGTTTTAGCATGGTTTATAGTGTGCTCAGATAAACTACATACCTTCTCAGGAGGGATATGCACATATGAGCAATTATCAGCCCAATTTTCTAAAGGCTGTCATAATCAAGAGTGATCTGATAAAGAAAAATTGCTTTTAATCTCAAATTTTATATAATTATTTCACGGTTCTTGAATCTTGAGTCTTACTTTAAGAAATAATCCATTTTCTTGGGAAGATAAAGTAAGCCAATATGCAACTAATATTGACAGTACATTTCCTAACCTTTCTAATCATTTAAAATTAGATTTATAAGCATCCTTTCATCATTGGGATGTAATGGTTAAGAAGCGATAGATTGCTACTTGAATTGGCATGACAATATGAGATTGTACAGAAATAAATTTTCTAATTAGCAAGCACCTTCCAGATTAAAATTTTGGTTTCATATCACAATTAATCTTTACATTACCAATGGTGAGAATTCTATGGTAGGTCACTTTAAGAATGTTAGTAAGTGTTCATATTGTTCTTCTGATAGTAATTGCAAACTGAAAAAAAAAATCAATTTATTTGTCTCTCCTCAGAAGAAACTTTCAGTTATAATGATATGGATTGAGTGGCTCTGTACATCTCTCTCAGGTAGGAGAAGCATGAGTTTACCAAACTCATTTTCATTTTAATCAGAATGAAACTGAAACCAAATCCCAGCATAAAAATCAATGAATTAGAATTGGTATTTTTTAGTTTCAGAATGCAGTATAAATGAGTGGATAACGTAAAGAGCTAGAAAAAGAGGAAAAAAAAAAAAAAAAGAAAAAGGTTTTTCTCTGCCCATAGGTTTTGGCTATGGTAATTTCAATCTGAACAGTTGAAAGGCTTTTGAGTCAGAACAATAAACACACTGCAGGACTGTGGCCCCCAAATGATGCCTTTCTGCTGTTGACAAGTTCTTAAACAAGCTGCTTTTAGCAATGTTTTATCTATTGTTAGAATGAATAAAGCTGTGGTTGTAAACACAGCCGAAAGACAGGATGGGTTTTAAATACTTTTGTTCCTGCTGAGCCATTACCAACACCTGCAGTTAAAATAATTATTTCAAATGTTTTTCCTTTTAAAAGAAGGAGTAGTTAGCAGTAGACCTGTCTTGTTATGGTAAATTAACATCTGCAGTTAATATGATTCCCCTTGGTTGTAAACATCCTGAATTAAAGCTTGTTATCTCCTTCAGAAAGTATGTTTTATGATTTCAACTGTTTTGTAGAGAGATAATTAAACATTTCACTGAAGTACAGGTTGGATGACTATGATCTTATTTTAGCCACCACAGAAATTATGGAATGTTTTTACAGCAAATATTGTGAGTATTTAATTAAAGCCTGTCCTGAAGTAAAGCAAGCATAACCACTGAAGATAGTAAAAATAGATTAGAGGTTCTGAGATTGAAAAGAAGACAAGAGCTGAATATAAGGTTTGGCTATTGTATTATTTTTTTAAAAGAAAATCTTGCCTTAATCTTAAAATCTTAAATTCTAGCAGAAATATGCAAAACAGGAATAGGCATGGAATAAATAGGATAGCTTTGTGCCTTATTTTGACCTCGGGTTTGAACTGTAATTAATAATGGAGGTACTCTTGGTTTATACCATCATCATCAAAATGGCTAAAAAGGATTCGTGATTTTTCTACATGCAAATTCTCTAAAAATATTAGGACTTGAAGAATTTATTTTAGAATGCTATAACTTCAAGATATTTCTATATGTCCTGTCTTTGACCATGCACTGTAACTTGATGAGGTCAGAGTTGATCAAACTCTCAGTCCAGTGGTGTTTTCCCACCGTCTGACAGAATTCAGCTCTATCAGAGTAAGCTCTCAAAATGAGCTGTTAGTTTATACATCAGAATAAGCTCTATCAGCTTAACATCTGGTGCAAAATTATTTGAAACCTTTGTTGACTCTGAAGTTAGAGTGATTTACATCAGATGAAGAAGCTGTTCTATGTTGTAAATTGTCTCCTAGGTTTCATGACTGCTTTGTAGATTTCATTATACAAAACCACGGACATTAATGTTAGCTTTAGAATATGTTCCACTGCATCCTGCTGCTCATTTCTGTTCCCATAGTGTGGAGTATCATGTCTTTCTTTGTGACTGTACAGGTATTTGTTGGTCAGGCTGTGTACAAAAGAACTGATCTGATGTAAAACCAGCAGACAAACATGGGCGAGAATATCTTTACTGGCACTGCTTTTGTGAAACATTCAAATCTACAAGTACTTTGTGGAATAAGTAAAATTTTTAGAATCAGTTTCCCCTTTAAATATTTGAATTTGTTTCTGGATAACTAAATCTGTTAACATTCTCACCATTAGGCTTTTTTATTTATTTTCTGCAGATACTTCAGTGGCTAAAAGCCCACCACAAACTAAAATGTATTCACCTAAAAAATTTGGGGATTAGTGGCACAGAAAGATCTTTCCCTCTAATGAAATGCCTAAAACTTCTCTGATTTGGAAGGAAGAAAATGTGAGAATTGCTTTAGTTAAATTAATATCTGTGTGTTTTTCTCCTCTGTGAACTTGATTTAGAAAAAGCCTCCAGCAGAGCATAAGCAACATTAAAAGAAATGAATCAGAGGAGCACATTTGTAAGTATTGCTCTCGCCTTATTTTTTTCTGACAGTGATGTTTCTGGCAAGAGGGGGAGTTTGGAAGGGGTACGTGGGCAAGTTTCTTTTCAAAGCATGGAGCATGTCACTGCTCCATGATTCTTAGCATCATTCATTTCCTGAGCACTGCATTCTGAGTTGCCGTCCTCTCTTATTTAATCCTCCTTCCTACTCTTACATCCATTTAACTGGATTGTTCAAGCTAGTCTTACCTTTGCGGGAGTTTTTAGTTTTCTTTAAGAACAGAGTAGTACTGTACACTTGCTCCCAGAGAGTGCTTGTGAGCGATGCCACACAAATCCCTTCCTCAGAGATTGAGGGCATCACCCCTATTATAAACCAGCTACTGTCGGGCACCAAGGTTAGCTTCCATCACCTGTGGCTGGGTCTCCCACATCACGATGTGAATACAGCATTGCCAAGACTTGGGGCAGATCTCTGCTTTTCATGTTTAATTTTGCGCTCTCTTTTTTCTATCCCAGTGAATTCTAACCTGTGATTTTTTTGAATGCTAAGTGCCACACAGCTGCTGCTACAGGCACATGAGCTCTTCCAGTGTCGGCTACAGGAAGGGTCAATATTTTCTTTTAAAGGAAAAAGCACAGTGATGACAATAATTAGGTAGACTGTATTTCAGTGTTAAAGGAAAACAATTCTTAAACCACAGATCTAATTTAAGGGCTGAGGCTGGCATTATTTTTCTCCGTTCATTTAAAAACTGACTGGAGAACAGCGAAGGAGGTTATTAAAAGGAAGTAGTTAAAAGTTCAAACCACTAGGATTTACGTCCCCTCTGCTGTGAAATAAAGCATTTCTTTCTGATTTTAAGAACTGTTTCAGCCAATTGTCAGCCTGAGAATGTACTGATTTTTGAAGGGCATTTCTGAAGCCTTATATCAAAGGCGACAGACATCGAATGCTTTCTCCAGCTTGTGTAATAGAGCTGTGCTCTCTTTAACTCACCTGTGATTTAACTGATGTGTGAAGGAACTTTAACACCTATTGCCCCCTATAAGTACTTACTAAAAAAAAAAAAAAAAAAAAGGAAAAAAAAGAAGAACCTGTTATATAAAACATGTATACTGTTACTGACTTGTGACTCACTAGGAAAGCACTGAGGTTTTTTTTGAAATTCAGTTTAGAATAAAAATACATACCAAACTTACAGTATTTTTAAAAGCCCACAAAACTTGTCATGAATAGCCAAAATTTTTCATTAGCTGAGTCTTTATTTGTGGATTGCTTTGAGGTATGTCCTAAGATTATCCAAATTTATGTAGTTTTGTTGGTTTTGTAATGAATAAAACCATGTTGAATATTTATACTAACACAGCTGAACCTGAACTAGGCCCTGAAATTTCAGAATAAGGGCAGAATGAGATGGAAACCAATTGCATTATCTATGGGGATGCATGTGCCTTGTTTTACTGAGATTTTTTAAAAGGAAATAGTGTTGTTTAATTTGAATTTAAGCTTGTTAATCATCTTCCAGAAAACTCAGTTGAGGAAATTGAGAGAATTGATTGCTTCCAAGACAGTTGAGCAAACCCCAAGGATTCTGATAATATCAAGTGATTTGAAAATGTTACCAATTTTTCTTAGATATAGTAAGATTTTTTTTATCAGTGTTATCAAGGAAGTTATCACTGTGAAAGATTTACCTTGAACTTTTTGTGCTGTTACAAAACAATGACATCTGTTTAACGTCAAGTACAGAAACTTGTTTTCCTGCTTCACGAGCACTACAAAATCTTTTCTAAAGCCTTGGCAAACAGACAGAAAGATGTGATTGTACATAATCCAACTGTATCTTAATCCCCAGCAGACTCAACTTTTATAGCATCATTTTAATGAGATACTATTAACAGCTTCAGCACTGTTTAATTAGAATATTGGCATGATCCTTACATCAAATAAAGGTTTTTGAACACAACAATGGTTTTCTATGTTATTTTTTAATAAACAACCTTAAATCATGTCTTTGGATAGAGTATTAGAATGCTTTTAATATTATATATATTGAGTATCTTTTCATGAAGAATAGCTGCACTCAATTTTTTCCATAAGATATACCTTCGTCGTGTGTGTGACTGGTATGTGTGTGTTTATGTATGTCTGAGAGCAGCTGAATCAGAGGCTACTTTCTAAAATCCATCCTTTTTAACAAGAATGTAAAATGTGTTTACTTATGGATAATTCTCAATGTCTTTTTTCAAATGTGATACAAGGTTCTGATGTATGTGATAAGATTTTACTGATATCTTACAGACCAGACAACTCTGCTAAACATGCCCAGACTATCTCAACAATGAGGCAATGTATTACTCTGTCATTGATTACTAAAGTACACTAATTGTTCCACTTAGTCTGAATTTTAAAGAGAAACAAAAAGTCCCTGTCATGACTAACTAAAATTCATTCTTTATTCGGCACTGAATTACAAAGGCTACAGCTAAGTCTTTTTGTGCTTTCAGGAAATCTGTTATTTTTCCATGGTTTTGTACCTGATCTGTCTAGCATAATATATGCTGTGCTGGCCGATAGCCCCAGCCTCCACCACTACTTTTATTACTGTTTCTTAAAGACCCATGTTCATTCCATCATTTGCCCTTAATGAACCTGCTGCATGTAGAGAGTTCTGCAAAAAGGCTCAATATGGCAGTACGTGGCTGCCATGCTTAAATTAGCATCTGCCTTGAACTTACCGATCTGCAGTCTTTTGGCTCATCCTGCACAGTTTCATGTAAACTCTGTAGATGTCAAGAACAGCCTGTAGGAAAAGTTTTGTACCCTGTTTTGTAATGCCTGTTTCTGGTTGCAAATATTGAAGTAAAGACAGGAAACACTATGAATTTTAATTTCCTTCTGGTTCTAGTTCTTTTCTGTTCAGACATATGGAGGAGGTTATTGAATTTCTGATTCTGCAAGTTTCTCTTGTCATCACTTGCAAATGTTGTTAGTAGTGGAAAAGCCCTGTTAGTTGCAGGACATTCTGCCCAGATCTTTACCTAGGCAGGATTCAACTGATTGCATGCACTTCCCAAATATTCTTACAAGCTCACTCCATAAATTTTAAAAGCAGTGAGATTCTGCTAGTTCCCAGGAGACAGTGCTCCACAGCAGAGCATTTGCAGAACTAATTTTTTTTTTTTTTCTGGCCTATCCCATTGCTCGTTCACATTGTGCCTTTTGTCTGCACCAGGGTTTAACCTGCCTAAATTTAAAATGAAAGTCAAAATCCTAGATCCTTCCTTATTGTCTACAGAGTAGAAAATCTGCTGTTTCCTCAGGGAAGCAGAAATAGGTAAAACTCTTTTTCTACCTTTTCATCTGAAGACTGCAGGAAGCACACAGGGATATGGTGCAGGTGGGAGCCCATACTGTGAGAAGCATTCTGTTGCCAGTATTTCAAGATACCGGATCAAAATGGGATTTTCCTTGGAGAAGCAAAACTGACCAAGGACTAGTCAGGGGTTTTGCCTTCTATCTAGCATTGGTCAATGGAAAGGAGACCTCTGAAAAATCTGTCAGATAAGTTTATGCCACTCATGGGCAATATTCGCCTCAACAGTGAATATGGTGGTTCCCAACGGTTAAGGAAGGTCAAGGATTAGCTCTCACAGTTATGAGAGCAGATGAAGGAGCTTGGACCATGGTGATGAACTAGCCTATAGCTGGAAAGATTTGCATAAAGTGGGGTTTTGTCAGTCTAGATATCCGATTTGGATATTCAGATATACAGGATGCACAAAATGCTCTTATACTCTTGTAACAAATCCACTTCCTGGTGGAAAAAATGTTAAAAGGGTAATGAGTATCCTTGTAGTCCAACAAATACAGAACTGACATCCCTACTATCAGAGCGTTTGCTCTGTTACAGGCGAACAGGACAGGCATCAGGAGGCCTGCGGCTGTCAGGCTTGCTTTGGTCTGGTTTGGCTTGATTGGAGTTTTGGTTTAGCTCGCTTAGCTGTAACAATAATTGTTTAATAACCAGGTAGCTGTCATCTAGTTTGTTTTGGTTCTATTTACCTTGTATAACTGTGTGGAGTAATTCCTATCGTTAATAATTTTGATGCTAGTAGGCATAACAATTCATTGTGGTCCGTAAGAGTGAATTATTTCTGCAGTATAACTATGACACGCTGTAAAGGACTACAGATTTGGGTTGACATCAGAGACCTTGTAGGTGTGGATATAGGCTGATAAACAGAGATTCCATGAATATCCACCAGTGGTCAGTTACTAAAAGAAATACAAACTTAGGAGCTGGACAAAGCCATTTTTTGGATAACAAAAAGGGTGAATAATAATTGCCTAACATGTACAATGCACAATATAAAGCAAAATTGGCTGTAACATGAAATTTTAGACCAGTAAAAAAAGACCAAGGTCTAAAATATGTTAAAGCCCCTTAGAAATATGCGCCCAAGTGGACACAGGAGTGAAGAGGAAGGGAAAACTGTCAATAGCAACATCCTGTTCCTCTGTCATCAACATCACACTCCTCCTGCTGAAGACCCCAGGGTTCTGCCAGCTTTCCAAATCTTTTCCCACCTGATGAAATCTCTTGACCTTAAGACCAAAGGAGCAGCAGAAGGGTGGAGATAACATCAGAAAAAAGAGGTATCTAATGAGAGATTTTGCTGGATAACAACTTTTAAGTGTAGTACCATTAATCAATTTGCTTTGTATTTAAAGTGTGTTACTATCCCAATAACTGGGCTAATAGTAATAGTTGTTTGTAACATTTTAGTTATATTTTAAGAATTTTTTAATTAGACTAATGGTAAATTCTTCTCTTGACTTTTTATCCATAACAGGATATTGAGTTCAATAAAAGACTTAAGAAAGTTGAATTCTTTAGGACCTGCATTAGAGACATGCAAAATGCTGATGCAAAGCATTTTTGCCACAAGCTTGGTCCCAACAAAATAAATGATTTTATTTTATTGCTGAGCAGGTGTGATAACTGCGTATCAGGACCATCCTGTTAAGTTCTTCTCTGCCTAGTTTCCTAAACTTGTACTTATAAACTTGATTTCCAATTTAATTCATGCTAGTGCACTCTTTAATAGATATATTTAAATTCTTTGGCTTTAGGATTTAGTGGTGAGGTGAGCAAACATAAAGAAATCTAGAAGTCTTGTTAAATTGATTTTTCTTTAGAAGTTTCTCTGTTATCCTGCCAATTTTTTTGAATAGTTACTGATCATCTCTTGCTGTTACAACAGCAATCACTCTTATTTATGTCCCTGACTCTTCCAAACAGCAATTAATAAAGCTTAGATAAAGCCTGCATAAGCCAACCCTAAGGTCACTAGTATGGATAACCAAACTGTAAAAAGGCATCTGCCTTTCTTCATATATCTGAGTAAATATGTGCAGAAATACAAAACAAGGGGCTTATCAAGCTGCCAAGGTCTTAAATTTCTTACATTTTATTAATTTGTAGGAAAGAAATGTAAGCTGTTTATGACACCGCAGGATGTGGCATGCCCAGGTTTCATGAGCATTTGAGAGTATTATGGAAAGAAACTCTGAATTTTGGGTATGGAGAACACCTGCATTTTGTATTTTAAAAATCTACGGCCCACTTATCTCATAGGAAAATCTCTGTGTCATGGTTACAGTTAACGCACATATTTACAGTAATTCCTCTGGCACTAAACCTAGGTAGAAAAATACATTTCTAGAAAATTATGCAACTGATAGCTAGAGATCTGCATAAGAAATGGAAATGTATTTAGGAAAATAAAAATATAATGCTTTAATATTTGAATAAAAGAAATAATTCAATTTTGATAATGATTTTGTTCAGAAATTAACACAAGTTTTCAGAAAATATTGAACAGAGAAATAAGGAAAAATGTTTTTTTGTGTTTTGAAAATGAACTACAAAATTTTTTTTAAGCAAAGAATCAAAATTTTCTTTTAGGAAATTTAGGAAAAAAAAAGTTGTTTTCAGTGTCTTGACAAGTGGAAAATCTACTGCTGTTGGTTATGTTAATGGTGAATCACGTTTACCATTGAAATAAAAAGGCTCACTTCTGGCTTGAATTTATCTCATCTTATCTTTCTGACATGAGACATTTGTGTGTCTATGTATTACACTAAAAAAGCTTTTTTTTTTTTTTTTTTTAAATCAAGAAGTATTTTTAAGCATCTGTTTGATAAGAGAACAAACTGTCTTTTACTGTAAAGTTTGCAAAGCCTTCACGTATACTTTTTGGTTTCTTCCGAATTCTTCCCAGCTTTTCAATATTTTTAAAATCATGACAGACAGGATACAATATTCCAATATCTATCTCACCAGCCCCATACATGGAAGTAAAGTCTCATCTATCTGGCTACTTACTAGTTTCTTATTTATTTATTGGTGGCTTGTGTTAAACCCTTGGTTGCAACATCACAATTCAAGGTCACACTTAGTTATTCACCACAAACTCCAAATTCTGGAACTGTATCACCAGCACAGAGTCCATCTGTTTCTACCTGTATAGATACAACTTCAGTTCTTTGTAAGGAGGCTTTTGACCTTGACATGGCCTTTAGTGTATAATTACATTTACAATGTATCTGCATAGTTTTCTATTTCAGTCTCCAGTTTTCACATGCAGTTCATTTATGAAGTAAATTTTTGTGTGTCTTAAGATATATTAATGGATGTCTTGCTCCAGGATTGTATCAGCGTAATATCAGGCAATCAGGAAATACCAGGCTGAGGAGATGCCCTTTGTGACCTTGACTTGTTCTTCAATCATTTATAAGCTTTGGTGGGCTTGTTTCAGACTGTGGCATACTCAAAAATTTCATTTTACTGCACATCTTACTGGAGCAGCATAATTTTTTCATTTCATGTTTTAGAACTGTCCTATATTTGTAAATTTTCTCTGATGGTAGCCTGATCTTCCAAAAATGTGCAGCTAGGCTAATTTTTTGCACATTGTGAGTAGTTCCTTTAATATGCTTGCACACTGCGGACTTTACATGGTGGCGGATTAGGCTAAACAGGTGTATAACTGTGGACGCATAGAGGTGAACTCTCGTAAGCATTCCAATGTCTTAATTTTATTTACATTTTCTGCTAGCAGTGGATTTATAAAAGGAGGTTGATACTCTATGAACTTAAAAGCCTTCATTAATTTTACATTTCCTCTTGTACAGGTGGTCTTGCAAGAAACAGTGCAATAACTCAGCAGAGCTGAGGGACCGAAATAGTTTACAGTTCTGAACCCATTGCCCTTGCCATTAAGCTTCTTGACTTAGTTTTCAGTTCTGTTAAAATTTAAAAGATTACAACAAACTGCCTGAAGCACAATGACTGGCCTAGCATTGCAATTTACAAAGAACCCCCTCAAATGTAGGTTTGGGGAATAAAAATATGTTCTTCACAGAACAATATTACCGCATCGATACTTTCAAAAGACATATCAGCTATTCACAGTGCCTACAACAGAATTGAAGAAAGGTGTATAGAAACATTACAATGGAGGCTCTGTAAACTATATCGGGGCAATATTTTGCAGCTATACTGTCAACGCATCAATTTAAGTAATAGAGGAACCCTGAATGAACATTTGTTTTCTAGTGATCTCGATATAAGTGATGAAGAACAATGACCAGAATGAGTTCAAATCTGGGGTCCTACCCCCTGGGTGGGTCCCCTAATATCCATACTACAGTGTCTGAATCACACTCATTTTTCTGTCTGGTTCAATGAATATTTAACCAGTGGCATTGAACAACTTTATATGGAGAACATTTAACAAGAATCACCTTGGCATAATCACTTTCTGTAGAAGTGAACAACATTAATTTGATTTTTTTCCATTCTAAATTAGACAGAGATTTTAATTCAGATCTCCACGTACATGTACATCCTAAAATAGAAAAGTGAGGTACTGCTTTTCATCTCAGGTTTTATGAACGTATACCCTTTATGTGCATTTATCAATGAACAAAGTGAATATTTTTTATTGGGAAAAGATAACCAAGTGTCTAATCTACCTAAATCAATAATTAATTGATTTTTACCTAGTTGTCAAATTAAAAATTCAGTTCTCTGCACAGTATGATTCCAAAATATGTCCAGTGTGTTCATGCACAGACTGCATCATCCATGTGTAAGGAGGATAGCAGTAATTGACCACTTCATCATTCAGAAGGCTGAGGAAGTTGCCGTAACAGTCAATGAATGTTGATTTCATCACTGGTTGGTGCAAAAACCCCAAAGTACTAACATTGTTGACTTGCAACATGTCTCAGTGATGATGTGGATTTATCACTGAGGATCGTTCACTGATTAGAAGTTGATGTGGGATTATAAATGGGATTGATATATTTCACAATTTATGAGAAAATTATTAATCTTATTAGTTCCTTGAACTTCTGTCCTTTAGTAAGGATGTTAAAGCTACACTTGTTAGTGTTTCAGCATTCTTATTAAAACAAAATTCATGAATGTTTCATAATGAATGGAAGACCTTTTCAAATTTTAAATATCAGTATTCTGCTTAATAAGAGTTACCATCAACACTTCCTTGCGTGTTCCAAACAGACGGGAAGACACCAGCTGTTGCAGGAAAACACTGCTCAGTTCATGCAGTTTAAATCGAATCATGATCAAAGTGGTTTATTGAATTATCAATGACATGTAATTAACCAGCAACCAGTGAACTATATATTCAGGTTCAATATCAGCAATACAGCAGATAAATGAAAATACGAGGTACTTACAAGCTATTAATAAACATCACACATTTCTAAGCAACTTTATAAACTAACACCAAAGAGTTCTAACCACCCCCTGCCTCCCTGCATCATTGGCTGGGTGGGCTACCAGCACCCACTCTTCAGAGTGGGTGTCTTCTCTGGCTTACACACCCCAGCTCCAGGAGAAGTGGGTGCTCCTGCTCTCTGTTGCTGTGGTGGGTTGACCTTGGTTGGATGCCAGGTGTCAACCAAGCTGCTCTATCACTCTCCTCCTCAGGAGGACAGGGAGGGGAGAAAATAAGACAGAAAAAACCCCTTGTGGGTCAAAATAAAGGCAGTTTAATAAAGCAAAAGCAAAGATTGTGTACAGAAGCAAAGGAAAAGATTTATTGTCTACTTCCCATCAGCAGGCAATGTCTGGCCACTTCCCGGGAAGCAGGGCTTCAGTATGCATACCAGTTGCTCTGGAAATGCTGTAAATAACAAATACCCCCCCCACCCCCTCCTCCTTTCTCTCAGGTTTTTATTGCTGAGCAGACATCATACGATATGGAGTATCCCTTTGGTCGGTTGGGGTCAGCTGTCCTAGCTATGTCTCCTCCCAAGACCTGCCCACCTCCAACCTACTGCTGATGGGGGAATGTTGAAGAGCCAGCCTCGGTGCTCTGCCAGCATGGCTCAGCAGGAGCCAAAACCCTGGTGTGTTACCAGCACCTTGCTCACTACCGGTACACAGCACAGCACTGTGGGGGATGATGTGGGGAAAAATAACTCCACCTCAGCCAGACCCAATACGGTTCCCCACCAATGCCCCCACCTCCAACAGGCACACCTAGGTGCGGGTCCCCGCCTGAGGCCCTGGCTCTGTCGCTCCCTTCACTGGGACCAGTTGCTGCCAGTGTCCCATGGACATCTTTTGAAGCTGACTCCTCCTTTGTTTCAAAAGTCTCCTTGAAGTTCCTCAGTTACAGTTTAATCCAGCTGATGCTTCTTTAGCTTGATCAGTATTGGAGAAATGACCTCTCAGTTTGGGGTACTCCTTTTGCGTACTCTGCTCAGACTTACATTTCTTTCCTAACAGCTGGTCTTACTCAGACTGTACAACCAAAGTTTGGGCTGTGCAAGTGCTCCCATGATCAACTAATGTATAAAATTAAATCAAAATACTCATGTGTGTAGAACAAGGATAAACTGTCATCACTGGTGCAATGTGGTAAAATCAATTTATCTGTTTTAGTGAACATTAACTGAGAGGCCATCAAGTATGAAAGCAGTGATGTGCAAATTAAAAAAGATTATTACCTGCAACAGAACGGTCAGGATCAAGAAATCTCCTAAAATACCAGCTGATAAAAACAAATGTGATTTGACAGAGTCACTTATCATGTACTTGAAGTGATTATGGTTCCTATTGATTATAATGAAAGAAAAATGGAAGATATACTATATTATTTGTGTGAGAAATTATCTTGATCTTATGAAGTGGAAACAAGCTTTACCATTGCATAAACAGTGAGTAACCACTCTATCCTGTCATCTTTGTTTCTTTTCATTCACAGTCTTTAATATTTTCAAGCAATTGTTCTAATGCAAAATTGTTTTTTTTTAAGCAATCAAGATTTTTGCATAGATCTTTTTTGTCAGGGAAATATCTTGTTAATGAAGTATAATAAGAAAATAAAATTGTATAATAAGTACACTAAGACAAGATCAGTAGGAAAGCTTATATTCGAATACAGATTTTAAGGAAAAAACCCAAATTTTCATTCTTCATTATACTGACCGAACTGGAACTGGACTACAATTTTTGTAAAAACCTATTGGCATTAGAAAAGTTTAATTTGTGGGTTTTTCCCCTATGTGTACATTCTAGTTTCTATAAAAATTTTGATGGCATTGGAATCTTATTCCAAGGATGAAATTTCTTGTAAAAATATTTGATGCATACGTATGTTGGTGTTGCCTGTTGGTCAGAGGAGTGCCAAATCCAAGACATTATTCTGCTTTATTCAATGCAATGACCATCATACACTGTACACAACTGCCCAGTTTTATTGGCTATGTTTAAACATCCCATACACGTTGTGTTTATTTCATAGTGGTTTAGTGCTGCAGAGATGGGAGGAAAACAAATCAAGCCAACTTTTGGAAGGATCAGATACAGCCAGCTCGGGAGGAGTGGGAAGGAGAGGAGGTTCATGGCCAGTAACCTCCCCATCACTTGGCACTGCATGTGCTCTGCACTGCTAATGGAGGGATGCAATTCAGTCAGAACACCACAGCCAAATGTTTGAAATTTTCTTTTAGCTTTAAGGGAACTACTTCATCATTCCTGAAAGGGAGAAACTTGCTATTTTGTTTCCCATGTAATTTATTTTAAATATATAGAGATACTATCCTTCTGAGTTTTTCAAATTTTATGATCAAGAAAGCTTTGCTTTGGGTAGGAGGTGATTAGAACCCTCTTTGTTCTCTTTGATCCTTACTTTTGTGTCTATATTTTAAACAATGTCAATGCAATGGCTTATTCCTACATGTGGTGGGTTGGCCTTGGCTAATTCTTCATGCCAAATTTCACACTCTTGTGTATTTTCATGCAGGGCAATAGCTGGAAAGAATTTTAAGGCAGCAGAAACTAGGCTAGTCTATTATTGCTCCTTTTCCAAGAAAATTAACAAAATCCAACAGTATACTTTATCTTTTAAGTTCAGGCATCATTAATTATCCTTTTTATCGATGACACTGACAAGTAAATCTCAGGCTAGACTTTAGTACACACTTGAGGAGAGTTCTGATTATTTTCCTACGTGTGTGTTCTCTTCCCTCTTCCACACTTATTAAATCAGTGTACATTTGACTATTCTTATACATTTGTGGTAATGAAATTTACAGGGTGTCCTGGTTCTGGCAAGGATAGAATTAATTTAGAGGAAGCCAGGACAGGTGAGCCAAGCTGGCCGGGGGCTATTCCATACCATGTGACATCATGCTCACTGTAAAAGGGGGCCAGCTGGGGAGAGGCGCGTTCTGCGTGGCTCTGGGACAGGCTGAGTGTCCCGGTCGGTCACTCCTTGGATCAGTAAATTGCTTTCTGTTATCACCCATTGTTACTATCTGTTATCAGCACTGTTGTTGATTGTTTCACTCTCCCTTGCTGTCCCAGTAACCTGCCCTTATCCCAACCCTCAAGGCTTTGCCGTTGTTTTTCCGTTCTCCTCCCCATCCCGCTGGGGGAGGGGTGAGCGAGTGGTCGCGTGGTGCTCAGCTGCCGGCTGGGCCTAAACCACATCACAGGGTGACTGTGGTAAATATTTTTTCCATTTTCTTAGGTTGACATGTTAGAAAATGACAGAGAAGATATAGAGCATGTACATACTAAGTCGTGTTTTCAGAGCAGTGAAAATGGAACATACGTGAAGCTATAAACAAACTGTCTGCCCCGACTCCTAACTTTTGGAGGGAGATTCTTCAAGAATACAAGCTGACTTTCAGGCAGAATATCAGTTTCCACTTTTCAATGTATCTCGGAAATGTTCCTTCTAAAAGATTGCTTGAGCTAGCAAAAAGTTTGTAAATAAACAGCAGGAACAAAACTATCTAGGTATTTTTCTCTCTTACTCATAAAATGAAATAAAGGCTGGACTGTGCTATCTTCAACCAGTGGAAGCACCTGTATTTCAGGGGGTTAATGGAAGACTCAGAAGAAGGGGAGGGAAAGCAAGGCCTGGGCATAGCTCTCCTCTCATGTTGGGTAATTGCTTTGGTACTAAGCTACAGTCAGGCTTCTCAGACTGACCAACGCTGTGGCTCCTCTTTCACAGGGGTGGAAATGGTAGAGATGTGACAAGGTCACTGGCCATTGTCACCTCACTGTGAAATCACGGTGAAGGTCACACGTCTGCAGTCTTCTCTGTGATATAGCTGATGTCAACACTTCTTCTCACTGCTGGTTTATCTCATTTAAAACTGCAGTGCCTGGCCTCCCTGAGGACTTGCAGCAAGGTAGCTAATGCACGTATTATAGTATAATCTCACTTTTTTTTTGACAGCAGAGACAAAGCTTGGAAATTATCTATTTAAGAGAGTAGAAGACATTTGAACTTGTGTCCTTTCCGGGATTTTTTACTAAAGCAGAGGATTATTCGGTCCTAACAGCCAGTGTTAGGAATCCTATGCTAAAGGCTGCCAGGAAGTTACTTTTCAACTAGTGGGCAAACTCTTGCAGAATTTCTCTGTAATGAGAAATTATTCTAGCTGTATACCTTGCTGTTTCTGTTAAAAAAATATTTTCAGGCAAGAATCTTTTTTTCTTCAGAACGAGTCTGTTCTTGCTGCTTTATACTCAGCTGAAATCATAAACCATGAAGATGCATCACAATTGTTAGCTGAGGGAAAAATTATGGTATCTTTCTTTCAGTCTTAGGCAAGCAACAAAAATTTTAAGTTGTGAATTGGAGCAGAATTGTTTCCAAACAGTTTGTTTTTTTTTTTTTTTGAGTGCCCCATGAAGCATGAACTACTCTTTTGTGCTGTTCATGGAGGGATATGCCAATAGGCTAATATTCGCCAGGAACCAATAGTAGAAAAAGATTCAAGTCATGTGAATATTTATTCATTCCTGTTGGCTTAACAAAACTGACAGTCATGTCACCTTTTATCATGACATACATGTGACAAAGTACAATGGCGTAAAACCCAGTTCAAAGCAATGTGTCATGTACAGCAACAAATGTAAGGAGACGTTTTTTGGCGTTGGGTGGGAGGTAAAAGGCATCACTATCTCCAAATTTTCTACTATAAGAAATGCCTTACTCCCACCATTTGAATCATATTGAAAGTTGTATGACCTTCTGCTACTATATTTTACCTTTTTACTTATTCTGTGTGTTTCACCATACTAAGTTGTATTAACTTTATGGTATAATACAATTTAGTCCAAACTGATGAACCTACTCAGAGCAGTAAGTGACACCTTTCACATTCGTATAGCTCAGTACCACAAAAATGTGCTTTGTTAGAGGGATGATTTCAAAGGAATATGTGAATGTTAGGTAACTGGTTTACTCTGATTCCCAGGGGGAATTACAGGCCTCATTGCACATTTATACATTGGCATATTCTTTTTTTTTTCTTTTTTTTTTAAATATCAGTTATATCCCCAAATCAGAAATTCAAACTTTTTAAGCCTTTAATTTCTATTCCGAAAAGAATGTAAACATATACTTCAAGGATGTGCTTATGTCTTATTTGCTTTACTGTTGGTTGAGACTCTGCTTAATCTGCCTGCTGAACAAATGACCTCTTTATGAACTGTTTTTGTACTAATACTACAAACATGCAGGTGACTATTTTGTTAGATAAATGGCAGAATATGGTGTCTTAAAGATAGATTCCTATCACTTATGGTAGGTTGAGGCCATATAGATCCTTAGGATTAGCACTAATATACATGGTTCTGCAGAATTACATCCAGAGTTTATGAGGATTAGTTTTTTATCATTGATGTGCTTTTCCCTCTTCTATGTACTGCAATGTGTCCTATGAAAGTAGATACCTGTTTGAAAGGGTACCTTTGGACTGCGTTCAATCCCATAATTCTAGGCTAAAGGAAATTTTTCTCTTCTTAAAAAGACAATAATAGTTGAGAAAACAGATCTTGAAAATCTTTACTTTTCAATAATTTCCAAGTATTTTTTCAGCATAAATATTCCAGGTACTATTCTTTCAACTGACTTAAATAAAAGATGAAATTTGGCAGATGATAGCTGGTTTTAATGTTTAAATATTTATTTAAAATGTGGACTTGCTGTTCAATTCTGTGATGCTCTTATACTGGCTGTATATATCTCCTGGGAGCGTTCCTCTCATTGTTTCACTCTGTGATGTGAAACAACAACGCCCCCATAACTTCAAATACCTCATGAGAACTGTATCCCTCTGTTGGTAGTGATGCATCTTTTCTCCAAAACAGCTGCCCAGTCTTTTGTGAGTATTTGAAAACATTTTTGGTTGAAGGTTATTATTCAGTATTTCTAGGTCATAGTTTCCTATAATGAAAACACAGTGGAGGAGGCCTTGAGACTATTTCCAGAAAAAATTGCCTTCAAGCAACATCTACCAAATGTTGAACATTTGTTCTATACGTAATTAGTAGGAGGGAGGGGGAAAAAGAAAGTGACATTTTTCTCTGAGAGTGGATTACTTACAGACATTCTGTTTCCTAATACCGGGGTCTTGTGGTAGCTCTTTTTTTCCATTACCCCACAGCTATTCATTAGCTGATGTGCCAATGTCTGTCACAATTTCTCCTGTGGGACAATGGTGTCTTAATATTTTAGCAACAGCACAGCGATGTAATTATCTGTAAATAATTTAACATGTATTTCATCCACGTGGAAGGTATCCAATCAGAAAGGAAAAAAACTCCCAACATTTTCTATCAAAGTTTGAGCCTTCTGCAATATGTTTTTTGTCATCTTTGGCTTCTCAGAATCATTCATTAGGTATTTTATTCCACAAATATTTGGAACATCAAAACCGTCTTACATTGCTGGGGACAAATTCAGACATGATATGAACAAGTGTGTCCTGAGAAAATTGTGATGTTGCACCCATATACACCATAACTGAATATTGTGGGCTTGTTAATAATATTTATTTCCTATATTCAGGAAGAACATATGCAACTATTAATTGAAAGGTTTTAAAGATAAGACTATTAATTACATTGTTTATATTTTTTTCCTTTCTGATCAAGCAATCATTCGAAAATCAATTTTCATTCAGTTTCTTGTTATTTTCCTTCCTTAGCACTTTAACATGAGATTTTGTTAAAATTAGAATGAGAAAAAGAATTAAATCGTTATTCATCACATGGGCGTTCAGAAGGAGAAGGATTTAGTTCAGTTGACACTGACTTCCATGGGGTTCAAAAGCTTATTCACCTGTTTGTTATGTCTGCCATCCACTTGTGGTTTACCTAGCTTCTCAAATATTCTACCTAGAAATAAGTGAGTGCATGAGAGTAATCCCAAGGAATATAAAGGCATTAGTGCTGTTTGGGAAGGCTGGCACACATGTAGTTCAGTCTAGGACCAAGGTTAGAAAAACCCTTCGAATGGAGGCCTTGTCTTCTCATGTGCAGAGTGTTTACCATTCTCTGGACATTATATATATATATATATGTATAAATGCCATGTTTGATTCATGTTTGAGAAAGTTTGACATGAGAAGTTTCCAATATGTATTAGTTTTAGCTAGAAGAGGAGCTGACTTCAGTTGTCTTGAATGGCACCACAAGTTTCACTTAAGCTTGTGAAAGACTGCGTCTTTCCCTGAGTATGTGTGTGTACGGGACAATTTACGCATCATCTCACCTTACACTGCAACCTCAAAGGTCTGCCTGTGATTTTGAAGTCAGAATAATATGAAGAATAGTCTCTGCGGTCCTCAGAGTGAAAAATCTGTCTGCATACACGTGGCTATAACGAGAACACTCATTACCTAGAGCTGACATAAGCCATGAAAATGTATGCTTAGGAGGGATATACTTGACACAGCATAAGCCCTAGCTACCTTTGCCTGGAGATAAATGATTAAAGAGATATCAGCATGTTTAAATGTATGAATTCCATTCGCATCAAATGAGGTGGGAACAACAAACATGAAAATATTTGTCTACAATCTGCATTTTACGTTTGCGCTCTGTCAAAAGTGTAAAATATTTGAAATCAGGTTTTCTTGTTAGTAATATGTGACCACTATTACTAATTATTGAAGGAGTTTCTTCTGCTTTAGTATCGTTGCTATGGAAAAAAAAAATTATATATTTTCAGCAACCAAATGGAAGATATATATCTGAAATTTATTAAACATAGCACTTCTCTGAGTGTAAAACACTGAAAGATAGAGGGCCAAACCCTGAGGTTTTCTAACAGAATGCAATATTACAATGGAGCCTCACTAATTAGAACCCATCTGACTCTCAAGTGTCATCTCCTAAAGGGCTGATGGAGCAGCAGTAGTAAGGATTCACAGAGACATGAATGTGGTACTGCAGACCACACTGGAGACTTGAAGCCATAGCTTTTGTGCAGGATATTTTTTAGACATGTTTGAATAATATTTGTGAATAATATATGAGATAATTTGTCCCAGTGAATCATCAAATGCATTATTAAAGAACACGTATTATTCAATCCACTTTTTAGAAGTTCAAATAATTTTATGTAAATACATTAATCTAGATTTTTTTTATTTTGTCCATGGTTTTTCCCTTGGCTAAGACAAGTCCTACTAAATTTTGTTTTACCAAAGGAAAGATTCAGTTCAATTTGTTCTTACTATACTGTTATTATGCATTCCTAATGTCCACATGGGAAATCATTGTAGTATAGTTAGTGTGTTGTAAAGTCACACCTGAGCTTAACTTACAGAAATGTGACTGAGGAAAAAGCCCAGTAAATAACATTTTTTTTTTTTCACAGATGTTTTATATTTAGACCATGGATATTTTTTCTGGTTCCTTTGGATGCTCAGAATAGTTGGTTTTCATTAGACACATGCTTTACTTTAGCTATCAATTTAGGTATGATTGGAATGGGAAGTTGACTATGGAATTAACTATTAACTGGATCTATTCATTTTTTTATTATTCTTATTTTATTATATCAACACTCAATATATACTAGTAGGTAATTTCAGATTAAAAATTCATATGTTTCTGAAGTATGCAGCCTTTAAAAATATACATTTTGACCTGGGTGTTTTATGGATATAGAGATATATGTATATGACTTATGTGATGAATGTAGATTTAATAAGAAACTTTGACTATTTATAGTTTTCATAATTCAGGCAGCATCTCCTCTTGTCTGTTAAGATGTATAAAGATGCGAAGGATTTCAGACTGGAGGACATATTTTCCCCATGTGTGAGTATATTGACAAGTGCAGTCGCACCCTGATAACTTATATGCCCCCGATAATCTAGTCTAATTGACATCTTGGACATTTTCAAATTTCCCCATTGCTGGCTGCATTGGCAAGGGGTTGCTAAATGATAATATGCAAATCGATTCCAGAGCTCAGCTGAAAGAAATAATCTGTACTCTGGAGTACACTCTGGGAGGAGAAAAAGTCTTACTAAACCACAGAATGGTGAAACTCTGATGCTTTCAGTATTGGGTAGGGAATGACTGGTGGGAACATGCCATCATAAGACTATTTCTGCAATTGTGTTGTTCTTTTTTAAATATATCTCTAAAGAAAAGCAATCCCCACCAATCCATTCAGTAAACTGCAGAAATAATGAAACTTAGTTCCAATCAACAGATGTCCAATGTCCTTAATTGTCTTTCATTGCAACATTCCTGGCTCCTCTATCTCCCCTCTACTACTCTCACTATGGGAGTGGGAATATCCTAGAATAAAGCGCTACTTTTTTTTTTTTTTTTTTAAAGCTGTAGAATGAAATCAAACTATTCCATTGTAAAAAAAGCAATGAGACAAAAATGAGGTCCTGTATATCTAGCTACCTGGTTTCAAATAGGAAACATTGTCTTTGTGCTCTACATACATTCCAGGAACACAATATTGCAGTAACTGTATTATTCAGCATATTCTGGATTCATGGAAGTGTTCTAGCACATTTGATGGAATCACCGTTCCATGTATTTAAAAGTCAAAAGAAGATTAGTGCTTTAATAGGATTACTGTAGTGGTGATTGAGCAGAGCTTCTAGTAGACAAAATACTTAGAAACTTTACAGTCTCAATCATTACTCTTGTTTCATACTTACCTGTTCATAACTTCTCTGTGTCTGCTACCTAATCCAGGACCCACTGAAGTCGATATAAAATTGCCATGGACATTAATAAGAGAGGGATTTTCTTTTTATTGAAAAGATTATATCTAATACAGAAAAAGGCATTCAGCAACAGAGAAAGTGAGTTTGAATTGGAAAAGTAAACTGGGTTGATGTACCTTTGAAAATCTCATTCTGAGCAAACAGTAACTGCAAAAGAGATCTAAAAATGACTTAGATAAATGACATGTATTGTGAATAAAATGTGCTATCAAAACCTGATTAAAATAGCAAGAGTAATAGAAATATAACATGAAGCTGATCAGAACTAGGTATGTGTCTTGCATCTATAGATGCAAGTGAAACAGTATAGGCTCACTTTTTCTGTCTTTAGTTTGTACAGATAAGAGTGTGATTTCTGAATGTTTTAAAGGAAGTGATGTCACTAAAGTTTTAAAACAGAAAAACCTTAATAAAATCACTGAAAATTAAACAAGGTCTCTTGGAAACATGATCTAGTGATAAAATAGTACAGTAAAGATGTCGGTCAAAGTAAGCAACCTTATTAAAAGCATAACAGCAAACATTCCTGGTGAGAAGTATAGATGGAAAATACACTAAAATATCTATGTGACTATATCAGATTGCTTTTAGGACTTGGAAAAACAAAATGAAATTAAACAAGAATGGAAAAGATCTGAATGTAAGGTAGTAGAACAAGAATAATAATAGAACAATCAGATGGGATAAGTCAACAAGAAATAGCTTCAAGCAATAAAAAGTAATAAGAAAAATTGTATAGATAAATTGAAAGAACAAAATACATTACTTATCAGAAAGTAGAGAAAATAGTGGATGACACAGTGAAGACAGATGTACACAATACTTCGTCTTAAGTGTTTGTAAAAAAATCCATGGTGATTGATTCTTAAAATGGTACTTTTGAAGGGTATAAGAAATATAAAATAAAAAGAGTAGGTTAAATAAAAAGTAGGTAAAAGTCAAATGAAGGTAAAAGGTAAGGCGAAACCTTCCTCTCATCAGTCTTTCATAGAAGTCCACCTCCAGTACTTTAAAATTACATGAAGTAATTTTGGAACCACACGTGTTTTTCCATATGGATTCCAGAACCGGTGATATCTAAGAACTAGAGTAGGTCAAATAAATCACTTGTATTTAAGGATAAGTAAGTGTAGGGTTTGGGGAACAACAGGTTACTTCTGACCTACATGTCTGGGTCTTCCATGGAGACAAATGACTAGGCAGTTTATGAGGCAATACGTAGGGTGGTTTTCCGTAGTGGCACTTTGTGTCAGGTTGATTCTCAGATAAGCACAAGTGGGAAAATAAAGTATTGATCTTTGTGTATCTATCTGGTACTGTCACAAGACAAGAAACAGTAGATGAGATGCCAAAATTTCAACCAGCAATAGCTTCCTTTCAATATTTTGGTTTATTATTCCTTTTGACTATAACACATAGTAACTCTCCTAGGGAAATAGTTTCCCTAGATGAACTCTTATTGGCATAAAGAGTGCCATGATACAGAGACGTCTCGATAGGAAACATTTGTTAAAGATAATAGCTAGATCTTTGAACTGGAATAAACCTCTGAACAGGACACCTGGATCTTAGTGTCAGGTTATGAACTGGGAAATAAATGACTATTAGTCCGATAAATGCCCAGAGGATGAAAAGTCTGATTTATGGTCAGTGAAGAGCAAGATCAAGTCTAGACAAATGAAGGAAGATGGCAAAATTCCCCTGTATCCTCTTCAATTTAATTCGATTTCTATTATTACATTCTCATACTGTACAATTCTCTGTTGTATCTGAATGACATCCATAAGCAGTGTAATAACACGCCTGTATTACTTCATCCACTCCCCAAAGAAAGCACAAAGAAAAATATTTATCCTTTGGAACGTGCTTATTCTACTATTTCTGAACATATGTGGTACCGGAGAAAAATTCTAATTGATTACAATCGTAAACTGGTACCTCAGAAGAATCATGGAAAGAACTGATAATTGAAGAATATATTGGGAGCATGATTTCTTGTGTACCCCACTACCCTACACTGCACTTACAGACAGAAGACACAGAGCTATTGTACTAATGTAATAAACTGTGCATTAATGCAGTGTCCCCTTTACTGCAGTTACATGTAGATCTTGTGACCAAATTTCAGAATATAATAATAAGACACACCCCCCCCAATATAAATTCATTTCTTTGCTTATGCTGCACTCATTGATGTGGTATCTGTGTGTACAAACCAATGTCTCTTTTAATTATTTCATCCAGTTCCAGCTGACTCGCACTTTATTTAACATAAATATGTGTGTGTGCCAGTACTTCCCCACTCCATTTGTATTTTTTTACTCTTGTGTTTGGTTTTACATTTGGTAAATGTTTTATATGTATTTTCTTATCTTACCTTTTATGTTAAATCATGCGGGAGTTTATAGCTGTATGTTTTTCAGTGGTTAAAATTTGATCTTTAGGGAAAATGTAATCAAGAGAATTCTTTAATGACAACAAAAACCCTAATTAAACATGGAATTGGTATCATTTCTCTTTTCTACTGTAATGCTTTAGAGTAAAACTGAGTATTCACATACACCCGCTTCTGGTGTATAATCAAAGTCAGTCAGATGTTATGTACAGCAGCTAATATAAAATTAGGACTTGAACAGTACATACTTACATACTACAGGTAAAAAGACCTCTCAGGTTACTGTTCTTCTGTAGTTTAGCTGCCTGCAAAATCATTCTCATAACCACAAATTATTTAAGAAATTCTTTTAAGACATTTAACTGACAAGCAGATTAAGTCTGTCAATGATCACAGTGAAAACCAGTGGAAGTCTGTCAAATCAAGTATCCAATAAAAGAGCTATTTTACCTGTGTACCTACACTGTACTGATTTTTGAATGTATACATATACAGAATAGAAAGCTTAAGGTAGCTCAGCCTCCATGGAAATCATTTTTCTGTTCATTACAAGCTGTCTGAGTTTGAGTTGATCAGACCTCGAAGGAAGAGTAGAGATTTTTATGGTAATTTCTTTCCTGTGGTTATCGAAACTACTGTAAAGCAGTTTACCCACACAAAACAAAGAGTCTGAAAAAACCCTATTGTGAGCCAGATTAAACAGAGTGTATAGAGGACTTAATGAATTATGGTGTTAAACTTGAGCTGTTTTCTGTTTTGTATTTTTACCTTTTTTTTTTTTTTTTTTTTTTTTTTTTTTAGATTCAGCATATTAAATTCTCAGGGGGTCACCCTGTCAGCCTCAGTTCTGTGGCCTGGATTTAGTTGAATCAATCCTAATTGAAATTCTGCACAGGTCTGGTATTCTGTGGAGATTGCAGATGAATGACAGTGCAGTGGCAGGAAAGATAAATATGCTGGCAAATGAGATCCATGCTCTCCACAGAGGATGGAATAAATTACTTTACCAATACAGTGGAGGCAATATGCTGAAGAAAGAAAGTGAAATCGAAGCTAGTTTAATACAAGGTTTGTTAAAGAAAAAAAAAAAAGAAAGCAACAACACAGTTAAGATTTACTTAAAATACAGATTTGTGGTACATACTGCATTTAGGCCACTTCTTCATTTCTTTTGTATTGCAAATAATGATCACTGCATACACTTTAATTTCATTTATGCAGACAGCAGCTTGCGCAATTTGAATTCATGCAGCATTCTGTGTGTAGCTCAAGGCCCAGTAGTAACTGTGGTATAGCATATTGATTAGTAATTTGATAAATATATAAAATGGCACACTGAGTTTAAGGTGCTTCATGCAAAATGTATTTAAATGACCTTGGCTAATTAGCCTGAATAGCTTTGAGGCACCGCTGCCTGAATGAAAGACATTTTATGAGTCCAGAGATTTAAGAGGTTTCATGACTGGATGAGCAAAACTTAAACCAAGGGAAAAGAGCATACATTAATTTTCATAGAAATTAAGGTGAATTAGATGACCTGATAGAACTTTTTTCAATTTTCTTGCAGGTGCTGTACTGTTCCTCTCAGCATATTGTCTGTTACTTCTTCCAGTCTAATTGCTAAATTTCTTAAATAACCAGGATTTCAGTACTTTCCTCAGAAGAATATATTAGAGTCTAATGGATCAGAAAGTATTTTCTAATATACATCCAAAATTATCCTTTTCTTAATGTCAGCTATTACTTCTTTAGGTAGTTACGGTCTGTTGTGCCTCTTGAAATAATTCCTTTCATTCCTCTGTGCTTATATCCACCTACAATATGTAGTTACCGTATTTTACTTTTTTTCTTTAGTAATCACTTAGCAAAATTATATGAATTTAGCTCCTTCGTTCTCCTCTCAGAAGTCAGTTTCTTCCATTACCTAACAATAGCATTTGCTTTTGTCTTTTCTTCAGCTAATTTGTGCATATTAGTGATGTGTCATGGTGCTCCAGACTGGAATACTACTCCAGGCTGAGACAAACCTTGCCATCCGTAATCGCTGATATCCATAGACATTTTCACTGACCATTTCCAATCTGGGATTTCATCCTGTAACTGAAATTATTTTCCCTAGTTACACTTTAAACCTCTTTTTATCGCTACTGTTTTCTTCCCGATGAAATTGGTTTTAATCCTTAATTTCACTGGAAGTGCTAGCTCATGCTTCTTTGAGTTCAGTCTTGTTTTATTTTCAGTCTATGTTATAAAAAGGGTGTTCAGAGATAATTCAGCGTAGACCTATATAAGTATGACTCAGTGAAATCACAGGAGGCCACCTTTCTAATAAGAGGAGTTCACTTGACCCAACAAGTAAGAAAGGTGTCTGGGATGGAAGTGAGAATGTTAATTCTGATTTGAACAAAGAGTCTCTTGTGAAGGAAATAAAATCTGCCTGATGGTTGGCTGGCGAATATGTGCAGCCTTGTATTCCCCTAAACCAGACAGGCATTGCTGCAGATTGGTGTGGCACGTGTATTATCTAGGGTGGCTGGAAAAAAAACCTATAAGAGGTGAAAAATGTTTCCAGCACATTAGGCATTCGTTTTTAATTCTGACTTTGGCTAAATCATGCTACTTTTTCTCATACTGATTAGTACTAGTTATGCCATTTAGGAAGACCTTATGACTTGAGCTAGTCTTGGGGTTGTAGTTCTTGTGCAAGATCATTCTATTTCTGCTCTGGTATTTATGTAATAGCTGGTTGAAATTATTAGTAAAACTTGTATGTCAAGATTTTTTCTCCAGAAATGATGAACTTCTAAAACAAATTAATAGAATATTTCACTGGATGAGATAACTGTTGGAATATCTCATAGTAATAAGAAATTTTTTTTTTAAATTGTAGCAAGGCTTTTTAATGAATTATTTTTAATGGAAATATCCCATACAAAACAAACTCAAGAAAATTTTTTCAAGTGAAATCCTGCAATATTGTAACAACTGCTGTTCTTACTGACTTTCTGTCTTGTTTTCTTTTTTAACCAATTCTCATACATATTTTCAAACTGTTACTATAGAATATAAAGGACAATGGGTACAATGCTAAATAATTATTTTCCTTCTGCTCATCTTAGCTTGTTGGCTGGAAGTGACACCATTGCTTTGTCATCATTCTGCTCTGTTTTTTGTTTCTTACAGAAACACGTCCATTCATTGACTTCCAGAAATTAAGTACTCCAGTTTACCACAATAACATGCTAAAATTGCTGTGTTACTTTTCTGTTTCTGCCCATAGCTAAAAATAATTTTTTTCCCCTCCAAAACAACTATGTGAGATTTTGATTCTTTGAGGAGACTATTTCTTTACTGGGTAAGAAACAGATAGCTTAGACAGACAAACCATCCTTAGTATATTATTTTTCACTACAGGTGAAACTGTTGAGTACAACAACCACTTGGAAAGTCATACTACCTTATCTATGATAATTCATAGGTGAGCATTTTCTTATATTCTGTACTGGTCATATAGTTTATGTGTGAATCATAGAATCATGGAATGGTTTGGATTGGAAGGGACCTCAAAGATCATCTAGTTCCAACCCCCCCTGCTATGGGCAGGGACACCCTCCACTAGACCACGTTGCCCAAAGCCCCATCCAACCTGGCCTTGAACACTGCCAGGGATGGGGCATCCACAGCCTCTCTGGGCAACCTGTTCCAGTGCCTCACCACCCTCACAGTAAAGAATTTCTTTCTAACATCTAATCTAAATCTACCCTCTTTTAGTTTAAACCCATTACCCCTTGTCCTATCACTACACACCCTGATAAACAGTCCCTCACCATCTTTCCTGTAGGCCCCCTTCAGGTACTGGTAAGCCACAATTAGATCTCCCTGGAGCCTTCTTTTCTCCAGGCTGAGCAATCCCAGCTCTCTCAGCCTGTCCTCATAGGAGAGGTGCTCCAGCCCTCTGATCAGCTTCGTGGCCTCCTCTGGACTCTCTCCAACAGCTCGATGTCTCTCCTGTGCTGGGGCCCCCAGAGCTGGACGCAGTACTCCAGGTGGGGTCTCACAAGAGCGGAGTAGAGGGGCAGGATCACCTCCCTTGACCTGCTGGTCACACCTCTTTTGATGCAGCCCAGGACACGTTTGGCTTTCTGGGCTGCAAACGCACACTGCCAGCTCATGTTGAGCTTCTCATCAATCAATACCGATAGCATTTCTCTAACATGTATGTGGAAACAGAATAAAAATTAAGTGGGCTTAAGCAACCATATAGCAATGTAGTTGCATCTGTGCATTATGGTTTTTGGTAAAGAAAAATTCACTCTTTACTAAAATAGCTATATTTGGACAAAATCTTGGTTTTGTGGTTTATGAATATTAGGAACACAAATTGAAGTGGCTTTTAGTGGAATTAAAATTATACAGGTGTTTTTGAAAACCTGCATAACTATGTTACTTTCACTGTAAAAAATCATCACTCAGTAAAGTTCACTCAGTGCATTTTAATTTTCTACAGCTGTCATGCTTTGATCTTGTTTTGATTTTCAAGCAAACTTTTTCCAGTACCACCTCAGAGACATCTACTTCTGATATCTGTTTTTTACTAAATTTGCACATTACTACCTCTTGCATAACACAGATGCTTGAAGAAATATCTTTCCTGTTAGACGAATGGAACAACTCGTAAGTAAGCTTTTCAATTAATTTGCTGTCGTTAAATTTCTATCACTTCAGTATTATCAAAACATATTTTGCTCAGAAATCATGTGCACTGGCATCAGTTATGTTGTCACTGATTTTATTTTTAATTACTGGAAGGCTTTATGTTTTATCTTTCATAATTTATTCTGAAAAAAACTTCAAAGTCCCTTCATGGAATCCCCTATAAGCTTATTTTCTATTAATGAAATGGATAAATAAGTCCTTAAAATAAAATCTTCAAAATCTTCTTACAATAAAATATAAAACTAAAGAATCCTGCTAAATGTCTGTTTTAGAATAAATTTCTATTTATTTCATCATACTCATCTGAGAAGTTGCATTTCTTGCCATATTAAAATTTCCTGCAATTAGGAAGAGTTCTTAATTGCTTCTCATCTGCCCCCTGGTAAAGGTATGTGTGTTTGCAAATAGGCCATGATATTAATAAAGACAGTCATTATTTTAAAAAAGTATTTATTTATGTGAACATTAGAGAAATCAGAAGCATAAAGGTATGCCTGTGGGAAAAATGTCTAAAAATGATCCTATCCTAATTTTCAATTACAGTTTCTGCATAAAAGTTTGGGGGTTTGGTCAGGTATTGCTGGCTGAAATCAAGGAAAGCTTCCTGATAAAAATAAAAATACTGTAGTTGAAAAGACACTGTGGTTTCATGATATTTTTTTTTCTGCGGCCCCTTATGCTACCACTTCTCTGTTGGAGTAGCCCCTCTTTACCTAGTTGTATGTTTCCTGTGATGTACTAGTAACTTCTACATTGTTGGGGAACTGGACGTACAGATCTAGACCCAACAGACGTCTAGGTTTGATTAGTTATCTAAAATGTAGTATAATAGCACTGTGAATATAATACTGTTCTGGATTCTGATTCAACTTTCAATGTCTTTCTTGAGAAAGGGGTTTACATGTTATAATTTTTACTGATTTTTAAACAGAAAGAATGCAGTTATTGTGAAAAAACAAACCCCAAACCAATGTTCCATCAAGAAGAAGCTTCAATCGAAAAAATTCCAGTGTGAAGATTTCAGCATACATGTGGCTCTGAGTTTGCATTATGTAGTTTGCATTATGTAGTTTGCATTATGTAGTTTGTTCACATAATATTGCACTTCACTTTTGATTGTATATCTGAACATTTCATTATCGAAATGGCGACCTAAAGTATTCAATTATCTTCTGAACATATACCACAATATTCATAGTATTCTCATTTTGTACAAACACTTTTGCTAATGACTGCTCATTTTCACCAGAAATTGAATAGATAACACTACAGATATTGCCAGTGCAAATGTGTGGGTTTGCAAAGGTAAATATTTGAGTAAATTTAGCAAAGTTCACCCTGTTCAACCTATTATTTTTGCTTATTAGTAAGTGATAGATGAGTTTAAAAAAATATCTGAATCCTAAAATTATATTTAAGGTATTTTAAAGGACCTAGTGATATATATTGTGATTATTAAAATAAAACATAGAATCAGAGGACACAGACCCAATATTCATAGAATCATAGAATCATAGAATAGTTTGGGTTGGAAGGGACCTTTAATGGTCATCTAGTCCAACCCTCCTTGCTATGGGCAGGGACATCTTCAACTAGATCGGGTGAAATCCCTGTCCAACCTGACCTTGAACACTACCAATGATGGTACATCCACAGCTTCTCTGGGCAACCTGTCGCAGTGTCTCAACACCCTCATTGTAAAAAAAAAAAAAAAAAAAAAAAAAAAATTTCTTCCTTATATCCAGTCTAAATCTACCCTGTTTCAGTTTAAAACCATTGCCCCTTGTTCTGTCAATACAGGTCTTGGTAAAAAGTATCGCCCCATCTTTTGTATAAGCCCCCTTTATACATTGAAAGGCTGCCATAAGGTTTCCCCAGAGCCTTCTCTTCTCCAGGTTCAACAGCCCCAACTCTCTCAACCTGTCTTCATAGATAGGCGCTCCAACCCTCTGAGCATTTTTGTGGTCCTCCTCTGGACCTGTTCTAACAGTTTCATGCCTTTCTTGCACTGGAGACATCAGAACTGGACACTGTACTCCAGGTGGGGTCTTACAAGAGTAGCGTAGAAGGGGAGAATCACCTCCCTTGAACCGTCAGAGATGCTTCACAGCATAACCATACTATGTGACACTGGATTATGAGCCACTCATCATCCAGTGATATAGCAGAGGTAGCGAAACCTTATCTCCCACCCCCAAACTTCTGATATCACAAAGCTCTATATAGGGTTGTTTTTAACCTCCTCTTTTCCTCTAAATTCAAGCATAATTTTCCCCTTTTGGTCTGTTCACCTAATTCCCTCTGCACTGTTTGTGATCCGATGAGTTATTTGTATATTTAGGAGTCTGATAATGCAGATTTATGCTTTTGGGTGCTGACTTTAAATAGTTTGTCCTTTAATTATTTTTTTTTAAATAGATGAGGCTTCATAAAACAAAACATATTGATAAAGAAGTAATATAAAAATGCACATAATACTAATAAAAGTAATAGAATAATCTACCTTTATATTAGTTCAAAGGGCACTGCAGTATATCTTAGTTCTAGATATATTTCCTTATACTTGTTATGATGAATAATGACATAATGGTTCTGACAAATCTTGTATTTATGAGTTTGTTTTAAGCAATGTATTTTTTAAGTTTAAGTGGCAATTTTGACCTTAGTCGCATTGCTTTAGACCAAAAGTTAATAAAAAGATCCCTATCTTTGTAAATCATTCACTTTTGGCATATTCAACTATTGCTAATATGTACCTCATCTTCAGTTGGAGTCATATGCTTGTACACACACTCCAGTGTTTTTTCAGGAAGTACCAGAAATAACTTGAACAATAAAAAAGATTTGTGCTCTGGACACATAAGTTAGCTTACTAGTAGATGAAATAATTCTATTCCATAAATAATTTCCTGAAAATTGGAAATTTGATGTTGTTTCTACTTAATTTGAAAGTGATGCTGTGAGAGGAGCCACAAATTTGTTAGGAAAGGGTCTTTTCATTCATCTAACTATTAGTTCAAATGAAGTCAACAAAATAAGATCATCTGTGTTTATGCTCAGAAAAAGTCAGCAGTTCTCGGTAATAAGAGATCAGAGAGGAATACTGCTATTTTGAGAAATGTAGCAAAATAGCTGTTTCTGCTGTTCAGAAAGGAAAGCTGTTACTTTGGTAAATGTCAAGAGTCTGAGAAGGCAGTAAATGAGCTTCAGATTGGTAGATTCAGCTTAATATCTCCACTACTAGTTAGAGGTTAATGATATAGAATGACCATACAAAATATTTACTGTTTTTACAAGTATTTTGTGCTAAAGGGAGAGTGCAAATATCTCATAGTATACTTCAGTTAGGCCAGTCTTCACCAAAAGACTGACTGATGCATACGTGAAAGAACTTGTGGAAATATCTATTGGTTAGGCGCTGCAATATGAAAATGTACTGAGCAGCAACCAAGTTTGAATAGCGCTTGTTATGAAAGCGGTACCACTAGCATTTGTGCTCATGTCCCGCAGAAGATCTGTTCACTTTTACTGAGAAGCAGGCTGGCCAAATAAGCTGTCTGTATTCTGGCATTTGTGCCATGTGGCAATGATGTGACCGACCTGCGAGCAGGCAGCACGCCATGCCAACAGATGGGCATGAATGCAACTAGCCAAGGATATTTTCATTCTATGTGCAGCAGATGTACACGCCTATTAAAAGTGTTGCTCCCAGCTGCGAGAGTCAAAACAGCAGCTTGCCCTGACCCTCTTTTTTAGAGTTGGTAATGTATGGCACCACTAACCCAGCTCTGAACTTGATTGACGCGGAATATCGTGAAATACTGGGAGGAGAGGACAGGGAGTTCAAGGTAGTTTCCTGTACTGTCATTATTTAATTCTTCAGGACTTTTAAATTTTTTTGATAGACATTATGTCAATAATACTTGACACAGAAGAAGCAATAGAGCTGAGAGCATGCCCTCTATGGCTAGTGTTGTCTAATATGCAAACTGTACCCACAGAGCCTGTAAAAGTTGGACTTGCAGCACAGCACTGACAAAAATATTTCCCTTCTGGGGGAAAATTAATTGCGGTCATTGCTTTAATGAGCAAAGCCCGCAGAGGACAACAAAAGCAGGCTCTAGCACCGTATAAGTAACAGAACATTTAAATCCCACTATTAACTGTATTCTTTTAACTAGAGTAATATACCAATAGAATGCAAGCACTTTTTTCTCAGAATCATTTTACAATAACCATAGGGGACAATATACAGATTAGTGGCTTTCAGACAGTAGCTTTTTGGGTACACGTAAATTCTAGCTATCTGGAAAAAGTTAAGAAACACTGTTTCAGATGATTTCAGATGCTCATATTCCAACAAACCCACCCCTTTTTGGCTGTTTTTATTTGAAAGACTTACATTAGTGCTGTTGTGAAGTTGCTTTGAAAGAATTTGGTGACAAGTGGGATGAAATGAGACTATGTCTAAATTGTGATACTCTGTTACCAATAAACCTCTGTCTTTAAGCCTGGGGGATAGTATTTCAGGGAGCAGGGCAGAGTGAAATGTCTTGCTAGTTAGATGCAGCCTACAGTGTTAGGATATATAATGTGTTATCATCCTCTATTCAGAACTTGTGGAAAAAAGGGAAGCATTTCATTCCTTTCAAAATGCTGTACTTTACCCAGCCTGGAATCAATCAGTCCATAGAAAATTTTGCTTCTAGCAGAGTTTTAATTTCTGATCTTCAATTACTGCTGAATCAAAAATTTGTAACCTGACTCAAACCTAGTACGCGTTTGTGAATCGGCACGTAAAACATACACTCTGCATCTCTTGGAGGTGCTTGCTCCCTAGGATACTGCCCTCTCCCTGTAAGTCTAAATAAGTTCTGTAAGAACATTAAAACCCCTCAATTTACCTAATTCCTGCCATTTTGTAAAAAGTGAGAATCTCAATTATATGTGGTTGGTTATCACCTTGCTTAATCCATGAGTTATAGCCTCTAAAGCTCGTAATAGCTACTGTCCCCACACAGTCTTTGCATAACCCATCTTGCATTGTGTCAAACCTTAGAGAAATTTGCTGGTAGCAAAGCTAAAAAGATTTACTTGCATGAAAGTGGTGAGGGTTTGGGACATAATAACAAATTGATCTTTTAATTTTTAAGTGGTCTTTAAAGCCTGCATTCACAACATTTTTCCTCTCTTCCATACTGATGAAGTTCAGTTCTTAGGTCTTGCCTGGATATGATCTGATAGAAAACTGTAGTGAAACCCCTCTATGCAGCCTAAAACCCCAATCTATGCAGCACAAAAATAGAAAATGTCTTTATCAGCTGCATCCTTTTTCTCAATGTTTCTGATCCTTTCCTTTTACTCTGCATAGATACAGATGCATAGCTAATTTCAACTAAATCCATGTCTTCTCTTTATTATTTCTTCCCATTTGGGGAGGTAAAAAAAGTCAAATGCTTGCCCACATATTAATGAGTCATAAAGCTCTAGATATAATTTACTTGTTCCCGATCCATTTCTGTGCATGTATTATTTTTTCCCCACATCGATGTATTATTTTCCTTGTTTGTTTGTGTTGGTTTGGTTTTTTGTTGTTGTTTTGTTTTCCAGTAAAACACTTGTAGAGTGGAAATTTTACCTTCTTATTTTAGGGTATTATGGTATGCAAAGTTTTCCTATATATATTAATGATTTACACTGCAGTTATTGAAACCATGGGGGATCCAATTTGTTGTTAAAAGTAATCCGTGCCCTGAAAAGCTTATGAACTGAATATTTGGAACATGCCAAGGGTATTTTGCCAATTTTAAAGAGGTGTAAATGAAGTAAGAAAAGAGGCTGGTTGTACAATGACTCTAGCAGCAAAGAGAAAGGGCTCCTGTGTTAGTGCATTATTATACAGTTTTGAGATGTTTCTCTCATTTTCAGCCTGCTTTGTTAAGGGAGTAAACTAACAGGTTGTTTTCTCTGTACGTACATGTGTAGGCTTGTGTCTATGTCTTATCTTTTATTAAAGATCTTAGCCTTTCACAGTTGCAGACAAATACATCAAGTACCTGAAATGATAGTGAGTTTCTATATGTTTTGTGACAATAAGTGGCTAAATAGGAAAATGTGCTTAGTAATGTCCTTGTGAGGATGTGAATGCAATGGAGTAAATTCATCTGTTATCAGGTATCAAAAAATCCACCCAGGAGCTCCACTGAGACACAAATCCTTTGGGAAAAGGGCTTCATAAAGCGCCACTGTTCTCAGAACCGGTAATTTAACATTTTCTGGTTATTCCTGTCTGAGATCAGGTCTGCACACAGACTATCAAGGTGTGAAGTCAATACATACAAACTAAATTGCATTGAAGTCTGGAGGCACTCATGAGGAACAAGCAGCCTTACTTCGAAGCAGCTTAATCTTTTCACTCTCATATGTAGACAAACGTTGTATCTACTCTCATTAGATAGTTGTGGAATTGCCTGTCACTGCTCTGAGTTACCGTGTCAGAGAATGTGCTGGGGGATGAGAACTTTTAAAATAAAAGCGAAAGAGAAGTGATTCCTGCTTTAGAGCAACAGAGACAAGAGCTACTTGAGACAAGCATTAAGTAATCCGTATTTAAAAAATATCCATCTTGAGAAAGGTAAGCAAGATTGAAATTAAATACAATAGTTACTTTAAAAAGTAACTATAGGAATTATCACGCAGCTTCAGAATTGTATCAATGTTATTACATAACAAAGACTTGAAATTGTCTTGCCAGTAGTCAGAAGAATACTACTGCCTTCCGGTTGTAGTTGCACTTCAAAAACTGAAAGACTTCAATCAAGCTGTTTATTTCAGAGTGTGTTTTTCAGTGTGTTTATTTTCAGAGTGTGTAGCATCAAGTACTATAAGATTATCTTGTGGCAGTCATAAACAGATGCCATTTTTATTAATGCCCTAGCTGAAGTCACAAAATCTTTCAGAGAAGTAAAAATAGCTAAATTATAACTTATATTGATTGAGAAAATATGTTGCCAGAACCACAGGTTTGTGATTAAATTTTATCACAAAAAGAAATTTTATCAGAAATTTTCCAATTTTCTTGAAATATTCTGAGTTTTAGTTGGAAATTGTAAAAGGATATATTTTTTGTTTACATGTAGTTTCTAATAGAAAATTTTCAAATGTGAATTCTTTTTTCAACAAAAATAGATTTTTTTTTTCTTAGGAAAAAGGAAAAAACTCAAACTCAAGCCAACTCAGATTCCTTTCTAAACTGAAGTGTTATTAATGGGAGTAAAATAGCTAATAACATGAGTCTATGATAATCTATCTTTCTTTCTTTCTTTCTTTCTTTCTCTCCCCCCCCCCCTTTTTTTTTTTTTTTTCAGTTTCAAACTTCTCTATTGTCAGGTTTCCTTGGGGAAAAATTGCAATGTGAGATGTGCACCGAGAACTAGTTTCAGCTATTAATAGCCAAATGGAAAACATTGGTTGGTAGCAACAACTGTCTGGTCCTCCAGATACAAACATCATTAAAATACTAGTGTTCAGATCCATCAGACGCATGTAAAAGATTTGGCTGCTTGCCAAGCAAGAGCACTTAAGAAAAAAAGTATGAGCTAAGAAAGTTACAAAAGAAAGGTTATAATTTAGTTTTGAAACTAAGTTGAAGTATATTTATACTGGAAACATTGTTTCATGTTTATTTCCTTGCTATTTATGTTTAAGATAACGTTTCTTCCAGAGTTTCAATCCCATATATAACAGCAAAGGCTTAATTGCTTAAGCTCAGGAGGGAACTGGGAAAAACTGTCTTTTGTTCTTCAAAGACTTCAGCAGCGTGCGGTTTGGGACAAAAGGCCGTACGCCAAACATACTGCTCCTTTTCCAACAAGGGAGGTGGCAGTTCAGGTAGCTATGGCCTTTCAAGGATCTCAGAAAGAGAAAGCAACTTCCAGTGGTACATTTTTATGTGGGAACTCAGTAAAGGACAATTTGGTAGTATTGATAGTGGCACTGATGTGTTAGTGGGAACTGTAGGTCAAACCAAAGACTACATGCAGAATGGTAGACCTTATTGTCACCTGTTAATATATAAAGGTGGCTGTAGTGACAGGAAAAAGGTCAACAGTTTTAAAGTGAAAGAGGGTAGATTTAGATTGAACATAAGGGAGCAATTTTTTACAATAAGGGTGGTGAGGCACTGGAACAGGTTGCCCAGAGAGGCTGTGGATGCCCCATCCCTGGCAGTGTTCAAGGCCAGGTTGGATGGGGCTTTGGGCAACCTGGTCTAGTGGAGGGTGTCCCTGCCCATGGCAGGGGGGCTGGAACTAGATGATCTTTGAAGTCCCTTCCAACCCAAAACGTTCTGTGAATTTCAGGCAGCTCCTGAGATAACCGTAGCTTTTTTCTAACTTTGAAGAAAGTTACTAACTTCCTGGCTCATTGTTTGATTTGCAAAGAGAACATGGCTGAACTAATCATGCATTTGCATTTTCCAGCAGTTTCACAGGCCATATGTGATGCACTTTCTGTCACAAGCAATAATTTATTACAGCTTATATGATAAATTTCTTAGAAATCAAATCAGTTATCAGGAGCTATCTATTTATTTCCAATTTCTATTTATTTGCAATCAGATAAGGAGGAATTTACTACCTCTAGGGGGGGAAAAAAAAGTTAATAAGCCATTCGTACAACATTTTGGACAGAACACTTAAACTATAATGCAGCCCTGGAATAATGTTCCAGGGCTGCATTATAGTCATATGATTATAGAATGATTAGAAATCCATAACAGTGTATTTGTTTGCCAGGTATACATATAAAAAGACCTCTTATCCATGCAATTTGACTTCCATCCACTCGAACAATTTTGTTCGTTAGATACTGGAGTGGAACGTAATGCGTCTAAAAGAACGAGCCATTTCTCTGGTACAGGACAGTTCATTATACTAAAAGCTCTTTCATTATATCCCTTGTATTATGAAGGCAAGGGACATCCTGCCTATCATTTAGCCTGAGAGTGATGTACATGGTCACAATAAATGGTGAAAATGTCTGTAGGGATGTGTGCGTGCATGTAGTGCTACTTCGATTTGCCCTTTTATTAAAGCAGTGAAGCACAGCAAGTTGTGAAAGAACAAAATTAAAGCACAGAAAAAATGGATGAAGTTCTTTTCCTTGATTTTTGTATCTTTCTGTAGTAGTTCACTACTGGAAAATAGAAACTCTGGTATTCAGTTCTCACTCTGAGATTTCTGTGAAATATGAGGACTAGTTTCTGGCCCCTGTGTGAAAAATGTTGCTCACTTGTCCCAACAGTTAATGAGATTCTGAATAAGTATACTTGAAATGTACTGTGGTTTAAGCAGACAAGAAGAAGAGCTGGCATGCTCAAAAGTTGATTTGATTTTGTTTCTCCACCTGATACAGTTAATCTAGCAGAAGAAACTTCCTCCCTCTGTAAACTTTTCCTGATTTCTATTTGTTGACCATTATCACTAAAATTACACTGCTATTAAAAGTTTTAAATCATATTTCTATATTATGACTTGAGAATGGAAGCAAGTACCAGTCATACTCCTACACTTGGCACTAGCATAATTTTCATAATTTGTTCATGGCTTTTTGTGGAAAACCTTGAACTGCATAAACTGCATGCACTATGTACTAATGAGCGGTGGGTGGATGAAATCTGCTCTTAGCCAAATATACTTAATTACAATGTAAACTATAATATAGTTGGAAGCATACAAAAGAAAATGAAAGAAATGGATATCTTATGGCTATAGCTTTCAGTTCTAGAGAGAAGCATTAATATTCACAACTTGTATATTTATTGTAAACTGCACAGGAGAAAGCGTTTGAGAGGTCTCTGGTTGTTGCTACAGCAGCATATTCCTATCTAGGGCTTTAATCATGTAAATCCTTGCATTATCTCTAACAGGTTTTTCTTTTCCTTTGCACTCCAGTGCAAATGTGGACAAATATTACCTGTTAGCACACATTAAATTAGGCACCTGCATTCTGAGCAGAAGCGTCAAGACTGTTGTGCATTTGTTCCTTATTCTTAAGAATGCATGAAAAAAATCAACATATTATAGACAAACAAAAGAGATGTAGATGCAAGTTATTACAAGTCAAAAAGGGTAACGTGAGGACGGATGTTCACTTGTAAGAACTGCTATAGGTCCATTAAAGTAAATGGAGTTACTTTGCCAGCCTGTGCTGACATCTGACCAAAGACTTGGACAAGCTCTCATCATTGTAGAGCAGTTTCCTCTCCATTACATTTTTTGCCCTCCTATTCACTTTTTACCTTGGTTTAATATGCACAGCATGAAGTCTCCAAATTATCTAAATATGCTTATAAGACTTTCCTAATAAACCACAAATTAAGTAATTTGTTGCTGATTCTTAATATCATTTTAGCAGAGAGGGGGTTAGTGTTCCCACTAGTTTAAGTATTCCCAGACAAATAGGTAAGAATGTATGATGTAGCATATGTGCCATGAGTATGAAACCTCTTAAACCTGTCAGACACACTTTACATCTGCATAAGAAGCACTGATCAGCCAGTGCATGTGCGGATGTGTCTAGAACATATAGAAATCTAGAGGAATGCCCTTTGTCTTTTTTCTCCTTTTATTCGATTTCTTTATGGAAATCTGCAATTATCTATGTCTGGAAATACAGAATAGTCTTTCTGCTGGGTAAATGTTTATAATTTGATGTCACATTGCTGAACAATGCTAACAATAATAAATGTTGCCATCATGTGTATATTTTTATAAGATTTTGATGGAATTTACAACTGTATTTTATATGATTTCAAGATTTCTTTGCATTTACCTAAAGACTGCAGCTTATTCTAAAGTTCTTTCCTCAGTAAAAAAAGTAACTGAAGTAAAAATGTGTCCATGATAAACCTTGTGTCTCAGATGCATATGTATTTCCAGGGGAACACGTCAAGGGCTGCTGAATCTACTAATTTGATATTCCCTTTTCAAAAGAAGTTTCTCTCCTGACCTCCTCTAAGGAATAAAGGGACACTCCTGGGCAAGCAAAATTATAGAGTTTACCTATAGGACATATTAACTTTCAGTTCTTGCAATGCATATCAAATATACTAGTAGTCTAGTCCAGACCAGCATGTTATTTAGACTAGTAAGGGATAAAGACCTCTGAAGAAAGTATCTGCAAGGATTATTCTATTTCATTTAGTTAATACCTGGGGCAATGTGCTAGATGTAAAGGCAAAAAGCTTGCTCTTCAAATGTTATTTTATGAGCCCTAATGATAACATCTATCTGTCTGGGATAAATTAATATAATTTTGGGAGGTGCTAAACTTCCTCTGAGATCAAGGAAGACCACCTCAAATGTCTCTTTTAATTGATGCCAGTCTCAACATGTTTCCAGGAGCCCTCTCAGGTACCCCACTCATGTAACAGGCTCCTTCTGGTTTGTCCTCCCAGCAGAGGAGCATGTGTGGAGCACAGAAATCAGTTTACCTGAATAACTTCCTCTCCTGCATTTTGTACCCTGACATGCCTAACAGGAATCTCCTACGGGTCAGAGGAGAATGACTTCTGCTGAGAAAAAAAAAAAAAAGAACACTGCATAATGGACAAAGACAAGTTAATTGAGCCCATTTTCTGAGTCATTTTTCTGTCTTCAGCTTACCCCTCCTCATGACTAAGCCATGTCCCATAAATACAAAATATGCCTCGCTTAATCAGTATAGGTCAAGTCTGTAAACGTAGCTGTGAACTGCTGGTTGCTGGTGAAAGGATTGGGTGGCCAAGGTTTGGGATGTGGGATGTAAAATAGACTGTAATTAGACTAGATTAGATATTTCAGATTTGTGCAGCCCATGGCTGGTCTTGAATCTACTTTGTCCTTATTGTCCTCTTAATTTTCTAGTACACTGCACAGATATGTTAATTTAGTACTCATGCTGAATGTAAGGTCACAGTGTCTCACTTTTGTCTGTACTTGATTGCTTATCACCTTTTCAGACTGCCATTTCTATTGCCATGTGTATTTGATGATTGGTCCTCAGTAAGTCCCTCTGCAAGAATACTGATCATGTTTTCTTTTTTCTCTAACAGCTGCTCAGTAATTTCACATGACATAATGTAAATGTATTCATGAAGTAAAGTGAGTCCCTCTCAGCTCATGTTGATTGTGCTCATGGAGGTGTTCGCCAGTCTGTTGAACACATTCTGCAGTTATTATCTTTTTTTTTTTTTCAAACCGGCAGAATGCAAACAGAAGACCATACAAAGAAAGACTTAAGCATTTTGTCTCTTTCTGAATCTCTTTCTCTCCTACACACAATACACATGTTCATCCCAATGGAAAGCATGTGGCTAAATCCCCTGTACTATTTGAAAATTTCAAGAGATGATTTAGAGATGATTTTGTAAAACATCCATTTATGTTCTAGCCCAGTACACTGCTCCTCCCTGGCCATTACTGTCAGTAGGCAGTCAGTGAGATACTGAAATAGAGTACAGATGCAGATCTCAGACTTAGAGAGGATTGTTTTTTTTTTTTTATTTTTTATTTTTTTCCCTAAAATATTCTGTAAAAGCGTTTGTGTTCTTATGTTCAGTTCTTATGTGAGAAAACAAAACCGATGATTTAGAATTTTAAACTATACTTTATTTTTATACCTTGTAAAATGACAAGTGAGAGAGAATGCCAGATGGACCATTTGGCTTAAAGTTCTAACAAAAATGGAAACAGAAGATGACAATAATCAGGCAAATATCATTGCATCAGTGAAAGTTCCAACAGCAGCTTGGTTTAAAAGCACTGAAATAGTTACATGGCAGGTTTGCAAGCATTCCAAATCATCAGGAATTAACAATTTCTGCTACAAAATACACAGATTAATTCTCTAAAACTTTGTTCAATAGAGGCTATCTCTATGTGGCTCATGCTTAAAGTCTTCAGTTGGCCATTTTCTGCTTTGCATGAAATAGTTGCAAGATTTATTGGACTAGAGAGACAGAGTATGTAATGGTTCATGACTAGCATAATAGCACAGTTAGTAGGGCACTTAAATAGAAGGAAAGATCCCCCTGTTTTCACTAATTTAAATATTCTTTATCACTTCAGGATGTTTGAAGGTTCAACCCTGATGATTTTGTCTAGACATACATTAATAGTAATGTTTTCATGAGAAATCCAAGGTATGGACTAGACTTCCATCATACAATCTGTAGATAACATCACATTGGAAAATGTTGTAAACACTTTGGAGGAAAGGATTAAAATTAAAAAGGGAATTGATTAAATGATAAATAGTCCAGAATCAAGTAGATAAAATTTGACTGACAAATACAATCATATGTTTAGGAAGGAGAAATTAAATTCGCTGATACAAATAGGAGGTAGATGGATATGTAACTATACAGCTTGAAAGACTCTTAGACTTCAGTACAGTCAAACTTGAATACAGATTGGCAGTGTGATGCTCGTCGGGGGGGGGGGGTGGAAGGGTGTAGAAGCAAATTTCTCTTTGCTGTGTGTGAAAAATGTGACACTTGTAAAGCAGTAGAGGTTATTATTCTTGGCACTTGTGAGGCCATTTTTGGAACAAATAATTATCAGAGGTAGAGCATGCTCATCCAAGTCTCTCCTGATGCTTAAGGCTAGCCTAGATGGTCAGCTGAAATGTCTTCAGATGGTATATGCCACTGAGGAGAAATTCTTCCTTCCTCAGAGAAATCAGTGGAGCTCCTTTTTCCATATATGAAATGTACTTATCAATAAACATTCTGCTCCAAATTTCCTTGCAAGGCCAAATATGCTTTTGGGAAAATATGTATCAAACTACCAAATGTCAAAGTTTGGAACATAAATACTAAACCTAAGGCTCGAATACTGGGGAAAAAGATGCAGAGCACGTAATATTCCGGAAATCCACCTCTAACTGCTAGCACGTCCTTCTATAACTTCAATATAACAATTCTTCATTTCATTTTACATAATTAACAGCAATAAAAATGGGTTGATTTGTGTGCAATGTTGGTGTTAAAAACAAATGAATCTGTCTTTTATAATAAGGACTGTTTGAAAGAAAAAAACTTATTGCTGGGTGAAATAAGAAGTGATATGTCTGGCTATTTTTTCTCCCCCATATATCTTACATATTTTAAATTAAGCTAGGCAATCTATATAGGTTCCTTTTTAGTTACTCCTATAATGTCTATATCCTAAATCTGTCTTTCATGCTCAAATCATACACTTGCCTTGTATATCAAATATATTCTTGACCATTTATTCACTATTTTCATACATCCTTAATCCATGGTATTTGTATTTGTTTGCTACAACGTGATTGTAGTACGCTCTTCTCTGCCAAGCTGCTAAAATAAATGTTTGAAAATAACTTTGTGATTCATGTTGCCAAGGTTTACTTCAGAGAACATGCTAGCAGTTTCCCACAGGAAATACACTTTCTTTTAAAAAAGAAGAGTATGAGTATCCAAGTCACTTTTATGCCACATCCAGTGAATATCACTGTGTTGGGTTTGTGTGGCAAGGTTTTGGTAGTGGGGGGGCTACAGGGGTGGCTTCTGTGAGAAGCTGCTAGAAGCTTCCCCTGTGTCTGACAGAGCCAATGCCAGCCAGCTCCAAGACGGACCCGCCGCTGGCCAAGGCCAAGCCAATCAGCGCCTCTGTGATAACATATTTAAGAAAGAAAAAAAACAGCTAGAGAGAGCTTTTTGCAGCCAGAGAGAGGAGTGAGAAGATGTAAGAACATCTGCAGACACCAAGGTCAGTGCAGAAGGAGGGGCAGGAGGTGCTCCAGGCGCCAGAGCAGAGATCCCCCTGCAGCCCCTGGTGAAGACCATGGTGAAGCAGGCTGTCCCCCTGCAGCCCATGGAGGGAGGATGAGGGGGTGTAGCGATTCCACCTGCAGCACGTGGAGGACCCCACGCTGGAGCAGGTGGAGACACCTGAAGGAGGCTGTGACCCCATGGGAAGCCCGCGCTGGAGCAAGCTCCTGGCAGGACCTGTGGACCCGTGGAGAGAGGAGCCCACGCCAGAGCAGGTTTGCTGGCAGGACTTGTGACCCCGTGGGGAACCCACGCTGGAGCAGTTTGCTCCTGAAGGTCTGCACCCCATGGAGGAGACTCACGTTGGAGAAGGTCGTGAAGGACTGTCTCCCGTGAGAGGGACTCCATGCTGGAGCAGGGGAACGATGAGAGGAGTCCTCCCCCTGAGGATGAAGAAGCGGCAGAAACACCGTGTGATGAACTGACCGTAACCCCCATTCCCCATCCCCCTGTGCTGCTGAGGGGGGCGGAGGTTGAAGCCGGGAGTGAAGTTGAGCCCGGGAAGATGGGAGGGGTGGGGAGAGGTGTTTTAAGAGCTGATTTTATTTCTCATTCCTCTACTCTGTTTTGCTTAGTAATAAATAAGATGAATTTCCTCTCTAAGTTCAGTCTGTTTTGCTTGCGACAATAATTAGTGAGTGATCTCTCCCTGTCCTTATCTCGACCCATAAGCTTTTTGTTATACTTTTTCTCTCCTGTCTGGTGAATGAGGGGAGTGATAGAGCGGCTCTGGTGGGCACCTGGCCCCTAGCCGGGGTCAACCCACCACAATCACTGACATTATTTAAAATGCTATCTATTTAGTTAATAACAATAGGGAAATAATGTGATAGGACATTGCAGATAGAAGACAGAGATTTATACAAATGTGCCTGAAGTTAGAATGAAAACATTACTGAATAATCTTCAGATGCTTAGCATTATCAAACTGTTATGTTCATATTTTTTATATATATTTCTCACACATGGAAAAAAAATCTGAAGTTATATATTTTTCACATGTGACGGCTAAACTGGCTTTCAGTACAAGTGCCCTGGGCTAGTAGTTCTTCAGTTAATTAAAAACATTAGAATGGATTTTACAAATTAACTTTTGAAAGCTGCAAATTTCTTCCAGCCCAGAGTATTTCAGAAATTAATATTTTAAGACAAGATCTAAAAGGCACTTAAATGTTAGATACCATTAAGCCAAAATTTTCAAAATGGATTCTTCATTACAGAGTTAAATTTCTAAGTTTTCTACAGATAGCTAAGTCCTTCAGAAAGAAATGTAGTAACGGTGATGCACTGATCAGGTAAGCAGCCATTTAGTATGCACTGCCTTACTCAGAGCCTGATAGCTATGAATATAAGTGAAGAGAGTTGAATTCCATGTTCACAGACCTGTTTATACATTTTACATGAAAAAGATGTTCAATAAAATATTGAAGTAACTGGAAGAAAACAGAAACCACCTTTCCCATTTCTGTTCATCTCTGTAGAACCCTTTAAGCACAGTCCCAACCTGTTCTTGCTGGCTCAGGGAATCTCTGAGCTTTTCTGCAGACTAGAAAAGTTTGAACAGCTTCAATAGAAAAGATAAAGACTTTCTGAATCTACCCAAAGCAGGATACCATGATGGCTCTGGCATTCTTGTGGAAGACGAGGGTTTGTGTGTGGCCAATAACAACATGGGAAAAGAAGGTATCTGCTACTGGAAGGAGAAAGGGAGAGTGGAGTGCCCTACATTCAGATAAAAACGACCATGTAAGAGAATGCCATGTATTGATCTCACCTATTTAAAACTAGCAAAATGACAATTCACTCCTTTTTTCTCTAGATAGGAGAAATCACAAATTTCCCAGTCCTATTGCTGCAGAGACTCAGTACTTCCAGAATAAGGGAAGCAATCCCCGAAACATTCCTTTCTTAGAGTTGTTTTCTTCTTCCCTAGTAATTCTAGAGTGACTCTTTCTTGCTCTCAAATTTACACTCACTATCCTTTAATAAGACCCAAAGTTCTCACAATTTACTTAAAACATGCACCTGATGCTTGTTTCTGCTTGGCCTTTCAAGTGCTTAAGTCAGAAACTGCATTGTCTAGAGAGTTTATGAATTTGAGTTCGGCAGGGGTTTTCAGCCCTGCATCACTAGATTTAGGGCCTGGAAAAATGCCTGAGCCCCTTTTTCACGTCTATTTCATATTTTAGTACTGAAAATACATCCCTTTGGCATTACATATAAAATTTATCTAGTTCTAAAACAAATTGAACAAAATTGCCTAGTTCTTACTTAATAATTGGTTAATAGTGCAGAAATTACTGATGTATGAGTGGAGAGTAGCCCTTGGACCTACTTTATAAACAACATTAAGCCTTCTATCTGCAAGTTTCTTTTTTTTCATTATGGTTTTTAACTCTACCAGGTAAGTAAAATTTTATACACAAAATAGAAATGAATCCATTTTAATGAATATGATAGTGAATGAAAAGATTTATTGATCCCTGCATGAAGTTTCAAATCATTCTTGATTAAATCGCTGTCACATCCCTTTCCCTATTTTTTTCTTTGTGCTTTAGATTTCTATCCGCTCTCTTTTACCTGGTAGATGTGTGTGAATGCACTCATAAGCGAGGAATAGAAGAGAGTTGAACTAGGTGGATTTACAGCGGCAATCAATTAACCTGTTGCTAGGGAACCATCAGTTGCCCAATCAAAAAATAGCAATCAGCCGACTGGAGTCAGCAGGATAGAAAATGGAATTACAAAACATTAAATGCGTGTCCCCCCCTTTTTATTAAAATTTTTAGAATTTTTATTTTATTAATCCTTTTTTATGAAGAGGGAGGGAAGGAAGGAAAGTTTGATAGCAAGGGGTTGAAATGTCAAATATGTTTCACTCTCAGTCTAGGCACTTAATTAACAGAAAGACTGGCAGCAGGAGCTTGGATTTGTGTTTGACTATCTTTATGTTAACCAAAATGAAGTATAGTGATGCAATATGTGGAAATATATTGCAGAAGACTTCATTTGACCATACCAGATTAGCCTAATGTGGTCTGATCTAGGAATACTTTGAAAACCCTAGGCATTTTATGGAATGCCAGTTCATTAAAGCTTAATGAACTTCAAAGATGGAGTTGTGACTAGCAGGGATAAGAGATGACCTAGACTGATACATATGGAAGCAGAAGATTTCATTTCACCCTCTTAAAGCTCATTCAGGTATATGAGGGATTGTAGACTTGAAACAGAAATCAACATCTGAAGTTCAAATGTGATTTTTGACTGGCAAAGCATCTGTTACAGGTCATTTCAGGCTTGTTTTGCTTGTTGTGGCAGAGAAGGCCCTGTTTTAAAATGGCTTTCATAGTTTGCTTTTACTTTGAAATATTTAGAGAAATGTTAGAGTAGGAGAATAGAGTTTTCATACTGACCATACTTTCCACTGTTATATTTTAAACATACTATTTCTATCATGTTTGTTACTCATAGTCTTCGATATTAATGAGAAAACTAAAGTGCAGTACCATCAACAAATATCCACCTTTTTTGATGGCTATCTGAGACAAAAGAGACCTGTCCTTCCTGAACAGTATTGTCACATGACTTTTACTTGCAGAGGATAGAAAGCTAGGCTAAACTTTGCAACTTTCTTCTAGTCCTATCATTTTGGTTTGTGCTTTCATTTCTAGATATGTTGATGTATTGGAGAGGCAAAAAGGAGCAAAAGAGAAGATGGTCATTCAATCATCCAACCATGTGTGGTGTCTTAAGTATCAGCAGTAGTATCTCCAAGAAGCCCAGGTATTTAAAGCTATGTGTCTGCAATGTTAATGCTCAGTTCACATTTATAAATTAGAAATCATGAATTTTGTGGCATCTTTTTGGCAGGAATTAACCAATTTCAGTGTGAACCACCAGTCTGAGACCAGCCCCTGTGCTCTGTATATACCTTATACACTACATCTATATATGGTTTGCTGTAAGTAAATGTGAGATAAAACACAAAATGGATATATGAAATTGTTTTCCAATGTATATAGATGAGAAACTTTTCATTCTGAAAGCTAATGTAAAAAGAATTATCTATGGGACATATCAGAACTGTCTATACTTCCTAATGCTATAAACAGAAAGAATTTTATAGTCTTCATCTGCATGACAGAAAAAATTTGTTTTATTTATTTGTTCTTTGAGATGTTAGAAGTCCATGTTGTGGAAGCAGTTGAAAAATATCTTCTGTAAGTGGTTGTGGGGTTGAGACAATCATTGCAGCATCAGTAATGGGTGATCCTGGCTCCCACTAAACTGTGTATCTGTGTCTGCTCATATCTTATTCCACTCTTGTCAAAATACCACTGCGGAATACAAGTTCTCAAGTGCAGCAACATAACATGGCGTTGCTGCTGGCATAAAAGGAAGAAAAGGGATGCGCACTGATCTTGTAGCCTCAGCTCTCTTCCTTTGCTGGAGTTGCATTTTGAATGTGTCTCCTGTTTGGAGACAGGCACAAACCAGTGCAGAGTGTGCAGGAATGGTGCTGTGGCTGCTCACCCCTAGTACATCACAATGTGTGCATTCGGTGCATTGGAGCACTGAGGGAGGAAGGGATCAAATTTGTCACTATGCCAGTGCAGGTTGGACTCTGCATTTCTAAACTGCAACTGCATTGCTGAGACTATTTTACTTGAAGTTTTGAATTTTAAATAGTCATCAGTTTGTGCTGTGGGCAACTGCCTATTTTGCTTCTGCCTGAAGACACCTTGAGGTCTGGGTGTTAGCTGAGATAAAATACAGTGTTTTGGTACACTTACTATTACAGAATTTAGGACAAGCAAGAATAAAGGTTTAATCAGGAAGCTAGTTTTTATACCTTTGGGGACTTTAAACAGTTTCAATATTGTAAATTTAATATATCAGCCCATCTCTGCAGAACAGGTAAATTTTTGAAGTTTCAGGGCTGAATGTTAAATGACTGTAGTAATAGTCAGATTTATTAAGTCAAAAAATGTGTTATCTACTTTTTAAAATGCATATTACAATAAGGGTTTCTGGAATATTACTACATAGATGCTTTTTTGGGCATCTACCTGTTGTTTGTGCTTCTTGTAGCCAGCCTTTCATGAAATGTCATAGGGTATGCAAATGACTGGCGATGATATTTTATTAAATTCTAATGCTCAGGTATTTTTTATGCCATGCTTCAACTCCATGTAATGAAAATTTATTGTAGGTGGAAAAACCTGCTTGCATATTAATTACAAGATAAATTGGGTTTTATTTTATACTCCAATGAAATAATTTTAAAGAGAAATTTAGATGCTGGATCTGCATATTCACTAGGGTGATTGGTTTGTAAGGTATGACTAAGAGGAAGCCCACAAATATACACTATATTTATTTGTTGAGTGAACACAGTATTGGAGTCAGGCAGGAGATTAATTATGTTACATTACCGATTGTCTCGGAATAACTGCAGTTACTAAATATCAGACTGCTTGCATGTGAATCTGCCTCCTGCTGCAGACTTAACATGTTCCTTCTGCTAGATTTAGTAAAATAGACTTGCACTTGAGGACTTATTTGAGCAATAGCATCATTATATTTTATATTGCAAAGCAATATCAGGAAGTCTATCTTTCTGAATACGTATAAACTGAGTTTTCTTTTAACTGAAATATAATCTTAGCCAAATGCCATAGGTTTCTAAATTGAAGTGTAACGGTGAAATTCTTGATTAAAAGCACACATTAAAAAAATTGTAGCCATATCTTCTCCCGTAGTTTATCTCCTGGAGGCTATGTAGTCTCAACTTAATAAAGAGATAAGGAGTCTTTATTGTCTTTCTGGTTTTGTTTCCTTAATATTATCACAGAACACACACACATCCCCCAATCACTTTAGGAACAATGCCTTTTAAATTATAAGCTGGTTCTGAGATGGAAAGAATAGTGGATAGAAGTGGATAGGCTATAGTAGATAGCCTATTTAACATTTGCTAAGCGATAGTTGAACATGGATCTTCTGTAAGCTAAAACAAGGGGTTGGGAAGAGGATGTGAAGTCTCAGAGCAGCCTTGGCGACAGTGACCATGAGATGGTGGAGTTCAGGATCCCGAGAGAAGGGAACAAGGCAAATTGCAGGATCACAATCCTTGTCTTTAGGAGAAGAGATTTGGCCTGTTAAGGAACTTGCTTGGGAGCCATAGGATATGGTCCTGGAGAGAAGATGGTCCGGGAGAGCTGGTGATTTTCAAGGATTACTTTCTCTGATCTCCAGAATAATTCTTGCCTATGTAATAGGAAGTCAAGCAAAGGTGTCTGGAAGCCTGCGTGATTGAGCAAGGATGTCCTGACAAAACTCAGATATAAAAATGAACCGCACAAGTCATGGAAGTAGAGTTAGGTGACCCAGGACAAATGTGTGTCTGAATATGTGGGGACGAGGTTAGGAAAGCCAAAGCCCAATTGGAGTTGAAACTGGGAAGGAATACGAAAAGCAGCTAGAAGCCAAAGGAAGACTAGAAAAATGTGCCAAAGGGGGAAAGGGTTCCTGGTGACAAAAGACATGGAAAATGACAAAGTACTTGATACCTTTTCTGTAGGGAAATTACACGCTGGGCAACCTCACCTGGATCCCTACGATGGCAATGCAGCAAATAATCCTGGAAACCATTTCCAAACACAAAGGCAAGAATGTGATTTAGAGTAGTTGGTTTAGATTTACAAATGGGATATCAGGCTTGACCAACCTGATAGCTTCCCTCAATGAGGTCACTGGCTTGGGGGAGCAGTGGATGTTTTGTGTCTTCAGCAAGGTTTTCAATACTCCCATAATGCTTTCATTAACAAACTGATAAAATATGACCTAAATAAGTGGACAATGAGGCAGACTGAAAACTGGCTGAACTGCTGGGCTCTAAGGATTGAGATCAATATCACAATTGGACTCCAGTTGTGTCCCCCAGGGGAGTACACTCCTCCCCAAGGGAGGAGTGGCTGATATACCAGTTGATTGTGCTGCAATTCAGAAGGACTTGGATAGGTTGGAGAAATGGGCCAACAGGAATCTCATGAAGTTTAACAAAGGGAAAGGCTGGGGAGGAACAACCCGATACAACAATACAGGGTGGTGGCTGACAGTCTGGAAAGCAGCTTTGCAGAAAAGGACCTGGGTGTCTTGAGTAATGAGTTGGTCATGAGCTAGCAATGCATCCTTGCAACAAAGAAGGTCAACAGCATCTTGGGCTGCATTAGGAAGATCGTTACCACTAGGTGAAGGGTGGTGATTCCTCTCCTGTACTCAGGACTGGTGGGATCACACATGAAGTGCTGTGTTCAGTTCCAGACTCTGCAGTACATGGGCATACTGAAGCAAGTTCAATGAAGTGTCATTGAGATGATTAGGGGCATCTGTGAAACAAAGAGAAGCTGAGAGAGATGAGGGGATATAGCCTGGAGAAGAGAAGGATCGAAAGGAGCCCTTACTAATGGGGAGGAGTAAAGAAGAGACCCGGACTCTTTTCAGTGGTGCTGAGGGATAGGACAAGAAGCAATGGGCACAAATTGAAATATAGAAAATTCCGTTTAAATCTAAGAAACAACTTTTTAACTCTGAGGGTAGTCAAACTCTGGAACAGGTTGATGAGAGAAATGGTGGAGTCTCCATTCCTGGAGATAGTTGAAAACTCACTGGTCATGGTCCTGAGCCATTAGCTGTAGTTGACCCTGCTCTGAGCAGGGAAGTAAGACTACATGATCTCCAGAGGTCTCTTCCAACCTCAGTGATTCTGTGGAAAGAATTAAGGCTTCAATTTACTTCCTGATGTAAGGAAGATCACTCAAGTTGGCCTGTATAACTTTTTTTAGTCGGATACCAAGGGCTAGTCAAAACTCATTGTCTTTTCCTATTCAATTGAACTGAATTTTCCTTGTCTCTATTAACAAAAATTAATGCTGGGAGACATTATGAAGAATGCAGGTTTTCCATCATTTTGGCTGTCTTTTTCATATGTTGCACAGGTTATGTTAATGCAGAATTCCTGAGAGAAAATAGAAGACAAGTAGTCCCCAGACATATGAATGGCTGCAAACACCAACTTCACTGCTATAGGAAAATAACTTGTGTATTAAAGACGCTCATATTAATGTTGACAAACAGGCTGGTAGAATCATTATCTGCAATGATGCTTATATAGTTGTTTTCCTACATTTAACCTTTTTTTCTAAGATTGTTTTACCAGGATAATATGCCTAAAATCAGATCCTTCTTTATATATCCCTCAATGGAATCAATTGACTTTGATTACTATCAAAGAAATGGAGAGAGTTTATCTTTGAGTGAGAATTGCAGCAACCTGTGTGATGAACCACGAAATTCAAAGGTGCTCAGGAAACAGGTGCATCCTGGTATTCTTAGAAAGGGTAGAACTTAAATATTACCCCTAGTTACCACAAAATAACTTCCAAACAAAATAAATAACAGTTGTATTGGAAACCTGAGGCTTTTTGGACTTTGAGGGCTACAGGGATTTCATGGTGCCTGAATATGAAAGCTGAATCAGTTATGGATCCAGCTTAAAATCACTGATTTGGAAACTTACACAACATGATGGCAAGTAATTATCAACCACCTCCTGCATCCAGTATGATGTATTGCATTTAGTGCCTTATGCCATTACAGAGTAATTGACACTTTTAGCTGTATCAGCAAACTCTCAGTTGGCTGCTGCATAAAAGTGTCAAGGTATCAGTAAATAACTTCGTATTTTTTCATATTATATTAAATCTACAGTTCTGACAGAGGAAGTTAAATATTAGGGCGTGGTGTAGTTTGGTGGGGTTTTTTTTGGTTGTTTTTTTTTTTTTTTGTTTTTTGTTTTTTGTTTTTTTTTTTAAAGTATAGGAGTAACCACTGAACAAGTCTGTTCCAAGAACAGTACAGTTGATGATTGCCTCTTTTTATAGATGTCAATACTTTCTATCCTTGCTGCAATAATGCTAAGACTGTGGGCAAGAGGTAGCACATATGGTATATCTTGAGCTATGTACATGTTAAATGACTGGCAACTGGGTTCACACTATTTGGCCAATCAGCTAATGTCAAACAGTGTATGTAATACCAAACAGTTCTGTCTGTCTTTTTCTCTGTGAAAGCATTAATTTGACCTCTCCCTTCCTATTCATAGAATTTTCATGAAAACTTGTGAGAACATAACTCTTTCTGAGAATATATTCTGTCTTTGAATTGGTGATGGGATGGGATGAAAAATTGAGTAGGATGAAGTTTTGAGCTGAAGATGGACAGACATTATGATCTCAAAAGACTGTCGTTTGGAAACCAGAGGAAAAATAAGCATTTTCTGACAGTGTACTCATAGTTGTCTTCTGTGTAGCAAAGAACACTGAGTCAGATGATACTGTTGAAAATTTTAATGGCAGTTATTTTTAGTGGTGAGGTGTGTACAGTTTTGAAACTATGAAATAGCCTTATTGGACTGAAATTCTTGAACTATACAACATTAAATCCCATTTTCTCTAAATGATTATGGCAGATGCCTAAAGGAAAAAAACAAAACCAACTGTGACATTTTTTTAACTAGTACCTGTCAATTTAAGAACTAAACTATAAAAAAAGGAAAAGAAAGAAAAGAAAGAAAAAGTGAGGAAAGACAAGCAAAAATGGTAGATGCATTTATTTTTCTCCTTTTCTCCTGTGGTGAATATGTATTGCTGAATTGACATGTGATAATTGTAAACAATTCCAGTGTTCATTGTTAGAAAAAAGTGACAAAAACTTAGAACAAGATAAGGTACCTTATTTGTGTTATAACAGTGCCTCAAGGGTCTCCCAGACAATTTTTTGGGTCTTTAATATCTGTGTAGTGTATAATGAGGCTATGGTCCATGAAGAACCCACACAGGCATATACGAAATGAAAATAAACTGGATATTTTTGAAAAAGAAGCAATAAAAAAAACCCCTCTGAAAAAGTGTTTGTAACACTGAGATGAAAAACTGAGGCAGAGAACTCAGCAGTGGTAGGGGTGGTGACTGAACCGGGAATTTTAATGTAGTTTGGTGCCTTCACTATAATGAAATTGCTCTTCTTGAGTATGATTCTAACGATGCTTTTTTTCTCTGGCTTTAGTCAGTCTTTCTTCACAGTCTGAAAAAGTGTTGCTTAGAACTCACCTCAGTCTTCCTCTGAATTTGTTTGTTACTGCTCTCAAAAATATTATTTAAAAAGGATGCCTTTGTAGTGGCAGCTGCCAAAATTAATTTTGATAATATATTTGCACTAAAATACCTGCTGTTTAAAAGTTCTTCAGTTGTGAATTGTTATTTGATTTGTCTTTGAATAAATATACTGCAGATTTTGGACTTTTCTATAAATGTAGAAAATAAATGAACAGTTAATCATATCTATTTTTCTTAAGAAGAGTGGCAAGCTTTTTAAGGGCTATTATAGTATATTCAATAGATTAGATGAGCATTTAACAATTCTGAAATCAAGCAAAAGAAATCAAATGGCAGATATTGCTAACTTTTTGACATTATCAGTGACATTATCAGTAACAATAAGTTCTACTGTGAAACTACAGTAAAGAAGAATGAGGGGGAGAATGCATGATTACCACAACTAAAATGGGTTTAAATATAGAAAAGCAATAAAGCTTACTGAATATGTCAGTCATAATATTATTCCATGATACTTGGCATTTATCTACAGCATGATTATAAATGAAGAAAAGAGATGTTAAAGTTGCTACCTAGCTTTTAATGAAAAATACATACTGTTGTGCAATTTCTTTTCCTTCAACATTTCCTGTGAACAGTAACAAAAATGTGAGGTAGGATATTTTAGTATAATTGCAATGTATTTGGATATTACATCATCGTTATGTTGCCCTGGCAGCACTGAGCATTTTACTATGCTGGCCCATTTATGACTGCTGATGCATAAAGCTGGTACCTTTATGAGTTCATCAGTGTGAATAAACTCATCTGTGTATCCCAGGACCAATACGCTTGTATGTTTCATGCTTGATAAGAGAAGTGTCAGATCTGACAAACTTTGCCACAGCTGATTATCATCTTGAGCTTTCAGATCATCTAGACTACTGCTTGATATCACCTTTGCTGCTGAGGGCACCGAATATGACCACCCCCTCCAGGATTTGATCCTCTTTCACAAAAAGCCACAGTTTCCCATACGAAGTTGATTATAAAGTGCACGCACGTGCTTATGTCTTCCATTTCAGTTCATCCTGGCTGCAGGAAGACTATAGCACTAGCCATGCCTGTGAGGAAAAAAAATGACAGCTGTCAGTCCTGATTGAGATGAAAATTTACTCTTGCCAAGGAATAAAAGTTTGAAAATGTTTCAGATCTTTCCTAGAATCTGACTGGTTCTTTTGGGCAGTTGAAGTGGTTCAGTATTAGAAGCAGGTACTGCCTCATGAATTATTCAAACTTGATGTTGGATGAATTCATTCTCATATGCAACTTAAATAAATTTTCAGTGTCAGTAGCTGTAGTAATGATGGAACCTAGCAGTTACAGAGCTTCTACTTCGAAACTGATAGCAAAGATGCCTGTGTTGGGTTTCTTTTTTCCTTAAATGTACAATCATACTATTATGTTTCTTTTAATGATAGCAGAACATTTACCAGCTTGCTTTAACAAACTGCAGTCCCTCTTTGGCTGACGGGCATTAACAGGCAGCAAAAAGCCTATTATATATAATCTAGTCTATTTTTAAAAGAAATGTTTTTCTATGCTCGTTAGAAGAAAAGAACTTGAACTAGATTTTTTTTTAATTTAGTAGAGAATTATTTGTAAACTTTTTTTTTTTAAAATATCTATTGAGCTAGAATTAATTTTTCTTGGTAGCGGGAATATAACCTGGCAAGGGTAGCTGAATTCTAGAGACATTGTAGACAGGTGACACGGCAAGGCTTGGATGATAATGTGTATTTTATGAAGATTTGTCTCTGGGGGGAATTATAATGGATGCTGTGCACAAATACACGTTGGTGTGATACACTGATGCTTCTCATTTCCTGAACACAAACAGGTGAAATATGATATTTGAGCTTCGTGCTTCTTAATGGGATACCGAAGGCATATTCATTTCTTGTATCTGTTGGGGCATTTTCTTGCAAATTAGTGCTTGAGAGTACGTTAACCCTGGTGGAGTTATAAGAATTTCTTGTAATGGAGGCTGACGGCTTATTCTAAAGCACTGATCATGGATTGCCAAGGCCGCTGTTTTAGGCTATGAACCAAAAGAGAAGAGGAGGAATAAAGGTAATTAAATCATGACTGGAGGCATTTAAGAAGTGCTGGAGAAAGACAGTCATGTCTATAATCTGCCTGTCAAAAGTGAAGGAATTCACTTTCCAGTCTAAAGCCTGGGGATTAAGTAATAGTAATGCAAATGACACCAAATTTTGCCTTGTAGCAATCAAGATTAAAGGGTGTTTGGTTCATGTGCTTGATATTTATATTTGTTTATTTTAGTATTTTAAATTAAGACAACAGAAGGAAAAGCTGACCAGTGAAATTCACTCTTGGGATTATGGCACAGATGCATTTCCCATTATAATTTAGAAATGTTTCTGGTTCATTTAATTTATAAAGCACATTAAAAAGTGCACTACTGAGATGTTTTAATATGAAGTTTGTATGCACGCTTACAAAAAAGTATAATTAGACCATCATTAAAAAATCCATTGTAGTTAAGTTTGTGTTTATTAAACAAAAATATAATACAAACCTCCCACGTAACTTAATGTATATGTGACTCGAAGCCCTGAGACAGTACAGTTCTTGTAACACAAAATGGCTCCCACTGGGTCCATGTGGCTGCATAAAATGCATTTCAGACAGTGGGGGGTTTGCATAGAGAATTTAAATGAGTAAGAACACACATATGTTTTTCTTCTTCAGTTAAAGCAGCAGCTGTTCACATGCAATCTGCCATGGCTCTTGTAGCTGCCCACCGGAGGGGGATATTATACGCACTTATGTATCACTTTTAAAATAAATAAATAACCCCCCAGAAGACTACAGCTGAATCATAATCTGGACAGAACTTTCCAAATGTTCACCTGCTGTTCTGGCTAGCCAAAGGTCGGTGCAGGTTTGGGTTACTGCTGAAGAGGCATGAAGGAAGGGATTATTTTGGGTTGGTCAGAGCTCTGTTATGAAAAATCTTTCGCTGGTAGAAATAGAAGCAGGTAAAGCATCAAACAAGTAGCTCTGACACTGCAACTGACTGCTGCCTGATAAAGTGTAGGATTCATTGTTCCAATGAGACTGAAAAACAGGACTCAGAATGACACACAAATAGGTACATACCTCTGCACAAACAGGGAATTTAAGAAATATCATCATGAAATGTTATGGCTCATTTTAATTTAGTTGCTGCTGTTAGTGAGGCAAGATACAACATTACATCTTTTTTTGACTTACTAATGCAAACTGCACATGAGACCAAAATGGAAATTTTTATTACAAGTGGCAAACAAATATTTTTCTTTGTTTTTGAAGTGCTTGAACAATTTTTACATTGGGAATGCTAGATTTTTTATTATTTATTTATTTAGGGAAGCAACTAGTTTATTGTTGCAACCTCTCTCTAGCTGTATGCTAAAGTTTGTGCACTAACCAGGCACATACTATTTTAGATTGTCCGATAAAGGCAATGAACTCTGAGTGTGCCTAGAACATCTATAAACTGTGATTCTAATTACAATTTAAAAAGGAAAGGAAGATGATGAATTAAGCTGCTGTGACTTACACTGGTTTATTTTTTCAGTACCATGAGAAAATCTCTCTCTCTCTCTCTCTCTCTCAAAAATAAGTAGCTGAAGTCCCTTATCCCTAAATTCTCCCAGTAGTGGAGGAATTTGGCCATGCAATTCCATTATTCTGAGAGCTGACTGACTAAATCCAGTGCAGCTCTGAGAAATTAACTCTGCTATACTGATTTATCATCATCACTGTCTATTAGTCAATTCTAAACCCCTAGACCTTGTGACAAATAAAGTATTCCGGTAAGTGCAGCATTTTAAATTCCAGTTAAATTACATTCTGCTTTTTAAACTCAATTATCATGAAATCAATTGTAAAAATTTCTTCCTCCTATGAAGTATGAAGAAAATCATAGTTCTAACTTGTAGCAAATGTTAAATTTTTATGCTGTTGTAGGATTTATGGTATCCTGCTGTATGTGCTTGAAGCAGGGTAAAAGATTCTTAAGGTCAACTAAAAAGTACTCTAAAAATAGCATGATGTATTGAAATGAACAGCCTTAGAAATAGTTTCCATTTTAGTTTGTACAATTAATCTTGTAAAACATATGAAGCTTTCTAAGGCTTAAGAAATGCAAACCAAGGGAATAAAAGCATGGTACAAGACAAGTGGTCTGTGGTTGAAGATGTTTGAATTTCAAAGAGGAACTCTGGAGTTTGAGTATCTGGGATCTGAGTACTGGCTGATTTTTTGGGTTGTAGTTTCTCATGCAAGACTCTACAAAGCATACTATATGTAGTTGATCCTTAACCCTTATTGAAGTTCCCCACAGCAAAGCTGTGCTCCATGGGATCCTCAGCCTGTTTATTCATGATGAAAGGACTAGGACACTCCATATTACAACCCATGCTTGAATGAAACCCTTATGGTTTTGTGAATTTCTAGAGTATATTAAAAACATAAAGTACTGAATTAGAATGTGTTACAGTGGAAAGGAGATCCCACTGTAACCATCTGGAAGTAATACATTTAAACGTTTCATTAGATGGTTGATATATTAGCAGAACAAAAAAGATTGCATTTTCCCTAGCAAAAGATTATGCATACTCAGAGATGTTGTGGAAGATGCAAACTAGCAACAAAGATGGATTTTATTTTGAGAGGAAGGGAAATCTATCTTTTGCGTATTTGTGATTATCATTGGTAAAGAATGTACTTGTGTGTGTCAGGGAGTGACCAGGTCATTACTAACAAGAGTCTCATGTACCTTCCTGTAGGGAAAATTAACTTATCTGAAACTTCAACCAACTAAAGTCAGCAATAACTTGAAATGACAAAGCTTGACAGTGACTGAGGTGGTGTTTTTCTAGTGGCCTGACAGCTGAGGTATATCTAAATTGCCAGAGAAAAAAGTATTTGTAACTGGAAGCCTAAAAAATGTGTGTTAGATTTATTTTCTTTCTGATAAATCTTGTTCAAGGCACTTTAAAGTCAATATGCTTTCTGCACTGTGGCCCTTATAGAACTGAGTTCTTTCACTGAATTTCTCCTTCGGGGCAGTTGTGGAGTGAAGAAAGTGCTTGTGCACGCTTGCATGTGTGTCTAGGCTTTGTCGTAATCCTTTGCTTCAGAAAACTTGAGAACTTTCAAACCTCTGTCAAATGATTTTTGCACCTTTTCAACTGTTATTTGCATCTATGTAACTGAGAGTATATAAAGCTATTTTCTATATAGCTTTTCATTTTAAGCTGTGTTACTTTCATGTCTCCTTCTCATGAGTTAGCTACTGAATAGTACTTATCAAATGAATATGTGAAAAGGTTCAGCCGTTAAACAAAATGAATTCTTCATTGTGAAGGCTAAATTAAGGGGCAGAGAGAAGTTCTGAGACCACAGCTGAGCAAGATATGACCTTGCTGATCTTGAAAGTTTCTTTGCCCTACGCTTCCAAGTCTGCCATATGCATCAAGTACCCTCCTTATCATCCTGATGCTGCACTTGCTATGTGCTTCCAACGTGAGGATTTTATAAAAAACAGTGCTAGTTGCACCCTTCTTACTGTACTCCCTCTAAAAGGGGGATACTTGTACATACATATGCTTGTAGGCATTTTCATAGTCTGTTTGCTTTGCTTGTTCCTTGAAAGGATTTGTGAGCAGTGATAAAGTGAAATAGGCACTGCATGCCTGTTGAATGGAGTCAAAGAAAGGCCTCTGCAACTTCTACAGCTTTCATGAAAGCTAATATAGTTTTTTTAGTTGTTTTTTTTGTTTGTTTGTTTTTTTGAGGGGTTCCTTTTGTGACTTTGTTGCTGATATGTTCTTTAGTTTAAAAAAATAATCCTTTGGACTCTCCAGAACTGCTACCACAGTTTTTGGGAACAGAAGATTTTTGTAGGATATTATTTTAACAGGGAACTTTATTTATGGACTAGCTCTTTCCTATTGGACCTATATATGAGTGTCATAAATGAAGCATTCTTTAGGTATATATGCTGATGTCAATTTAAACACCTCTATACACCCCCATTTTTTCTCTGAAGCTGTTATTTAGAGAGCATTTGATTCCATAAGATGGAAACTCATAACTGTATAGTGTTTTGACTATGAACCTTTAGATTTATTGAAAGATTTGTTTACAAAGTCAATGAACATGTCATCCAGAAAAGACCAATGAAAAATAGCTAATGGATCCTCCATAACAAATTTTGTTTTATTTATTTATTTATTAACCCTCAAATAATCCTTATTTACTGCATATATAATTTTCTTCACTAGTCTCCAGGACCCTGTCAAATTCACTGTTTTTTTCGGGGTTTTTAAAAATTTTTTTTTATTCTAATGCCTTCATTTATTAAATTCTTTTTATATCTGAATATGTGTTTAAGGATTTATCTCAAAGTCACCAGTAAGCCACTAATTATTTTAGTCTTGGTGATATTAATTGATTTCAATGGAAATTAAGTGTCAAAATGTCTTTGAAGATCTGGAAGTAAATGACTCATTGATAATTCTGCAAAGACTAAAATGAAGTCATCAGTCTGCATACATCAGTTAGGTAATTAAAAGTTTCTGGAGATCCAGTCCATAGAAATTAAAGATTTGATTATAAACTTCTGGAGTGTTTGGTCAAGAATTCATGCCGGAAGTTGGAGGTAAAACTAAGATGGAATCCTTGATGTAGTTCATCCTTTCATTTTTCAGTGTCATCAAAAAGCCTCCCACTTCTGTCACAGGTTATTCACTCTTTGTACTTAAACAGTCCAGATATGACTATTTGAAGTGTGATCAATATTTAAAGAAGAAATTTTTTGTGTGTTCAAAAGTCCCATTTTTCATGAAAATTTACAGAAAAGTTTAAGACTAAGAATTAAGTTTAGTTAAAAAATGAATGTGCATAAGCTACCATATACAGAAGAATCAGAACAAGTAGTGCTTTGGCTAGTGTATATTTTTCAGGCCGGTAAACTCAATACTTAAAGTTTCTTCTCTTCTTTCATCCCTTTATCATTCTGAATTGGGAGTGAACTGAGCCTGATAGCTCATCAATGATCTTCATCTTCCTCTTGCTTCATTAGATCTGTTGCCTTACTGAAATTACTAGAAATGAAAATGGTTATAATGAATTCCTTGTAGAGAACAAGATGTTTAATTCATGACATTTTTTCTAGGTTTGTTCAAATTAATATTTTCCCTAGCAAGCCTTTTCTCCCTTACAGGAATACAGGATTGGAAAGTACTTCTCAAGTCACTGAATTCAGTCATCTGTTAATGAAGAATCTTTTCATAAACTTGTTGAGCTCCCCTGACATTGAGCTCACTCTTGGAAAAAACAAACATTTGCTTCCACAGATTGTTACAGAACCCCACTGGTCTTGTGCATAGCTATTGGCTTCTGATTTTCTCAAAGTTGCTTTATATATTTTCTCATGGACAGCTTATACAGAGTTCACCCAAAACATAATTTGGTTTAAATAACACGTTGCCAACAGGTTATTCTTTGCAATAAGAATGAAAATGAATTTGTTCAGTTTCACCAGTACACATTGGTTTGGAAAAGATTAAAAAAAAAAAAAAAAAGAAAAAAAAAGTGGCAATTTCCTTTAAGTTAAGCATTCCGGAGTCTTTTCTGAAATTAGTCTCACCGTGATTAACGCTTCTTGATACTAAGTCCAGAATGTTAAATTTTTAAAAATGCACATTCAGGAGATCAGGAACTACTTTTAGAGTTCGGTGCTGGTTCTGTGCTGCCCTGATTGAAGGGACCCTCGAAAGGCGCAGCAAGGCAGAGATCCAGGGGAGCACGCTGGGCTGAGCAGCGCCTGCTGACGCTTCTGACAGCCATCTGTGCGGAGCAGAGCCCCCTTGCAGGGAGCACAGAAGACAACAGAAACAACCTTGTGGGTGGCAAGGGAAAAGAGAGAAAGAAGTGACACCTGTAAGTGAAACGTTGAACCCACTTGGAAACTTTAACTTAGACGCTAAAACTGATTAAATATTTAAAGGTTCTGGGGTTTTTTTTGACCTTCAACTCCTTACATACTTTTTGTTTTTGATGGTATTTCTGATTCTCTTAAATCTCCCCAAGGGAACGTAATCGCATAATAACATATTCCACAGTAAAATGCACTATCATCTTAAATTATGAGATCATTAAAAAATAGACTGTGATTCTGAACCTTATCTGCTCAGCAGCTTTTTACCTTTGGAGATTAACAGTGGTGTGTGGATAGTCTGGTATATTAGCAAAGATTTTTAAAAGAACTTTTCACTCCTAGTGGTAAAGAAAGCAAGTACTTGTGCTGAAGATGTGCGTGGAGACCAAAACGTAAAAAACCCCACCATCTGTGACCTAAACTGCATCTGTTATTTGGCCACTAAAAGAGGAGGAAGGTTTTGATTTACTAGCCAGACAGCTTTCTCAATTTTCTTGTCAGGAAATATCTTTAAACTGCAATACAGTTATGACAGCTTGGATAACAGTGTTTAGCTATACTCCAGCAGCTTTTAGATTTTACATGCTATGTGCCTAGGCCTGTCAGAGAGACCTGCGCCAGACACAACACTTCTAAAATAATTTTTTTCTCTTTTTCTTGCACTTGCTGAATGTGAAGTCTTCTAGTCACTTGGTATGAATTTTAGTGTTTTTCCCCACAGATGTGGACTTTGATGTCACTTTAATATTAATAAAGACTGAACTAATAGTCCTTTATCACTATTTTTTTTAAAATAAGCTTAGTGTTTTTTAACAACAGCATCTATTAGCTAATAGGTCTTAAAATTGTGAGTTAATGAGTAAAAAATAGTACCTGCTTACCTTAATGAACAGTAGATCTTCATGTGGGTCTGCTTGTAACACCTAAATTGCAGATGGTTAATTATGGTTTTTTAATCCAATGGGACCTGTTTTTAACAGAATAACCAAAGTTCTTCAAATGCTACGAGCTTTCTCATAAACATTTCTATATATTCTTTTTTTATTTGCTCATATGCTTGTACAGAGAACGATACAATTGGTCCATGGTCTGTTTCTTTTTCTCAGTTAATGTTGCTCTTTGTGCCTTTTGAGAAATTAAGCTTATCAGCAGAATGATATGAATCTCAAGAGCAATGACTTATCCCTGTCTTTCTGGTTCTTTTTTCTAGAGCTATGAATGAGCGTTAGATAAATTCAGTGTGGACTGAATTTGCAGCCTGTAGTAGAGTGCATTTTCCATCCATGTAAGCAGCTTTGTTGGCCCAAATATCAGGTGAATTGCTTATGAAAACCTCATTTTGTGAAGAACTAGTTGTATTGCTGTATCAAGTAATGACAGCCGTGTATGTAGGGATAGTAACTTATTTATCACACAGGAAATATATACACAGGAAATAAGCATTTTTCAAGATACCAAATCATGAGCCACTCACGTACATCTCTGTCTTATACTTTAATTTCTTCAGACTTTTGATTTAGGCCAGCATTCACCATACCTACTATAAGCAGTCCAGAAATCAGGCATTTAGTCTAGGCTTGTCATCTAAGCTGTCTTGCATAGCCAACTCCACTGAAGAATAGGTCGTTCCTCCCATCTTAAGGTAAAGGTTCAAGCTGAGTGAGATGAATTACCTTCCAATGGCATTTTTCTGGATGTTTTATAGGTAAGATCTTGGGTCACCTTGTATTTCTTAATTTGTAATCTTTTTCTTACTGAATATAAATATAAGTGGACTTCCTGCTCTTTTGCCAGGTAAGCATGTAGAGTTTTATGGTTATACCTATTTTCATGGATCTTTCCAATTATTATGGAAACACAATTTATTGTTGAAGAAAAATTGTGTGTGTTACCTGGACTATAAACATACATGCCACTCTTAAACTGCCTTTCAGACTTTGAAAAGCCCAAACATAAAACTAAATGTCTTTTTAGATGTTTTCATGGCACTACTTGCTCCAATAAAAGCTGTCAGTTTCCTTTAATAAGGTTTGGAAAAAAACCCAAACCCTCAATGGCTTCCCTAAGTGGCCAGGAGTAGCTTAACTATGTGTTGTATGAGATACCTTGTCTCTTCCTTTTTTTCTTTTTTTTTTTTTTCCCCCCACCCCCCCTCTGAAATTGCTCTCAATTAATTTGATAATCCCAAATTCCCTTGCTGGAAGAGACAGTGATGCTGGTTGCTGGTCATGATTTTGTATATCTCAGTCATGTGCTGCTTAGTTAGCTCTTTTTGTACCTGAGGAGACCTAGTCTGTGCAGTTGCCATTTTTAGAGAAGCTTCCGTTCTGACTAAATCTACTTGGGACTAAATGGGACTACACTGACATATCATGCTTAAAATGAGGGTGAGCTATGGGTTTATTCAGTATCCTGACCATGTTTAATGTTTTTGCAATCTTTTTTTTTTTTTTTTTTTTTTAATATTGGATTCATTTTTTGATCACTGTTAAGGACTGAAATGTCACTTTAGTAATGCTATCAATTACTACTCTGAAATCTCATTTCTCAGAGATGATAGCTCTCTATTTTATATATAGAATTAGAATTGTTTTATCATAGTTATAATTTTAAACTTACCTGTATTGAATTTCATCTGCTATTTAGCATCCAGTCAGCCAAAGCTGTAGGGTCCTCTGCAGTTCTTCACATTTGACCTTTGTCTTCTCTGTCTTGAATAACTTCACCAACAGTTGTTTTTACTTCACAGTTCATCCCTTGTTCAAATGACTCATTAATGGACTGAACAACCAGTTACCAATTTCTACCTTTCTTTTTCTGTCTGAGTCATGGTAGGTGATTATTTCTGCCATACCTCTGGACAGCTTGTAGTTTATGCTTGCTTGAGTCACTAAATTTCTGATTTTTTTTCAGTATTTTGAGATCTATCTCAGATATTCTTGCTAGCAATGGTAATAAGAAAGTCATCAGCTGTGCTTACAATGCCTACCAAGTCTATCACGTAGTAAGTTTAGTAAGATTTGAGCTATACTATTGGAGAAATTCCACTTGTAATGGAAATCTTTCAGTGGGGAATCAACATCTGAGTTTACTTTGCAAAGAACATGACAGATACAGCCTATAATTCTCTCTCGTATATACACTCAGCATTCTGAATTCCTTGTTAACAGCTGCTTCCATGCTAGTTTATTACTTCAATTAAAAAAATAAGAAAAAACCCAACCATATAAGAATTCTGAGATGTCAGAAGGGGAATTGGTGGCATTTAATATCTATGGAGTCTTTGTCCCTAGTAAGAAAAAAAAAAAATTAATTTCTTTATGCAGAGAAGGTAAAAAAACAACCCTCCCCCCCCAAAAAAAACCCAACCAACCCCACCCCCCCCAAAAAACCCCAACCCAACCAAACCCAGACAAACCCCTAACCAAAAACTGAAGAACTTCAGGAAAAAGTATCCTTTTTGAAGAGATATCATGAAGTATCTCTAGCCTTTTATTAAAAGTTTTGACATAGTTCTATAGTAAAAAAAATAGAGATAGATAGGATGTTTCTATTCAGAGTACACCTAAGGATCAAAGCTGCTCTGTGATACTGGTCCTCCATCTGTTTTTTTTTTTTCCTGAGAGACAATTGTTCAAGTGCTTGTCTCTAGTACTTTCTTTGCAGATTCACACTGTAATGTGTGCATCTTTTCTCAGACTCCCACTGAAGTCATGGGTCTTGTGATTTACAGTTTAAACTATTCAGATGGCAGCTAGTAGCTGTAAGCAAATGTGCTTATACAGATAACCTTTACACAAAATTTTGGAACATATCATTCCTTGTACTTATGAGGATAAACAGAAAAGATTTGAGTCATTGGAAAACCACGTATTTCTTAAGAGCAATACATTTCTATCTAGCTCACATTTTTCAGAAGATCATGGATATTCACTCATTTTGAAGACGATAGGCAAGGTGTTGCTTGTCTTCACTCACCTCATTTGGCCTTATTTCTGCTTTATGCTCTCTCCTACAAAAGGAAGCTCAACCATATCCTTCCACAAACTGTTTTGGTGTCTGTTCAAACTTTTCCCAGGAGAACCCTGTTGTAACTTCTTTCAGGCTCTCCTCAGACCTCTTTTCAGCCTCTTTCTCACGTTGTAATATTGCCGTCAACTTTCTCCTATTTAAATTCCAAACAGCTTTCTAAAAAGAAACTTACTTTAGCTGGTTTGCCAAGATCTGATTTAACCATTTATCTCCTTAGTTGCATGTTAAGCTTCTGTAGTAGACTATTATCCTTAGATGAACAGATATGTATTAAAAACCTGAAAGCCAAGTGAACATAAGAAACACTCTTGATGTCTGACAAATCAACCAGAAACTCTAAGCTGTTAGAGATACTTCAAATCACCATGCCTACAAACAGTAATATTTTCTCCAGCTCAACAGGGATTTTCCAGCAGTTTGTAATAATCAGTTTTTAGACTTGAAGCTTCCTCTACTTGCACCTATTGTATTTACTGGAAAAGTGATGAAGGCTTCCTGCAAGTTTAATTGTAATTCTTAAAAAAACCCCCCCAAAACGCAAAAAACCCCAAGGCACTCAATACATTTTTCTATTTTTTCTCTTTCTTTTTTTCTTTTCTCTTTTCTCTTTCTTCAACAAAAAGACATAAATTAGTTCTTTTGTTAGTTAACTGTATTATCTTAGCAGATCACACTGTTATATTCACGAATCAAGAGGGCATTCTAAAACCCTGGAACAATCTATAGCATTTCACAAAAGAAGCTTTACTTTGAGCCTTAGATGCTACTTTAATCAAATGATAGCCAGGGATCAAATCCAAACTACGAAAATATTTGTGCCTGACACGTAGTGTGTGGAAGTGGGGAGCTTTTCAGAGCTCTCTATGAATTAAAGCTCTCACAGCCACAACTCTCCACTGGGCATTTTTTACAACTGTAATTGAAGATGCCCAAGGTGATTGCTTAATCAGCCTGTTCTCTAGCACATTAAAATTCACCATGACTTGCACAGCTACCTGACTCATTGGGGGAAATCTGATGTAGGGCTGTCTCACAGAAATACTGCCTGGTTTCAGCACAATCGAGTGTCTCACTTGATCATATCTGTCAAAATACTCCTCATCCTTGGAGAGCATGTTAGCATAGTATAAGAGCAGATATTACTTCTTCTCTTTGCCTCTAGGGCTGTTTCTGTTAAGCCAAGTGAGTGTGTGATTCACAGCTTTTAACCTCTGTCCTCCTCAGAGGCTCTGAGACAACATGGAGGCAGTTTCCAGCATAGCTAATCTGACTTTTCCACCAGCTTCTTTTCCTACCAAGTGGCTTTAATTGGTCTTACCTTCTCAGCCTTTGGTCCTGGCTGAAACAGGATTCTGATAAACATAGGTTGTTCCTAGAATATTTGTGCTATCAGGTATCCCTTTAGCCTTGGAAGTGTGACTGCGTGATGATCTATGCTATCATAACATTTGACGCTACTATGGGAAATAACTTATATACAGGGGTTGTAGTCTTCTAGAATTTCCCTGAAGATATATATTCAGAAAGTCCTTGCAGAATAAGCCTCTTTCTGTGCAATATTATTACTTTAGTGATGCCCCCAAATTAATGCATTCTTACAGGTACTGATTGCTGTAACAAAAGTTAATTTCATATGCAGAAGGACCACATACTGTGACAGCTGGATTTTTAATGTTTTCAAAGCTAAATAACACATACATGTCATCTGTTTTACATCCTGCACTACAAATTCTTACTCTCTTTTTCAGTGCTTCTTTTTGATAGTATGAAAGACTACTTTCATGTCCCTAGTGGTTTTCTAGCTGTCAGTGTCAGTTTATTACAAACCTTTCAGTAGCTCTTCATATCTGTCGTTCATGTCATCACTTGCGGTGGCCACACCAGATTATTCATTCCTAATTTGTCTTTGACGGTTTGCTTGGGAACTCTTCTTCCAGTGGCCTTTCTTCAGCTTTGTTTATGAATATCATCTAGCATGGGGCCTGTGCAGGAGGCAGATCATCTTGCCCATGTAACTCTAGCAGCTTGTTTGCACCACAAGATAGGTGGAATTTTATTTGTTTATTTAAGCTACTTTCCTAGGCTCAGCTTGTTGAAGTATTTCATTTGGAGTAAAGGAATAACGTTGAGGTTGTAAATTAACAGGCTAATGCCTTTAAGGCCACTCTGGATTCTGCTTTTACGTCTGTAGCTATGATTGCTGTGTCCTACAGGTTTATGCAGTATGTTATCCTTGTTCCCCACCTGGTCGTAAGATTTCCCTGTAAAACCACTTCCAGAAGAACATATCTTGCAGAATTCACTCATAACCTGTCGCTAGTCAGAGGTCTGTTCTTGCATGACCAGGGTGTGTAATTTACAAACAATATCCTTGTTAAACAACGTGTGAGTTGCTATTCCTGCCATCGAGCCATGTACCAAACTGTATAGGATAGTAGGTCCAGTCTCACTTGCATTTCTTCAGAGAGAGTGGAAAGTATTTTTGCTCTCTCGAAACCTTTGTCACTGCCTGTAATTCCTATTTGTAATAGTCAAACCATGTATTGGCGGTCACCTTTAAACACAACACGAGCAGGCAGCCTGGTCTTCCTTTCCCTCCTGTAGGACACACAGATGCACATATACCCTTTCCAGAGACACACATGGCATCAAAGCAAGACTATAACTTCGATCTTGGCACATATTATCAACACTTGTTAGCATTTACAGTGTAGTTAAAGTTCTTGAGTATGTTTTGAAGTATTGACTGTTTTGGACAAGTTTTACAGATAAACATTGGAAACTACACCACTAGAATGCAGAAAAAAGCTTATTATTGAACAGACTGTTGTTTTTAAAGGAAACCTTAGATTTTAGGAATAAGACTATTATTCCTGAAGCTGGCAAATTTGATACCATAATAGCAAAAAATACACTAAAACAATACTGCTTACATGAGTGTTTCTTTGTCTCTGCTTCTTTACATTGCCTGATGGTCAATGATTTCTACAACAATCAAGATGACCTTTGTGGTGTGCAATAAGTGTCAGATCCACAGAGAACCTTAAATAATTCTCTGGCAGTTTCTGAAATGTAGTTTTTCATTTCAGTAACTGACATATCTGTCACTCAGAGACTTTACTCATACAGACTTTCTAAGAAAAAATGAAATCATTTTAATAGTGCATGAAAATAATGCATCAATCATGGGAATATGTTGTTATTTACTTTTTTCAAATATGTTTTTATTTATTTTCAAAAAAATTAAATACAAAATGAATTATACCAGAAAAAATACACTGTTTTTATTATGTCTTAACTGCAAATGAGAGTCTTTGAGAACTCTCCTGATAAAAACACTGTGTCAAATTTGAAGACCTACAGAGAAATCTATTATCATTCTTATATGCTTTTAAGTTCTTAAAGAAATGTAAATTCTATTTAAATATACTATTTAGATTAAAATACATATTCACGTTATTAATTATCAAACTGTTGATTTTTCTAGTAGTCTCAAGGTTAAAACTATTCCATGGTATAATGCAAATTCCTCTAAAGTCTGATTCACTGGATACTCGGGTTGCCTATATTGAATTGTACGCAGTAGACCAATAAAAGCAATCTGATTGATCTATCTCGTTATGGTTTTGAGGGCTTCTAAAGCACTAGCTATAAAATAAGCTAACTGGAAAATCAAAGCTTTAGTGACCTCTGAGGACTCTTTATCAAGTAGGATGGTCTAAATCATGTTATTTTAAATTTAGATAGTACATTCACAACACATTTTAAGTAACAAACACTGACTGTTTGTGAATAGCCTCCCTCCCCTGTTGAACATGGAATCTATTAAGGAAAAGTCTCCAAGTAGCAAAGAGCAAGCCTTTAACCATTTCGTTAAGTAGCGAGTGTTTGGGTACTAAAATCTTCAGAGAGGCTACCCACCTGCAAACTCTAGTTTGTCAATATTCCAAGTTTTCCACAGCCACATGTTTTCCCTAGCCTCTTATTTTGATCATTTCTCAGTTACTGGCTTGTATAATGAGAATCTGCACCTGCAGAGTTGAAAAGACCACCTCTATAGTTGACTCATCTATGAGGATTGCTCTGGGAAGAAGAGAACAATTTGGTTGTTTCTGGTCAGAGGAAAATGAATCTATATGTTTGCATTACTTTAAATACCTTTTCTATGTTTAGAAATAGTGCTTGTGAATCAGAACCATAAACTCATATCAAAATTATTAGTAAGTTTAGCTATTTTGTGTGTTTTTGTGTGTTTATTTTCAAATCTCAAAGTTTTCTGACAATCCCTGTGAACATTTTAGTTGCAAGTACTTGAAATCAGCACAGAGACTTACTGTTAAGTTTCTTCTTTGTGATCAGATAGTAAAAGATATTACTTGAGAAAGTTTTGAGATTCTTGCTCAAAGCTAAAAGCGTAACCTTGTTTATTCCATTTCTGAATGTCACTTTAAAATATTCTGACTAAAGGAGCAATTCACAATGTTATTGGGTGCTCTTGATAAGTCTGGCTTGATTTGTAATTGAGTTTTTATGTTTTCTGCAGAGTTTCTACTTACAGAAGTAACAAGCTTTCTTTAGAAGTATTAAAGCTGATTTAGGATGTCTTAAGTGAAACCATATCTCAAGAGTTTTATTTTGAAGAAACAAACCACATTGATTAGTTAAAATTCAAGTGCACTGATTCATTCACGTTAATCCTGTGGTGTTAGATTTTTACAGTGGTAATAACACTCTTCATCCTCTCTGAGCTATAAATGTATCCCTCTGGTGAAATGAAGTCCATCAAACAACTATCAGGAAGAGGAGGGAGGGTGATTTCACTAAATACTGTCAGAGGATACGGTGAAATTGCTCTTCTCTTCATAATAGGTAACAGTGTAGATGTTACTGGCCTTTCACCCTTAGAATTTCCTGAATTTATTTTCTTCTTAAAACTTTCTTTATAAACAAAAGGTGAATGCCCGCATGTTGGGACTTGTCCTAATTGCAAAACCAAGAAGACTGGAGCCTTGACAGTCTCTCTGCAATGGCTCTCATCTGGGCCCTGGCAAGCAGCAAGCCTCTGAGACAGCCCGTCTTGGTGGCACATGTGTCCCCTGCATCAGATAGTCTTTTCATTTTCACTTGTGTTTAAATAACATAGACACACCTAGCAAACTGTTTACAAAATTAAAGACCATGTCATATTAAAGTGTCCGAAGAATATCCAACAAATGTGGTAAAGGATGTGAACTGTCAGATTTACAGCTGTTTTGTTGGTAGGATGTAAGCAGGGCTCAGAGATGAGCCCTACTCCCTGCTGCATGCCTCGGTTGTAACTCATTATTTGAAAACCCAGTATTTCAAGAAAGTTGTAACTGTTTCCCACACTTAAAGAATTTTCTTTTTTTGGATAGTCTCTTCCACTGTTTTCTTTCTTTAAAATAAACACCTTAAGAATTGCCTTTTTTTTTTTTTTTTCTTTCCCTGAAGTAACCCCCATCAGAAAGAATTTAAGGAGTTAAACCATTAGCAAGGAATCATCTCTTTCAAAAGGTAGTCAGCTTTCCTATTTTCCCAATGGGTGTAAAAGGGACAAGATATTCCTTTTTTTCTATATTCTTAACAGAGTAAGACAATTGAGAGGAACCGACAATGATTACATTAGAGAAAGTTAATCTGTATTTTAGTCCTTTTAGAAATAGTGTAATGGAAGGAAAAAATCAGTCTGAAGAAAGGAATATCAAACAGAAGACAGCATATATTTCCACCTCACTAAAATAAGGGAATATGGAAATCATATATAACAGACCATTCAGTGCAGAATTGCCTGAGGAAAGCGCTAGTCTTCAGCCTTATTTGAAAAGAAATTTTTATTATAAAGAACATCGAATGTAAATGCTATATTATTTTTATCTGATTGTTTGTTTAACCGAGTCTTTTCCCTATCACCTCTTCAAAAGAAGCTTGACATTTCAGCTATATTTAAATAATAGATTTAAGTTAAGAAAACAGTAATGGCTAACCTGGGCTACACCAAAGTGCTCAGCTTACTCCAGGTCTCCATCTCTGGCAAGAGTCACTGGAGTTCATGGATACAGGATGAGAACAGATTGACACTCCCCTCCAGCTTCTGGCAATCCAGGTCTTTTTATACTAGATATAATATTTGTGTAGGCCTTGATAGACCTATTTGATAGGTGGTCTTTGGTGGATATTTGATGGAAATTTCTTCCATGAATTTGTTTACATCCTTTATGAGGACTTTACTACTTAAGACAGTTAAAATGTCCTATGGCAATGAGTTCCATATTCTAGTTGCAGTTCATATAAAAAAGTATTGCTTTCCATTTTATTTTTGCTGCCTTTGAATTGAGTCTCCTATCTTTTGTGTTCTAAGAAACAATGAATTCTTGATCATCTTCTCCTTCATTTGATACAGTTATTGAGACAAATATGTATCAAAGTCTGTATGTATGTATATCCAAAACAACTTCAGTAATTTTATCTGGTTCAAAAATAATAAAAACCCCAAACCACTACTGAATTTCTGCAAGGAGGCCAATTTTATAATTACTGTGATGTTAAATTAGCTACCAATTTACTTGTAAAACCTCATCAAATTCAATTTTATATATGGAAAATAAATGCTGTAATTTGGGAAGGATTGCTGTTTTTCTCACACACATCTGTGTGAGGTTGAATCTATTGAGTGTGTGCTTTAACTGCAAAACTGATAGTTAACTGCAAGGGATATGTCCATAATTCTACTTGATTGATAAAAGTCATAAATTTATAATGTTTCTACTTTAACTAAATAATGTAAAATTCAATATATTCATGAGAAATATGGAATTAAAATGATTCAATCAATGCATGTGCCCTACACCTCACTTTCCCCGTGCACATGTGAAACAGAGATAAAATGCAGCTCTACTGGATTTATTAAATAATATTGCTTTTCTCCTCTCCTTGAAAAAGTAGGTTCTACTAGTTGGTGTTTTTTTAAACACTTTCCAGGCTGGCTATAGAAGAAATCTTCTGGCATAGGGATCCTTAGGATATCTCAGCTGCGGTCAATCTGCCTGGTCATGCTCACTTCTGGAGTATTGCTCCATATCTGGCCCTTCATTTAAGACCAATCTTCTTCCAGCCCGTGTACGCTTTGAAAATTGTCTGTGAAAGGAAAGATGACTTTTCCAACCAGCTGCAGCTATATAAAGAGGTGATGAATGGAGGCAGCAGAGACGTAGCCGATGCTTGCCTATTTTACCTGAAGCAGAGCAGGCCAAGTGCAAAGTCTGTTTGCAACAATAGCTTTGGAAGGAGTGTTTCCCCTGCTCAGTTCGATTAGGGCAGTGACTTTAAAGCCTTATGATTATTCAAATGAAAAATTAGCCATTTTTTTTCTGCTAATCAGAGCATTCAAAGAGAAAAGGAATAATGATAGCTGATGATTTGCATTCAGAATATGTATGGAGGAAAGAATTCAATCGCTTGATGGAGATCTGAAAAATTTATTGTGATGTGTTGTTTGATGTCTGTGGTTGACAAAGCATGCGTTTGTGAGGTCTTGGAAAGCAACTGCTATGCTTTCATCTTTAAACCACTGCATAATTTCTGCAGTAAAGAGATGTTCTTCTGTTGGGAGGAATAGCATGGCTTTTCTGATGTCAGATTTTGGTTCCATAAAACTAAAGTTTGAGACCTATGAACTAGCACTTTCCATATTTACACTCTGGTCCTCTCCTTTACTCCACAATCAAGTAAATGAAGCCTGAAATGCACTGTGCTTTGAAAGTGCTTTCTGGTGATAAGCAGTCTGCATATGACTCATCAAAGGGACTGTGGATGGGAGACAGTGAGGGAGATAATGAAACTGCAGACTACGTTATTTATTTGAAGGAACTGTATGACAGATGCAGAGCTCATTTAACTCTATGATACAGAATTCTTGTTTTAGAAGGTGAGATATTTTTTTTCCTAATTAGTTGAGAGGGAGCTACTTAACAACACTAAATTTGGGGTTTTATTTTTTAAAACATTTCAGTCCCTGCAAGAAATATTAACTGTCCCACTCCCTTGGTAAAGAAATGGTCTTTGCCTTAATTTTGATTGAAAATATAAACTTTAAGATCTATCATAACATTTTAACTCTGCTAACATGTCCAGCTGTAGCTGTTTGCAAATTAGGACTTCACCTTGTATAGAGGAGCCTAAAGTTTTACGTAAAAAGAATATACTAGAGTACAGATACATAGAACAAAACAAAACAAAATGACTGAAAGTCAAAACAGTAAACACACAGAACCAAGAATAATTATTACTGGGTTTGCAAAAGCCACGTGTGCAAGATAGGCTTATATCTCACAAAGTTTATCTCGATTAAGGTGAACATTAAAATGCCTACGTTTATATCTGTTAATACCCAGGGTCTTTAATTTCCATAATATTTTAAATATTACATACATTCTTAGGAAATTAAATGAGTTCAAGAGGCATAATCCAATAGGGTGAAATAAGGTGGTTTCTAAATACAATGATTCTGAAAGTAATGGACACTGGGAATTGAATAATGTTTTCAGTCGATGTGTCATTGACCAGTATTCATGCAAAGCGGTAAAAACAAAGCACTAAACTAATTAAAATACAGAATGGAGAAAAACATTTGCTTGGTAAATCTATAATTACTTTCAGGGTGCATAGGTTTCCTATGCTGGAGTCAAATATTCAGAGAACAATAAAAAAGTCCATTTTGATTCTTATAATAAACATGTCATTTTAAATATTAGGCACAAAATCAGTTCTGAAATAGGCCTTTCTCTTTTCTCCCTCTCCACAGACTTTTAATGAGAAGGGAATTGCATCCCTTTTCTTATTTGAAATAAAAATTGGTTTCTCTTTTTTGTTAGTGATGAGAATTATCTGAACTTTGCTTTTATTGATTTGTAAGTTCCAATAAGTAAGAGCTGACATGGTCACGGTGTGCTATTAGATGACATGTATTTATATTTTTCTGTGTAAACCCCCAAAGGTAAAGATGAAGGGCTGGACGTATATCTGTGCCTCTGTGTGTGTAATTTCCAAGTCTCTCCTTAAATTCTGGTTTAAAATTGGTAAATGTTGTAATCCTATCGTGAGAGTGAAAGCAAAGATTATACAGGGACGTATGTTCTCTGCTGGACCATTCCACACTGCTGGAGTTTGTTCAATTTAATTTAATTCACCTTTTTAAAACACCTCCAATACAAATAGGTACATTATTGAAACAGTTACATTGCAGAAATGCTGCTACTTGAGATTTACTTCTGCAAACTTGTTTTAAACTAGAGTTTCTTTTTTTTTTTTTTTTTTTTTTTTTTTTTTACCTTAGGCTTTCACTGCAAATACTCTGTGAACTCATATAGGAGATGCCAGATGTTTAGAAATATTAATATTGCAAAAGCATGCAACTCTCCTGCTGTGGCACAAAGGCACACAAAGAAAAACCAATGAACAGTGCAGCTAAAATCTTTAGGTTCATTTAAGTTTAATAAGCTCAGAATTTGTAGATGTTATAAAAGAAGCAACAGTCAGAGGAGTTTTATTGGTGAATTTTTCATGTTTACAGCTATTTTGGACTTCTAGGTTACTCACATGAGTCTTACTAAAGCCAGTGGAACTACTTATGGTAAGAAAGGAATGTTTGTGTCAATGGATATGGGTCAACACGTAGGTCTGTATCTATATTCATATTGAAGAAATCAGAAATTCATGTTTCTAGTACCATATTGGTAACCAAACTGGATAGTCCTTGAGATACCATTCATCAGTGCTACAAGATCTTCCATCTTCAGAAGAGAATCAGTGATCAAAAGGACTAAAATATTTTGTAATCACAGTCTAGACCATGACATATTCATCAAAGAATACAGATGCTGTTACATACAGGAGTAGTCCATATTGTATAGAACTAGTCTAACTTTCAGTAATAGCTCTTGGAATAGCCCCAAATTTAGACAATATTGACTTCCCCCTTACAAGTTTGTATCTATTGAGAAGTATCGTTACAATAATTTACCCTTTCTGAGATTTAATTTTTCTAGAAATAAATACTGAAGCAAAAAACCTTGTTAATGCCTATTTTTTCTTCTGCAATGTATGTCAGCTTTTCCTAAGTTTTCCTGAAATGACTTTTCTTTCTTCTACTCTTCCACTTTCTGAACATGCTGAGGTTAGTAATTTTAGAACTGGTAATAGAGTTGACCTGAACTTGAGAATTCTGATTTTCAAAAACATTGATAAGTCAAAATCTGGATTCATTCTAAATCAAAACCAAAAGACAAAAACTTCTCAATCCCACAAGCAACGCAGGCTGAGAAACATTGTCTAGCTATCATTGAAACAAGTATTTCTCGCTGTAATGATGTTTCCTGGGGCTGTGGTTGCCTCAGACTGCTATTTGCGTTTTTCTAAAGAAGCTAGAGGACTTTCTAACTTCCAGGTTACTATATTGGAACTGCTGGGAATTCTGGTTCAAGATGCAGAGTACAGAGTTTAGACTCCTGTCTCTATGGCTTGGAACTTGAAGCACCTGAAACCTGTTATGTAGTAGGGCTCATTTGATGTTGCTGAAACCAGTTGTTTAGTACAGGAGAGAGTTCAATTTTAACCAGCCTGCATTCTAACAAAAATTGGGAATTTTCCACTTAAGGATTTCACTGTAAGGATACAGCCTTAAAAGCCCCCAAGTTCTCTTATAACATATATCAAGGGTTTAATATACTCTGTTTTTTGCAGGAAATAATCATAAATCAACCACCTTTTCCAGAAAGAGACTGTTTACATGTATTTATTGCAGGTGCCACCATTTCTTCCCATTAGTTAATTAGTGTACCCCAGGCTTCTTAGAAACATCATATTTGGGCACACAAAGGTATGATAATTCAGTGGTATAAAAAAATGCCGGTAACAACTGTTCAAAGAAATGGAATGTGTAGAATTTCAGTCCTTGTGCTTTGCTGAAGTTGAAATACAGTAACAGGGAATCTGAGTAGAGCTAATTACCCTAAAGATGTATTGTCAGGAGCTCTTGAAGCAGATTATTCTGAAACATGAAAAACAGGAAGAAATGATTAATTTCTCTAGCAATGGGGATGGATCTAGTAGTGAGAATATTAGTAAGGGATCAATCTGTAACTAAATAAGCTTTTTAATGCTTACTTTTAACATTTATTATGTGGATTAAAATGTGGCTAGCTGAAATAATCTCCTTTCTAAAGCGGATGTGAATAATGCCAGATGCCATTGCTATACAGTAGAAATTACTCAGATCACTGTTGCTCTGATGTCATTGTACTCAAACATCAAAACCATTAATAGAGAAGAACAATGCTTCCATATGGATTGTATACCAGACAAACGGCTAAATGTTTCTTCCACTAATAACAATGCTTGTTGAAATCAATATCAGGCAAATGAATGCATATTTTTTTTTCTTTAACATATGTGATCCTTTCAAGGAAATGATGAACCAATACACAGCCTCTTCATCTTATCAGGCTTAATAACTACCAATCCTTGACAACCCCCTGGAGTTTTTCAAATCACTTTTTGAACTTCTGTATGCTTTTGATTTCCATGATATCCTGTAGCTCTAAATTTCATAGATTAAACAAAAGGTTTTTTTGTTTCATTTCATATGTGTTGCCTGAGCATTTAACGGGGCACCCCTTAGTTCTCATTTCATGACAAAAAATGGATCATCCCATCTTCCTCACAGGCTTGCTCTTTTTGTTGAGTAGTGGAGAACCTAACAAGATTAGTGATGATAAAGCTAGAGTGGTAGAGTGAGACCACTAGCTAAGACTAAGTACTCAGGATAGTGAGCTCTGGCGAAGCTGCTGCCTACTTAGGCAGCTGAAGAGTTTTGTATCTCATCTCTTGAAACTGGGGTGTGCCAAAATGAAAGGCCATGTTAGATAACACAAAGTTTCGTATTTTCCATCAAACAGCAAAGCCTTAACACAAGGAGAACACATATATTCTCAGGTATGGAATTAGCCCCCAAAAGAGCCAAAGTTGGTTGAATGATATCAATTTTCAATAAGGGCAGGAGTGCTGAAATAAAACTCTTGTGTTCTCCATTTTTAGCAAGTTCGCAGGCATGCAAAAGCTCATAGACATATCTCTTCTTAAATTCATTTTTAGTTTACTTTATCAACAAAACACCTCCAAATATTAAAGAAGTAAAAGTGAAAAATATCTTTGTGCTTGGTAATAAATAATATTCAGTAACAAAGCGCATCAGTTGGACCAGATGTTTCTGTGTTCATGTAATCATAATGCAGGTATGTGCAAAAATAATTAAAATTCTGACATTTGTGGCAAGAGCATATACCCCCTAAACACCCGTAGTCTTGGTGCAGGAAAACTCCAAAGAGCTTGTGCAGTTTCCCCAGAAGAGATGCAGGGAAATGATGAACATTGACACATCAGTTACCATTGTACTATAGGTTGATAGGAAACATACCTCTGCTGTTATCTTCCCCTCATGTTATCAGATGCTTCCAAGAAAATAATTCTCCAATAAAAAACTTTGCAGCAGAAAATATTTTAAACCCCCCACTATTTGGTAAACATATTTTCCCTCTAACTTTTGCCCTTCAATCCAAAATACAGTGCATGGTGTCCCCTTTTTATATAGATGTTTTCCCCTACAAGGGAGCTTTATATAGTTCACCTTTTTCTGGTTGGGAAAATAAAGATATAAAAGTATATTTTAAGATCACAAAAGGACTCTCATTAATTTATGTGGATTAATGACAGTATCCAGACATACTATTAGAATACTAAAATTAAAAAATTATTCTTGCTATAAATCATCATTTAGCATGTTATCATGATGACAAGTTCTGATAAACTCCAGCTATATTTTTCCCTTCTAAAAGAAAGCCTAAATAAAGTAAAAAACCAAGAGGCTTTGGAGGTTTTATTTACTGTTTCTCTTAGAGACCATTTTAGGAAGATCCTACAGCAAACACTAAATGTACTACGCAGTTGAGTTTAGAACATGTTGCTTCTTGAAAACTGTTGTCTTGTACAACAAAATAATTTGATTTTTTAAAGGATTTTTTCCCCTAATGTTTGCTAGTATTTTTAATTTTCCTATAAGTTTTACAAGAAGAAAAGCAAAATAAGCATAGCTTGATTATAGAACCACCAATAACTAAAGCATATGACGTCTCCTACTTCATTGGCTCTGTAAGCAAGACTTTAGTTAAGGTATTAACTTGTTCAAAATCTTATATTTTTCTCTGGAAAAGTATCTGAAAATAGGACCATAGCTGGAAATGTATATAAATTAAGTTATAGATCAGTTTAAAATGCTGGTTTTAGTCATGGGTTCAGAAGTTTTTTTATCCCAATTATAAACACAGTTTATGGAATTCAAATGGTGATTTCTCAGGGCAAGGTTTTCCCTCTCTTAATTTCCACTTCCAGGTACAAAATTTCCCATTTATACTGTCTCTTATTTTTTATTTTTCTTTTTGTGCTTGTAGAGAACCATTTTTAATACTTCCTAAAACCAAAATAACAGGCAAAGATTCTCTTAGCTAAATAGGTATCCCCGAAACAGACCAGCAAAATATAATAGCTCGGGGTTCTTTACTCCTCTGCACAATCAGGAGAAAAACAAAGCCCACGGCTCTCTAGCATCAACAGAAATGAAAAGAGTTTAGCCAATGTATGGGATGATCTTGTGTTAAATCCTTAATGTTACCAAGATCTGTGGCAGGAGTTCTAAATCTGTGTATCTGCAAACCATGGAAACACCGCTAGATGGTGCTCAAGAATACATATAGTCCCTTGGATTTGTAAACCCCATGGACTAAAAGACAGAGAGGATTGCATTTATCACGATGCTAAATGGTTTATAACTTCTAGAGGTTTAGTCTCCGTGGTAAAAATCTAGAAATTACTATAAAGTTCCTGGCATCCTAGTGGGGGAGAAGAATTAGGTGTTTCAGAACTGCCTACAAAATAACCAAAGTATTCAGTGAGTTTCCTAACACTAGCCGTGCACATAAGGGTTGACTTGATGATGGTGACTGCCTTAAAATTAACTCCATTCCAGGGGTACACGCGTTCTCCAGAGAAGGTTGCTCTTATGTTCATGGTCACAAAAGGTCCTTTCCACTCTTCCTTACAAGGACTTGGTGCTGTCAATTGTTCAGGCATGTTTGCAAGTTCTGTTGTTCTTGAAACAATGGGAAAGATAGATGGGATTCTCTAGTGTAACAATTACGAGAAGTCCACGAGGGGAAGTCTAACTTATGGCCTTTATTTCAAGAGCTCTTCAGTCTCTTAATCTGAGACAACAGCCACTATTCAGTTCCCCAGAGTCCCTGTCAGCTGGGAGAGATATTTGGATACCTTTAGGCAATGGAAAGTGGGGGAGCATTTATTTTCATTACAGTGTGTCATCTAGTCACTAAGTTATTATATATGCCAATCATCAAGTTTAAAAAGAAACCAGCAGCACCAGCTTCATACTGTGTGGGACACTACTGATCAGGTTTTCTCCGAGAGCAGCTACCGGGTTAGCCACACAGGACCATAAGCAGAGGAAACTCCAGACTGTAGAAGCTTAGGTAAGGACTTGTGTTGACCAAAACTGACCTGGTTTTGCTCATGTACTGTTAGGAATACGGACAGTGGTAAGATCAAATCTGAGGTACTGATGGAACATCGGTCAGAATCTAAGCTTGTATTTTTAGTTGTCCACTTCTACTTTAGTCCAACTTAGCCACTCAGGTACCCTGGTGACATTCACCAGACAAAGCTTACTATGAAATGTCTATGTTGAACACTCTCTTCTATGTATTTAGTGAGATTTTTCTGGCTATATGTGATAAATCACCATAATCAAAATAACTAAGGGAAAACCTATCAATTATTTTTAATTTTGTCTGTAAAATATGATAGAGGTATTACTCATCTTTTTTGCAGAAAGCAATCATTGACTGCCTTCCACCAAGGAAGTAGAATTCAGTTCAGCTTCCTCAGAATAAAAACATGTCCGTTTTCCACAGTAAAAACAAAAGAACTTGGAAGTGGACAACGAACAGCCTGTGAAAGAAAGAAGGCAAAACAAAAGAGACTGAACTCTCTTTGTTTTCCTTGTGGAAAATGTCTCTGGCTTAAGAAAAGAGAAAACAATGAAAGGCTTCTTTGATTGATTTAGCAACTAATAGAATAGCACAAAAGCATGCTAATTGCTTTAAAATGGAAATGGAGAACTTAATTCAAAATTGCAATAAGCATATCCCACTTTCACTGAACTTAGCAGCAAGTGAAAGCTATGACTCTTCAGAATGCCTTCCAACAAAAGTGTGTACCTGGAAAAGCATAAACGATGAGTTATATGGTACTCACATTTCTATATTACAAACAAGAGTTACATTACACTATATATTTCTTCATTATTCTACTCTATAGATTTCTCAATATGGTGAAAAAATAAACTGCACTAAAAATAAATTAGATTTTAGTAGATCCAAATTACTTCAGGATATATGGCCATGGAAGGTGATCAAGTAAAATGGCCGCTTGAATGAGACTTGGTCTTATCCAGTTTCCATGTACATTACACATTTTCATGCTAAGTTCTTCAAAAATGGTGGTAATGCTTGCCTTAGCAAAGTGTTGTGAAACATCCCCATAATTTCAAAATGCAAAATATATCAAAATGATCATGACATGAAGATGTTAAGTTTGCTGTAAAGTTGCAGTACCATATCCCTAGCAGGAGTAAAGAAAAGTCTTGTCTTCTGTTGTCACAAATTCCAACTATATTCTGAGTAAAAGGCAGGCTTTTTTCATAATTGCAGTACCCAAATCAATATTATTGTTCTATACAATATGCCAAAATGAATGGTAGCAACACCAGCTTCCTATCGCTTGTGCAATTTCTTCAGGGCTATTTTCAAGCTCCAGTGCTCTTCAGTATAGGAAGGTGAATAAGATGTCATTGGGATAGATTTAGTACATTTGGGGTCTGTGTCGTTTATAATATTTGCCAATTCTTGATTAAGCAGATCGACATGCCCAGACTCTCAAGGTCAGTTAAATTAGATAAGGATGTGAACAAAGGTGAAGAAGCTGTTCTTGAAGAAAATGTGTAAGCAGTTCGAAAATGTTTCACCTGATATTTAAAAGTACAAATCTTTGGACTAGTGTGGAAAAGATGGGATGCAACACAGGCCATTTACTGAATATAAGCAAGATGGATTAGTTCAAACCAAATGGAAAGATATGGAAAAAAAAATGACTCAGTTGTTGAGTAGAAAAGTCAGCAAGGTATTGCTACAGCACAACCATATACTATAGTCTCGTCAGCTTTTGTAAGTTTGGAAGGCTATGGCTGGGTCAGTACTTCATTTTGAGGTGAGAAATCTGAGTAACAACTAGTTGCAGCTGGAAGTAGATTTGGTAACATGGTAAGTAGCAGCTTCCCCTGAGTCAGTTCAAAATGATACAATAAAAAATGTATGTAATTTGTGGTCAGGTACAGCCTCATCTCTCTCTGTCAGAGGAAGATGTTAAGTTCAGTTCTGGATAAATTTCATCTCTGGCTCATTATTTTGCTCTTTTATGCTGCATTTTGCCTACATGAATTCCTGCTGAGTGCTATAAAATTGTTACTGTATTTTATCCTGAAAGGATAACTACTTCTTTAGCTGTGACTTGAGAATTCTTCATTTGGATATGCATTTACTTCATCAGGGAATGCTGGAATGATAATGCTTAACTTTAAGCTTCCAGAGTTAAAGAATTGCAACCAAGCAGCCATTGTGAGGGCAGTCATGGTAACAGATAATACAGCACAGAGTATTGATCGTTTTTTTCCACATGGTAATGTAGCTTCTATAAATTATAGGCTATGTGGTTCAACCCCTTATCATTATGATTGGGCATTCTATAATCACTGGAACATATATTAACAGTAAAGCATATAAAAGGAAAGATGATTAGCCATGAAATACTGTGTTCGTTTCATGTAAAAGGATGTTCAAACTGACTGAAATACCAGTATACGTGAGATAGGTTTATGAATACCAATGGCTGTGGAAGGAGAAGTATAACAAATCAGGAAGCAGCAAGGGATGTGCTGGCATAAGCTGGAATCATATGGGGCCATAATACATGCTTTACACTTTATTACAATTTTGCAATTAGCTGACTGCTGGAAAACACCCCGGTTTAGTGTGTTAGCGGCACAGTTTGCTGCTGCTGCTGGGTGTTAGAATGCAGAGACAATCACACCATATTGAGAGTGTTATGGACAAACAGAGCAGAACCACCCATGTAACCTTTTAATAATTAAAATTTTCTGCTTTTCTAAAATGCTTTCCAAGTGTTACAGCAGGTTCAGGACCCTGTTCGTGTCTTGTGTGCTGAGAAGCGTTAATGGTTTACATGCCATTTATAGGAAATCTTAATTAAAAAAATATTGTGAAAATGACGTTGGTATCTTCCCTTCTCAGTCCCCATATGAGCCTGTAAGGCATCTCTGTCTGAATGACTTAAGGATAATAAATATATTGTGTAAATTAAAAGAAAACAAATCCTTTATAGTCACTGATTGTATCTCCAGAATTTACAAAAACTGAATCAATGCACTGATATAAGTTCTTAGTGAGTCATCTCAGCAAATCCTTTTCACTCTTTCTCTTTTGCACTCAGGTTTTTGTTTCTCCACTGGTTTCTGTTCTTTATTTCTGGTAAGGAAATAATGCTGAGTGATAGACTAATGAAGGTAAAAACCTCACTTGTGTAGATCACCATGTTTCTATAAAACCATGTACTGATTTACACCAAACGAACATCTGGCTCTAGAATTACTCATAACTGCTGTTGTACCAGAGACAGGAATCAAAACACAGCAGAAGGTTTTTTGTTTACAAAACAAAATACTAGAGGAGAGGAAACAGCAATCAAATACTCTTTCAAATTTCTTCTTTAGGTGACGACAAGAATAGCAACTCTTGATTCAGATGAGTCAGATACACTAGATGTCTAAAGTGGCATATAAAGATAGTTTAGGAACTTGGCACTTTTCTGTCCAAGTACTATCATCCTTAAGTATTACCAAACGTAGGAAGTATGTATCTGTGTTTTGCTAGAAACCTCCACAGGCTTTCAGGCAATGCCTTAGGCACTCAAAAGAGACTATGCAGGGTTATGTGTCCTCTTCAAACATACATCTCACTTCTGGGAGCTGTGATGGACAAGCAGATCAACAGATCAAAGGTGATAGCACAGTCTTTCAACCTCATTGGATTTCTGCTCTTTTACAGAAATAGATGTAGAACTCAGAGAGAGAGAGTATAACTAAACTGTCAATGAAAAAAACCGTTAATATGTGGAAGTAGAGATGAGGACCCCAACTCTTTAGCTCCAGAGGCTCTAGACTCATATCTCTTGTTTGCTTCTGGCACTGGGACTGCTTCCCTAGCATGCCCTCTTGCAGCTGGAAAGAAAAAACCTGCAAATGAAATACCATCTTTTCAGTCTAGAAAGACAATTTATTCCAGGAAATGGAAATGGAACAAGTGGAGCTTTACACAGGCTCTATTTGTGTATCAAACAAAATAAAAAAAATCATAACAAAGTAAAACTAGTGCCTTAGAGATAAAAAGGAAAAAACTCCCAAAACAAGAAAACCCACCACAAAATAAAGAGAATAAGTGAGAAAGAATTAAGCTTGTTTGAAAACCTTTTCCACTGCAAAACTTTCCTTGAAAATTGAATTCAAAGATTTTACCTGAAAAAAGGCATCTTTTTCCTGAAAGAAAATTACAACTCCAAAACAACAACAATGAATGAAGAAGAGAGGGAGGGCACAAAAGATACTCTGTTAATATTCTCTAGTTCTGTTAATGTCATTTTGTTATCTGGTTATTCAGTATTGTCAGATCTGTCTCGAACTCCTCGTAGTCAAGTTTTGCTTCTACTAACTTTTGCATAAGCATACTTTGAGCCGTAGAGGTTTGAGCACTGATTTCTCTGGAACTAACTCCAAAGCCAGGAACTCATTTACATCAAAATTAACCACTTACTTCATTCTTTGTATTCTACTTTTAAATAAATTATGAATCCATGAAATTACCTTCCCTCTGAATTTCATTAACTTTGTGACAGGTTAGTGTCGATAAGAGGTCCTTTTGATAAATATTTTGGTTGTATAAATAAGAAACAAAACCCTAGTCATTTCATATATATTCTTGTTTAGCACTTCAGCAATTCTTTTTCTACAAAACATAGGGGATTCATCCTTGCTGCACCAATATCTATCCACATACTTGCTAACTTTAGTCTATTACAATTTTTCCTAATTTGACTAGGTGCCGTGTTTATTGGTCTGTTGTTGCATGGATACCATTCAGAGCTCTGTTAAAAAAAAAAAAAAAAAATGTTGTTACATTTCCTACCTTGGTCTTTAAAGCAATTTAATCAAGAGGCTATACAGCAAATTTACTGATTGGAAATTTCATTAATTTCTTTAGCACTCTCAGGTGAATAGAATCTGAATTTAGGCAGAGTTTATACTTTATTTTTTTCATCTGGTTGCAACTTCTGTTTTTCTTAAAAAGGAATTTTTATTTCTAACATGCTCCTTTACACTGTTGTTTAACTGCTCATGTGGCTTCTTACAATTTTTTTCCTGAGGTAATATATATTGTTGACACAAGTATAAGAGAGATTTGAAATAAATCTAGAGTCCTGTATTTCTACTAATAGTTTACCCTTCTAACAGTTTTAATATTCTTTTAACAGGTTCCCTAATTTTGTGTACAGTTTGCCTTTTGAAGTAAAGCTACTGTGGATTTTTTAAGGCTTTCTTATACTCAAAATGATGCTGAGTTTAAATGTATTCTGGTCATCATTTCAGAATGGCCCCAAACTAAAAATGCTAAAACAATATCTGTGTCCTTGTAAGGATAACATTAAAGAATTGTTTCTTCCAATATTGATTCTCTGGCCTATTTTCCTAAGGCCCAGCTGTAAGGCCCTGCTAACAAGTGAATGTCACAAATACCCATCTCGACATGGACAGGGATGGGCTGATGATGACCAGGGAGTGTTGAACAAGAACGGAGCCTCTATTCCTGAAACACGTAAACAATGACCACCTGTGCCCTGGGCGCCATGTGCCTGTGACAGATCACCACTCACTTGGTCAGCCCTGAAGGGGGGGGGGCAGTGAGACCCCCAAGACCCCCACAACCCACCAACTCATTTCTAGAACATTTCTGAACATTCCTGAGCACATACTGCACCTGCTCAGTGATGACAGACCCCTGCCTACGGGGCAGGCACATCGGGTTATAAAAAGGGGAAACGTAAGTTTTCGGCGCGCACCCACCACTTGAAGACTACAGCTATGAGCAGAGAACATCGCTGCATCCAAGGGTGGTGATATCTTTTCTCTCTCTCTCTCTCTCTCTTTTCTTTCTCTCTTTCTTTTCCTCTCTATCACTCTCTTTGTCTCTAACTTAACTTTTGGCACATTAGGGTAATATCGTCACATGTTTTGCTAAACCCTTACCTTTCATAGTTCTGCTAAGTTTTGAGTATTATTATGACTTTTGCCAAACCTCTATCTTTTGTAGTTCCACTGACTTTTAAGTAAATTTATGATTGGTTTAAACCTCTAAAGTAATTGTCGTTACTTCTGATTACCGCGCAGAGAATTAAAAAAGTTAACCTCACCCCCTGAGTGGGATGGGACACCAGCCAAACACATTCAACAGGTCTTTCTGTCAGATACTGCATCATAATTCTTTATAATGGCAATAAACCAATATTTATCTAACTAGCAGCACATCACAACGATCAATTCTACATATTCCACTGTGAAGAAAAGGGGAATCTGCACAACTCAGTGAAGTCTGCCAAAGTCTTATAAATCCTGTTACTGTCTTAATGTAGAGGTGGATCCACATGTATTTTTACTTATGGTCAATTCCAATGATTTTCCAACTGCTTAAGTTATGTGATTCTTATACAAGGTTAACTTGTTTTCCCACAGAAGCTTCCTGCTTTCTCTGATAATGTTTCCATTCTGTTGACAGTCCATCCATTAGTGTATATTTTATTAGATAGCATGTTGCTCTTATATTCTCAGATAACCTGGTCATTTGTGGAAGATCTATCAGGATATGCTTTCTTTATATGCAGAAAAAAAAAAAAAGGCAAATAAAAGCATCTTTATTCTTGATCATGTGTACATTTTCACTTTAGAATAGCCAGATTTGTCAAGATCTCTGGAAATTCAAGTTACATAGTGTGGTGGATGCCAGGTGCTCACTAAGCTCCTCTATCACTGCCCTCCTCAGCTGGACAGGAGAGAGAAAAAAATATAACGAAATCTTGTGGGTCGAGATAAGGACAGGGAGATCACTCACCAATTACTGCCACGGGCAAAATGGACTCAACTTGGGGAAATTAATTTAATATATTACCAATCAAATCAGAGTCCAGTGTGGGGTTCCTCCCAAGAAAGAGAGTCCTCCACAAACTTTTCCAATGTGAGTCCTTCTCACAGGCTGCAATTCATGAACTGCTCCAGCGTGGGTCCCTTCCATGGGGTGCAGTCCTTCAGGACCAGACTGCTCCAGTGTGGGTCCCCCATGAGGTCACAAGTCCTGTCAGCAAACCTGCTCTGGCGTGGGCTCCTCTCTCCACAGGGCCATAGGTCCTGCCAGGAGCTTGCTCCATTGTGGGCTTCCCATGGGGTCACAGACTCCTTTGTGCATCCACCTGCCCTGGCGTGTGGTCCTCCACGGGCTGCAGGTGGATATCTGCTCCACCATCATCCTCCGTGGGCTGCAGGGGGACAGCCTGCCTCAGCATGGTCTTCTCCAGGGGCTGCAGGGGGATCTCTGCTCCGGCGCCTGGAGCACCTCCTGCCCCTCCTTCTGCACTGACCTTGGTGTCTGCAGAATTGTTCCTCCCACATATCCTCACTCCTCTCTCTGGCTGCTGTTGTGCACCAGTTTTTTCCCCCTTTTTAACTATGTCATCCCAGAGGTGCTACCACCGTGGCTGATGGGCTTGGCCTTAGCCAGCAGCAGGTCTGTCTTGGAGATGGCTGGCATTGGGTCTGTTGAACACAGGGGAAGCTTCTAGCACCCTCTAGCAGAAGCCACCCCTGTAGCCTCCCCACTGCCAAAACCTTACCATACAAACCCAATACACATAGCAACAGTAAAAGCAAAAATATATACATGCATATATATGTGTGCGCATGGGTACACATCCATGTGTATAACTTATAGAAACGTATACAAATATGCACATAGATAACATCCTTCTAACTACTTATTAGCAACTTTACATCTATCCAATTATGGCAACGTTACTGGTGGCTATGAATCTTGTTTACTTAAATATATTTGATTCTTTCTAGCCTGCAGCACAGGAGTTAATAAAATGTTCGTACTAATTCCTTATTAGTCCTGATATGTCATATGTAGGAAGTCTGCGCTGTGTTAATACTGTTATTTACTTACCTTTTTAAATACTGAAGTTTCTGCTATTCCTATATTTTTTGAAATGTTTTCCTTCCTCTGTTATTATCATCCATGTATTTTTTGCATGGTGTTTTTAGTATTCTAGCAATTTCTCTACTTTAATCAAGTTTCTTATTATTTAAGATAACCTCAGGTTTTAACAAATCGTAGAATCATTTAGGATGGAAAAGACCCTTAAGATCATTGAGTCCAACTGTAAATGAGAGAAAATACTGATTTTTGATTAGAATCAAAGTAGTCAGCCTGGGACAGAGTTCATAGGAAAACTGGTTCTTTGCCAGTAGGACTGCCGTAAGTCCTGCTAGATTAATATTCTGTCCAGTGGACAAACTGTGTCATTCTGTTTAGAGCCCAGATTGTGATCACATCTGTTAGACAATTTTCTGTTTCCTTTACACACTGTCCTCCCCTCCCCCCAGTCTTTTATTAGGAATATGCCAGTTTGTTGAAACCAAAGTTTTCTGTGTAAATATTAGTTTCAATAAGAATACATTTTTTGGGCAAAATGTAAGACCTCTGTCTCTCTGCCCATTACAAGTAACTCAGTAGCTGAACTAATAGATAGTAAACTGAGATAGCCTTAAGCTGTCTCATAGCCTCAAGCCAGTGAGTTGAACCTACCTGATGACCCAAATGTATTAAAACAATTGTTATTCTGGTGTACATCTCTTATAAAAATTCCCACTGGAGCTTTTTAATGTTGAATATTTTAACATTCAGCAGAATAAATTGAACATTGTTTTTACTTTGGAGGACTTGTGCCAATGTATTTACTGTTGAAAGGGATTAGGAGACTTAAGTTTTTCTCCTGAAAAGGGTGAAAAAAAGAAAGAAAAAAGGTAAAAAAAAATGCTTATTGTATTTTGGAATCTGCAAAACTAGCTACCATCTGACTAAACTTGTGTAAAAGTTGAAATAAGCAGTTCCCCAAAGGAGGAATTCCTTTAGCTTTAATAGAGCAGTGTATAAATACTCATATTGAGGGCTAACATCATGACCTAAGCTGCTGGTGAGCTTAAACTGTTAATAGAAATATATATACATTTCTTTGACTACAATAAATTATGACTCTCTTGGGTAGGGAAATCACAGGTGTTTAAGTACATATATCCATTCTCATTCCAATAACACAATCAGCAGTTAGAATAGCTAGAATTAAAAAGTTGAAGGGTTTCTGGGATGAGCTGTCTCAAACTTACTTACTTTATGGTCATATGGAGTTTTTTATTACTATTGATCCATCATTATCTTCTTACATGGTAATGATAATAGTACCATTTCTACCAGCAATTGATGTCGTTTTTACATTTACTTAATTCAGTTAGAATTTGTTCTATACAAGTTTTCTCTGTAGAAACCTTTGCTTAAATTTAGACCTTATATTAAATTTGCAAGATATTTCTTCTCTGGGATAACATATAATGTCCATTTCAATATAGCATTGGTAGAAAGAATGGCAACATGAGCAAATGTTTGAATAGACTATTTTCTGTATAACAGTGTTTTTTTCCTCTAGAAAAATATTGGATTGGAAAAAGTATGCTCTTGGGGTCAGTCAAACTAATGTTAATGTTGATGTCTACCTGAAGACCTCACTTGTGACTGTCCCCAAAATTAAAAAGAGCAGATATTTTTCAAAGATGTTTGGTGACAAAAATTACTGTTGGGCTCAACAGTGAATTTTGAGAATAAAGTAATCTATGTGATGGTAGAATATGTATACCTTATTGTAAAAATTTACCATGGTTTCTCTGAGTATTTAAATGGATGGTACCCTTATCTCTATGCTGATAATTCTAATAATCCATTGTCAAATATGTATATGCATACAAAGATGCTTGCTCATGTGAAAATAGATATCTTATTACCATGATATAAGCTATCATCTTGAAAGCTATGATTTCAGTTTACTAGACATTATAATTTTATATTAAATACTACCATGAAAAAGTGCATATCACGTTAGATGAAAATGTCAAAATTGGTAAGAAAGATAGACATGGCCATGCATGGAACAAGCAATTAATTATGATGAATATTTAGAGTATTTTATATCCCTTCATTATTTTATTCACTTATAAAAGTAATCATGTTACCCTTTGCAGCACTCCCTTTGACTTTTTTTAGGGTGAGATTTTATCAAATGGGAATTTAGAAATAATTTTAGAATTGTGACCATAGTATAATGTGACATATCAACACAGTATGATTCTAACTCAGTAAAAGTCACCATATAGGAAGGGTTCTTAGCATCTACTTAACTTTATCCATCCTTATTCATAAAAATGTACACCTGTTAAGCTTCTAAAACTACCTTTCTTGAAATATCATTCATATAAAAAGCAATATTCATACATGTGTAAGGGAATGAAAAAAATATAAATTCCAATGCTTTGATATATGATAAGTATGTAAATTCATACCTACAGTTATACTGAATAGCTTTACAATGCAAGTATAAGATAAGTTTAATGTACTTGATCTATATAGAAACACAAACTGTAATTCTACATTTCTATTTTAAAAGTAGATGTGGATGTAAAGAATTCCAGAAATTATTTTAAACTCATTTGAAATCATAGAATCATAGAATAGTTTGGGTTGGAAGGGACCTCAAAGATCATCTAATTCCAACCCCCCTGCCATGGGCAGGGACACCTTCCACTAGACTAGGTTGCCCAATCTGAATTCATTATGAAGAAAAAGAAAAGAAATATGTTTTAACCCCAAAGGCAAATATACTCAAATATATTAAAAAAATACATATTTTTGTATTCACTTAAATATTCAAATATGTTACATTTAGCAATATATAAATATAATATATATAATATTTCTAAAATCTTTAAGGCCATGTTCAAACAACATAATTGGAAACTTGGCCTAATAAATACATACAGGAATGAACATTTCCTTTCTTCAGCCACAGACATCTATTGGCTCATATTCTGTTTTTTTATTATTTATCTATCATATAGTTATAACCCTCCCCAAAACCCAGCCTTGAGTTTCTAGCCGATGATGAAACTCCTGCTCATGTGTTTCTCCTCTTGCACTGCTCTCTTACTGGCATCTGTAAAATTGCTTGTTGAACTGCGCCATAAACTGTCTCTGCAGACCTAGAATAAAAGAGAAAAGCCCTGGAACTTCCAACAGGATGGCAAAAGAAAGTTTTCTTCCCCTACTCTGTTCTGCCTTGCTGATGAATTCCATTAGTCAGGACAGCCTCACTGGAGAAGGACATGAGGAGACTCTTTACTAGCTACCTTCCTTCTCACAGAGGGTTTACTTCATTTTTGCTAAAGAAGATTAAAATGTTTTGGGATGTTTTCTCTAGGACAACATATACGAGCATATCTTCTCCATAGAACTCATGCCTTCAACAGAAGCCAGGCTTACATTTCCAGATTTTCAATAATGTAGTAATTTTCTGGGCTTTGCAAATCACAATATGGTAACACTACCATTTCAATAAAAGGTTTGTTTAGCTGTTGCAGAAAGACACAATCCTCTTCTTCCTATAAATACCCAGAAAATTTCAGATTTAATTGAAATTCTGTTTCAATATATCAGAGAGCTATAAAACTTTTTTTCCTTTTTTTTTCAGAAGTCTTTCTCTTTCCAATTTAGCATGCATAATGCTTGTAAGTTGTATTCAGTGAAAATGAAAAGCTTTACGTCTCTGAGACTCATTACTATGTAAATGAACTAACAAGCGTGTGCACAGCAAAGCAGAGGCTATAAAAAGTAAAATCGAGTTTAGTTTACCAATATTTTGCAAGTGTTTTAACAGCTTGCACAATTAAGTTTGGAACTATGGTGAATTGGATTTGTGTCTGTATTTTTATCTGTTTGATTGACAAAATTTTTCCTTTGTTTAGCTCTAAGTACTTTTTTGGGTTACTTTCAAGTTGGAGATTTGCATTTACTAGGCATCATGTATCATTGCCATCCTATATCACATGAGGATATATCCATATGTCCAGTCGCTTGGCTGTCAAGGACTGGGGAACAGAGAGAAAGTACACAAGCTTATCAAAACACAAAATATTGTCCAAGAAATCTAAGTCTGGAGGAAATCGCATTTCCCAGCTAACACGTTTTGAGGGAAAATTCTTAGATATGGAGAGATATGCTCTCTATCAGGCTGAGGATGGGACTGAAACAGCTTTGCCTGCTTCCGTGGGTGTAATCCTCTAGATTATGGGCTAAGATAAAATATAGATATAAGAACATAATCATGTTTAAATAAATATTTTCATCACCTTCTGATAAACATACTTAGAATATGGGTATTACATCTGAGCTCTCAAGGATTTTAGGCAGTACAGAAGCTAGAGGGTCATTCCTCAAAACCAAACATAGATGCCTATCTGTGACTGAATCATCCAGACTTTTCATTATTAAATAGAAAAAAATAACATCTCATCCTAGAGTAGGCTTCTCAAGTAGGCTAGATAAACTGTTTTCTAAACTTTGCTATTTTGCTTTTGAAGCAGAGGATGACTGGCTTGGATAAAAACATCTATACATCAGACATCTGAAGTTCAATGAGATTAATGCACACTCATTTCGAGATCTCATGCAGGCTTAGCTATAAGAAATGCTCAGCTGCTCATACTGACACAATGCTAGGCATGTGCCAAAGTGGAACTACAGGAAGTTGATGACTTTAAAGTCAAGTAATATTAGGCACCTCTGTGCTCATTACAGTCTTTTTAATTCATTCTATGCTTTGCTGTAGGCATCTAAGACTTCTAGATATAATTCTAAATCTTTTGTGAAGCTTTTGATTATGTTTTGCATGCCATCTCATCTTTCTTATGAAGAAAGAGGGAAAAAAAAAAAAAAAAAAAGAAAAGCAAGAAAGAGCAATATGCTCCTGAGAGGCACACATCTAAATTTCTGCCCTAGTGATAAGATTCCCTTCGTATGCTTTGTCTCACAACTGACCTAATCTGTCACAAAAGCTGAGACAACACGCAGCCCTTAGAGTTGTGTAAGGGACTGGAGACCCTTGCAAATGGACAATGACATCTTTTAAAACTCACAGGCCTTTTAAAGGGAACTTAATGGCTTGCACCTGTGGTATTGTTTCATAAGGGGAAAAGATCTCTTGCCAAAAAAGTTGCTCCTCATACTAAATTCTACAATCCTATCTTTTGGAGGCTGAGCAAGAGAGTGTATAAGGCCTAGGGAAGATTCCACTATTAGGAATGCTCATCGCCCAAAACTTTCCTGGTCAAATTTTACAACTACCAGCTGGAAGCCTTTTATCTATTTTCACATTATGGTATAAAAAGGGAGGGAAACAGTTCAGAGGTAGCTAGATGTCAGTAGAGCAAATTGAACACTCTTATTGTATTCAAAGCAAATGGGAAGTCTGGGAGAGCAGAGTGAGCAAGGAGACTGTTTTGCAGAAGGCTTAGACTTTTTCTGAGCTAGAAATATCCCCACTTCTGAAACAAAATGCTGACACTTGCCATGATAAATTTGGTGGACACTTAATGATTCAAAAGATGGAGTGAAACTACTGAGTTAGGTGTGAGGAATTTGGTGGCTTGCGTGACTGTTTCTTTCCAGCCACAGGCTCAAAGTCCAAGCTCCAGTACTAGTGATAGATGTGCTGCAGTGTTTTGGGAGGAACTGACTCTTCAGGCATCTGTGTCCCCCTTGGAATAGAAAAAAAACATCCCAGTTTGTTGATGGCAGGGGTTAGTTCAGATGACAACACAGTAAGAAACAGAGGATAATATTTTTCTAGATTTATCTGCTGTGCTTGTTCTGTGGCTTTTTAATTTGACCTGAAATAAGGCTGAAGTCCTATAACTATATATAAATGATTTGATGACCATTATGTTTGTACGTGGTGGATAATAGCACCATATCTTTAACTGAGAAAGTGATCTCAATTCCAGGGAGAATAGCTTTGAGGAACTGTTAGAGTTACCAGCATGGAATTGTTTAGTTTAGTCATGTATGTCCAGTTGGATATATATAATAAACACATATAAATATGCATGTAGAACTTTTTTGGTACATGTTTTTTTTATCATTCTTCAATAGAAATTAACATAATTTTAATTATATAGAATACTACATACGAATAGCAGAGAAGTTTATAAAAAAATGTGTGTATAACATCAGCTGGGTTCACCAGTATTTGTAGCAGAAAACATCTAAGTCCATTTATATATGACTCTGTTCCTTATTTGAAAAAGTGGTTGGCATATTTTTTATTGAAGCTGTCACTAAATGTTGTTTAAAAATTTAGCATGCATAAATATTTTAATAGAGCTCCTGAGGTCTGCTTATCTTGGTCCTGAAGAAATATTAGTTACTAAATTGATGAAAAAAATTCCATAAAAGGACTTATTAAATAAATCCAAAATTACATATTGTTTCAGGGAAGGCAAATGCCAATACTAATTGTTCTTTACAGTATTTCTCAAACATAGATTAAAGGCAAACAAATTACACATTTTTCATGCTGATAAGGCTTTAAAGCAATTTACAGTTCATCTTAAAACAGGAAATGCTCAGCTTTTTTAGTTACTCCTTTGCGCTTCCATTTTAGAGTCATACCTGACTCAAAACATTGTAGGGCCCTTGCCTGAAATTTAACCTACATACCATCACAGATGCAGAATTTATAGAAATTTACATTTACTTTAATAGATGCAAGGAAATGCTTTGAAAAGATATTTTCTATCTCAGTTCAAATTCTTACCTCTGGAAAACAAGAAAGATAGATTGAAAGGTGTAATACTGAAAAAAAATCTTGAAAACCAAAGAACAGCAATAGAAGCTCCACCCTTTGATCCCCAGAATAAAGTTAGAAGGTGTATTCAGGGAAAAATAGATTAGCAGATCTCATTCTAAAGTAAATATAGTTCTAAAATCTGATAAAGTACTTATATTTAAGATAAGTAGGTAATTTCATATGGTTGTGAAACAGATTTTGCTGCAGTTTGAAAATAATTTTACAATAGGATTTTACTGTTGCTCAATAAAATGCATGACACATCAAGGGATTTTAGTCTGAGTTCTAAGAAACATTGTTTAGAAGACATTTAAAATCTGTGTAAGAACTTTAAACTTGACTATAATATTGTCAGTAGTCTTCATTTTATCTGAACAGTTGTTTAACAGAACAACTGTGAACACATTTCACAATTTCTGTACTTAATCTGCAGCGTCTTTAGCTACATTCAAAGTGTACAGTAAAAGTATATTTGTGTGTTTATACAAATGTTGAACTTACCAGTGGTCACATGAACCTGCTGCTAGTCACATGAAGGACATGTACATTTTGGCTTGTCATTTATGACTCTTAAGGCAAAAGCTGCCCAATTTAAATATTGACTGCGTTATGGTGATGTTGTGGTAATTCACCATTGAAACATAACAAGATTCCTTTCCTTTGGTACTATTCATTTGTTTTTGGCAGTTAGTTTTGAGCTGGATCAGCTTCCTAAAGGAGCTCACCTCCTAGTCTCAAAAATGTGAATATTGGCAGAGGGGATGATAGGGAGAAACTAAAGTGGCTGAGAGTAGTGAAAGAGAGTGGTATCACAGTGTGTTGGATATAGATGACATTAAGCTGAGATGGAATTACACGCTTAATTTCCTGTACTTGATAGAACTCATCTCTGATTCCAGGTCAACACCCAGCATATGAGGGCAGCCTGCCATTTGCAGTGTAGACTATACAGGACGATGACTATTATATTAGTTATTCTGCTATACTGCTCTTTTTCCTCATGTTAGGAAGATAAATATTTACAACAGTAGAAGCAGTTTTCAGCCCAGTACATCTGTTAGCTGAGAAAAATGGGGAGAGGAAGGTATTTGTTTATTTTCCTTTACCTCTCATGAGAGTGCACATTTTTTGAGTAGAAAAGACTCAGTTTCAGCAAAATGCTGAAAGTCCTAGCGAATTGAATACTTCACATCTCATAAATTACTTCTCTGATGCAAAATAATTATATAATGATTTCTTCAAAAAGAGTGCCTTCAATAGTTTGTTGGATATGGGGCCAAGTATAGAAGATAATAATTGTGTGATCTTAATATAGCTTGATAAAGAATAATTAGCAAAGTTCTTCTGTACTCTCTGCTTCTTCATGATTAAACAAATGACCTGTGTATTGATAGAACATAGTTCTAATAATTTTTTTTCACAGTTAAAGTAGGTAATATAATTTTAAAATTTCTTCTATCAGAGTGAATGTCTAGTACATTATCAGTACAACACCAATTTGTTTTGTAATGCTAATAGTAGGAGCAAATTAGTTCAGTAGAATAAAGTGTGTAAGCCCTTATTTTGCTGTTTCATAGTATCATACAGTACCCAAATATAATGTATATTTAGATCAGAGATTTTCAAGTAGCAAAAAAGGATAGAATTGTCCACTTCAGGATAAACGGATCTTCCACAGGAGTAACTCAGTCTTCTGGTCTTATTTTACAATTCCAATTCAAAAGCTATGTATTTTTTTTTAAATATATCAAAAGAGAGACAATAGTACTGGCACCATTTATCTTTCAGGGAAGGAACGCACAAAAGTCCTTTTGTTTATTTCGCCTGACCTTACAACAGATGACCATCTGGATAGCTGCTGTGCATGGTGCCAAAAAAGCCGTTAACCATTAAAATAAATAAATAAATGTAATTAAAATGAAAAGCTGCCAAGAGTGTGTAATCACAGGTCTCAGAGTCAAATCTACAGATACAGGTCAAATATTGATTTTCAAGAAGCTTATCTTGCATAAGTGTCTTGTACTAACACGGAGAACACCCCCACTGCTTGATGCTCCTCACTCACGTAAACACTTTACACTCATTTTTATCTAACTTTTGCCTGATTGGGGGGGGTGGGGTGTGTGAGTTTCTTTTCTGTCGATGTTACTGTTATAGACAGATGATTTAAATGGTAATTCAACTTCTGTTCTCACTTTGCTCATCAAGACAGTTTAATTCTCATGATTTCAGTTGGAATTGCAAGTGCCTGAAACCATTGAAAACCAGGCCATAGTCCATCTGAGCCTTGTCTGCTAATCTGAAGGAATACTGTAAAGGTAAAATAAATGCGGTAGGTTTAGGGACAATTTGTAGCTTTACAAAGCTCCAGAACACCATGGGTGAAGTGCTGTAAAACTGTAAAACGGATTGAAGTGCATTCTACTTGCTGGCTTTAGTAATTTTATTTGTAGTATCTAGTTCTTCCTGTTCTCCCTTTGCTGGGAATGGAAATAGCATTTGCTTTCCAATTTGAATAAAGTTTTTCTTGTGAACACAGTTTTTGTTATTGAGTTGGAAAATGCAGTTTTTCAGTAAAAACCCCTAGTTGCTCTCTGATTTTTAATAGGGAACTCTTTAAAAAATAAAAATAGATCATATATGAAACAAACTGATCTTTATTTTACTTTCACTATCCCCTAATCATAGAATCATAGAATACCAGGTTGGAAGGGACCTCAAGGATCATCCAGTCCAAACTTTCTTGGCAAAAACATGGTCTAGACAAGATGGCCCAGCACCCTGTCCAGCTGAATCTTAAAAGTGTCCAATGCTGGGGAATCCGTCACTTCCTTGGGGAGATTATTCCAATGGCTGATTGTTCTCATCGTGAAAAATTTTCCTCCAATTGGAATCTCCCCAGGAGTAACTTGTACCCATTACCCCTTGTCTTTTCCATGTGAGTCCTTGTAAAAAGGGAGTCTCCATCTTCTTTGTAGCCACCCTTTAAACACTGGAAGCCTTCTTTTCTCAAGGCTGAACAAACCCAATTCTCTCAGCCTTTCCTCATATGGCAAGCTTCCCAGTCCTTTGGTCATCCTGGTGGCCCTCCTCTGGACCCTCTCCAGCCTTTCCACATATTTTTTGTGTAGTGGGGACCAAAACCGAACACAGTATTCCAGGTGCGGCTTGACAAGCACTGAATAGAGTGGGATGACGTCTTCTTTATCTCTGCTGGCGATGGCCTTGTTGATGCAGCCCAGCATCCTGTTGGCTATCTTTGCCACAGCAGCACACTGTTCACTCATACTGAGCTTGTTGTCCACCACGACCCCCAAGTTCCACTCCACAGAGCTGCTCCCCAGCCAGGGAGATCTCAGCCTGTGCTGCACTCCTTGATGACGTTTTCCCAGGTGCAAGACCTTACACTTGTCCTTGTTGAACTTCATAAGGTTCTTGTTAGCCCCCTGTTCCAGCCTATCCCTTCTGAAGTGTCTGCTTCCCCACTGAGTTTGGTGTCCTCCGCAAACTTCATCACGGTATGCTTGATCCCATCATCCAGATCACTTATGAAGATACTAAACAGTGTTGGGCCCAATATCAGTCCCTGGGAGACCCCATTTATGACAGGTTGCCATTTTGAAAAAAGCTATTTACCACCACCCTCTGGGTGCGGCCTGTCAGCCAGTTCCCCACCCACCACACAGACCACTTATCTAGACTGTAACGCATCAGTTTCTCTAGGAGGAGGTTGTGGGCAACTGTATTTTGATGGTGGCAGAGCACTGGAACAGGCTGCCCAGAGAGGCTGTGGAGTCTCCTTCTCTGGAGATATTCAAAACCCACCTGGATGTGATCCTGTGCAACCCGGTCTAGGCGAACCTGCTTTAGCAGCGGTTGGTCCCTTCCAACCCCTACCATTCAGTGATTCTGTGATTCTATGATTCTGTAATTCTGTGATTCTGTATCAAAAGCCTTGGAGAAATCCAGGCTTGCCCCACGTCAACCAAGCAGGTTACTTTGTCTTAGAAGAAAAGATAACGTGGGCACCAATACTTTTTGCTTGCACGCCCAGGGCTTTGTAGTCTTCCTTGATTCTGCCCAGGTTCCAGCTTGCAGTGTCATTTGTACCCACACGAAAGACTAGCAGTGGATAGTAGTCTGTGCTCTTGACAAGTTGTGGCACCCTCTCAGCAACATCTCAGACCTCAGCTCCCGGAAGGCAGCATACCTCTTGTTACTCTCTGTCAGGCAGGCAGATGGGCTCCTCAGTGCCCCTTAGCAGAGAGTCGCCTACTATGAGCACTTGTCATTTCTTTTTGTGGTATCCGCTGCGTGCTGCTGGTACAGTTTCTCCTTCAGACCTTGCTTGGGGGTGTCTACAGCTGTTAAAGCTTCACATCTTGTTTTGGTTGTAATGCTGGAGGGTGGGGACTGAAGCAGAGTCCTGCTTTCATGGGTTACACTTTTCTTTGCCCTCCTAATCTAAGAGAAACTCCCCAAGATTTAAAAATGTTTCTAAGACTGTGCATTAGATAATGCTTATCAGTTGTCATAAAAATTGCTGCCACTACTTCTTCAATGGCAGGCAGCCCACAGATCAAACTGCTTTGTGATAATACAGTGAGGTTTTTGAAAGGTTTCTGATTTCACTGAGTAGGACCTCTGAATTTTCTTAAAAACAGGTTCCTTTCTGAAGTCTTAAGTTGGTCCAAACTGATACTAAGTGAGGTAGCCAGCGTATCTAGTCACTCTAAGACTCTAGGAACAGATGAAGATTAGAACATTCAAGTGTTAGCTACACATTTGATCTTAGTGATTTTATAGCTTGTGTCACTGCTAAAAGAATAAAAGCTTTAGACTGCATTTAACTAGCTTTTAATCTCCCTTACTCAACTGTTACAACATGTTGACTATTGATTAATGTAGTTTTTACTTTTTATTCCAATTTTTCGTCATGTGAAAGCTGTTTTGAAAATGAGCAGTGAAACCTGAGCTGTTAGAAACAAACCTGCATTTTCCAGTAAATGCATGAGTAGAGGAGGACTTTATGAAAATCTTTCTCCCTGAAAAGCAAATTCTTTTGGCTCACATGCTTGCAAGAATTCCTGACATTTCTTCTGACAATACCTCAGATTGTTATTACTGACTCTATATGGATGATTTTTTGCATATCTGTTATACATAAATGGAGAGTAGTTGGAAAAAAAAAAAAGGAACAAAGGAGTAATCAAAGTAGAATTATAATTTTCTGCAATACCTGTTCCAACCAGCTGCCTCTGACTGTTGAGTCTGATTCTCCAAGTCCTCCGAAATTACACAATAACATAATTTCAAAATCAATGGCCAGTCCATCGTCATTTTGCCAGAATAGATACTGAATAACAAAACTGAAATCTTTGAAATACACACTCAGGCTACCGCAAAAAATAAGAGGAAAATCTTGATAATGAAAAGTAAAACACCCATTTAGAAGTTGAAAATCTTATTTGCTTTGAGAACACTAGAAGTGGTATTCTGACTACCCATGACTCTGTAGAGGGAGGATTATCTTCACAACTGTCCTGCTACTACCTGATTTTTTTTTTTTTAGTGATTTTTAATTATCTCTTTCTGAAAAAAACAAAACAAAAAATCTTTTATTATCAAAAGTTATGCTTCATATAAGTTCAGCAAAAATTGTGTCCTCACTTTGGGGAGGACTATTCCTGCAACATCCGTGAAGAATACCCTTCAGACTGATTGTTTTTCTCCCCAGAGGGATGAGTTCCATTATTTTTGTATATTTTTGTTTTGGCACTGCAGAATCCCTATAAATATAGGCTCTGTATCTGGACAGTGGCAACAATGTATCTGGGCAAGAGTAAAGATGGAAAATGGCAGACAACGGAGAGGACAGGATGTGTAATAGTCCTCTAAAATCTTTGATTTGTGGGAGAAAATAATCTCATTCTTTTTATGTGTCCCCTGTGTAGTCCCAGATAGAATACTCTCCGCTGATTATTTTTTCCTTTCATAAATCCCCAGGTTTCAGTTTTCCTTTGAGAGATGCAATAAAATACCATAGTAAACATGTAGATTTGCCATGGCATTTTAAGGATATGGTAAAGCCCTTAAGAAAAATACCTAGGCAGATTGGTTGTTTGCTTCAGATTCTGGAAAGTTCAGGCACTTTAATCTAGTGATTTGAAGTCCCAACAAAAACTCTAGTGTTGCCTCTTGATGCAGAAGGGATCTAGGAGAACCTTCTTAGCCCCTTGTTTAGAAAATAAACCAGAGTTGCCTGATTCTCTCTGTGCAAGCCTGAAAGAAACAGGAAATTTTAAAGGCACAATGTGATTATTTTCTGAATGTCACAACACATCTTTTTTTCATCAGAGAGGTTCTGAACTGCATCCCAGAGAATAATTCATCTTTAGCAGAGTGTGAATTTGCTAAATGTAAGATTTGTTTAACATCTGAAGCTCTGCTTTCTCAATCTGTGTCTGCGGTTTACTTACTGCCCAAATTATTTTCAATGACACTCAGCCCTTCCCCAAACAAGTCTGATGGAGCCCTGTGATATAAGTTGCATGGATATTTTACTATAAGTCAAATTTTACTGCTTTAGGTTTTGTTTAAATTTATTCAAACCATAGCAAAATTAATACATAAAGCTGTGCAATAAAATATACAAACTATAGCATATCTGTATGTTGTATGTGCTCAGTATAGCAAATCCTATGGAAATGCAGTTAATTATGTTGCCAGAGATTTGCAGAATAAATTTTATATCTAATTAAAAGTTCTTTGTAACCTTGCAGTCCCTATTGTAATCACGAATGTGCTAAATCCAAGCAAGCCATCTTCTTTTTCGAACTTTTGCAACCTTTTCATTCTAATTGCTTGAGATGTACTAATAACACAACCGAGGAAGCTCTTCCATTAGTGTAACGAACAAACAAAGGAAACCAGCTCTAAAGGATTCTGCTCTATTCACCAAAAAAAAAAAAAAAAAAAAAAAAAAAAAAAAAAAAAAAAAAAAAAATCTTCCTTAGCTCAAATCTTGAAGAATATTTGGAAAAGGACTACAAGCTTTGAAAAACATTTGCAGCAAAAGTACATATTTCAAACTTTATTTATAATAAGCTATAGATTTATAGGTTTTGCTCTTCTAATTTAGTGTGATACTTTTTATTTTGAAACATTTGGAATTAGTGTGTTTGAAAAATGTAATAGATATTTGTCAGTTTAGTAGCGTTCTGGAACCAATGCAAAATGAAAGAGAACTTGTCAGGTGATCGGGATAAAGATTGTTGATATTTTGGAAATCTCAGGGCACATCTTCTAGCCTCTGGTACCCACTATGCAGAGAGAACACTGGCCTGACTAAAAGCAGGGATTTTAAAAGTGGAGGCTAGACCTAATCTCAGGTAACTCTGATGGAGGTAGCACAGGGCTCTAAGTTATACATCTGCAGTAAATTGCCGTCATGGACATCTTTCGATAGATCTTGATGATAAATGTTGTCATTTGCCAATAAATACACTTGTAATTTGTCTGGTAGTACCTTTGCCAAATGTAAAGATATCTGATATTAATTAGTGAGATATTAATACCATCCTCTGAGACTCGTAATGCAAGAAAGATCTCAGGCACTGTATTAAAATTCTGAGCAGCAGTGAGGCTCTTCTCATACAGGAGTCGCTTAGCCGTAAAGAGAAATTGCAGGAGGGAGGAAAGAAAGGAAGGTAAACAGATAACTAGTACCTGATGCTCTGAGCAAATACAGTGTATAACCAGGAGCTTGGCTCTGCAGTGGTACAGCTGAGGAGGCAGGGAAAGCATCGCCGAGCTTTCTGTAGGGTGCCGGAGCGCAGCGCTTTGTTACTCTTGTCACGATCTACTCAGGTGAAGTGAGCTGAGAGGAGCAGGTGCAGCAGGGTGATGGGCCAAGCAAGGAGGCTGTGCCTTGAATACATCATGAGGCATCGAGCAGCTGCCTTTGCGAAACAGCCTTTTCAATAGAAACTTTTGAAAGCGTTTCTTTCAGGGGCTGCTCTGCACAGCTGCCCTCACTCCCATTGTCCTTGGTATAATCAAGAACACCTCTTACCCTGTTCACAGTAGAAATGGCTAAAAACCCTAAAAAAGGTTCTTGTACATATACGGTCACTGTAAGCCTTTTAAGTGTATGTACTCTAGATTGTATATATCCCTCTACCATAATGACTTTTCTTTCTCCTCAGTGTTGTGCATTTAGCAGAGGTATAGAGGTTTATTTGCATGATTAACAGTGTCCTGGTTTCTCTCAGTTTAGGGAAGCTTCTTACCCTACAAAATCAGTAAGCAATGCAGACCAGACTGTGAAACTCTTTTTGCTAAGAATCAGTTTTTATTATGGGTCTCAGTTCACGCAAATCCTGCTGGGCATACTTAAGCCCCACTGGCTTCAAACTCAGCACATACTCAAATGTTTTCTCAAACAGGAGCCAACATTGGCTCTAACATGACATCTAATTGCTTACTAGTATGAATAAATGGTTCACAATCTGTCCTAAGTGCTCAGTGGTGCTTATTTGACTTTTTGCACTTCTTGCAGCAAGGCTTAAACAGCTTGCAAGATCAAGCCCCTATAGGTATAACATTCTCCTCAGGTCTCTGTTCCTCACAGAGATCAAGGAAGCTTGCTTTAAAGAGGCTTTGAAAGGTAGAGCTACAGTAACATATCTCCTGATATGAAGATATGTTTTCCTACCTAATCTCTTATTACTGTAAAAATTGAAAATAGAATACACATTTTCTCCCTAGCCTGTGAAGGTATAATTTTATTGGTTTAACCCCTCATTACTGAAAGTGTAATGTTTCATATGAAGGTAATAATTTACGTGATTTAATAGCTTTGACTTAATGGTTTATAATGTTTTTTGGTTTATAACTTTGTCTTTTATAAATGAGAGAAACAAATCCATTTTTATTACAGCTGCAATTTATTCTGTATATTATACACAGTCATTTTTAGGAGCAAAATTTTCTCTTTATTTTCTTTTCTCATTTTGCAAATTAATATAAGGTTAATAAAGATGTTCACAAATTCCCATTTCTAATTATTTAGTTACCAGTACCATTAATTTCCTGTGAGACTACTGAGCTAAGAATACATTGAGGTTTTTTCCATTAAATATTTGTGTTGGTGTTTCTGTAATCTGAGTAAATTCTGCTTGGCATCTGTACAAAACAGCCTTACTCCAAAGTATAAATTATATAGGGTTTTGTTTTGTTTTTAAGGACTGGGTTCTTTTTCTTTCCTGTTGTTGTTAACTGTTTCTGATTTGTAGAAGATTAATGAAATGTAATACTATAGTTTTAATACTCTGCCTTTGTTATTCCATTGTTATAGCTTGAGAATATCTATTCAGAGAAGGATTGCAGTATATTGTTTTCTTGATCAATGTTATCCTAAATGTAATTATTTCATGAAAAGTAATGTTTGATAAACCTCTGAAGAGGCAGAAAAAATAGCTCACATTCCTCTATTAGATGCCTTCTAAGGATTCTGTGAATGATTCCATAGATAAGAACCATTTTGCAAAAAGCCTTTTTTGTAGTTCTTTAATATTTCTGCTTTTGATCAAAGCCCAAAGCAGTTAGACACAAAAGAACATAAGCAGAAAAGCAAGAGAGGCCCCTTTGAGTCCATTTGGCTGGTTTTGTTGTTGATTAGGTCACACACACAGAGATAAATATGTCATCTGTGGCACTACAAGGAAGTTTGAAACATCAAGGTGATGTATGCAATGAGCCAGGTGAAAATTTGGTTTACCACCAAAGTTGTGTTCACTCCGTGGGCTAAGGATTTGTACTTGATAACATGCAAAGCTTCCACTGTTGGTTTTGAAACATATTTGTACAGAACCTTTAAAATAACTGAGGAACTCTTTGACTGAAAGATTAACAGAGCTTGGATTTCCATTAACCCCCTTCATACTAATGACAGATTTTGCACACGTTTAAGTTACACAGAAACAGATCAGAAGGTATGAATGGCTACTGGCACCTTCTCTTTATGAGAAGGTCTATCTATTGGCAAGAGTAGTCAGGGAGGTGTTTCACAGAAGGACTAGCATGACTGAAAATGTGTCTGTTTCCAACACTAACAGTTTGCCTATGAAAATACTTTCTTTCTCCCTATATATTTTGCTACTTTTACATACGTAGATTGTCACAGCTACAAAGCCTTTATGTCTTTAGGTATGTGTTAATTCCCTTTGATTTCTGTGAGAAAACCATCAAATTGGAGCATAAAGTTGTAAGGCCCTGATAACAAGTGAATGTCGCAAACACCCATCTTGACACAGGCAGGGATGGGCTGATGACGAGGGAGTGTCGATCAAGAACAGAACCTGCGGAGGCAGGATACCGTCTTGTGAGCCAGCTCCCCTATTCCTGAAACATGCAGATGCAGACCATCTGTCTTCTGCGCGTGCGTGCCTGAGAAAGATCATCACTCAGTCAACCCCAAGGGGAGGGGGACAGTGAGCCCCCCAAGACCCCCACAACCCACCAACTCATTTCTAGAACATTTCTGAACGTTCCTGAGCACATACTGCGCCTGCTCAGTGGTGACGAACCTCCGCCTATGGGACAGGCACGCTGGGTTATAAAAAGGGGAAACATAAGTTTTCGGCGTGTGCCTGCCACCTGAGGACTACAGCTATGAGCAGAGAACATCGCTGGAGCCAAGGGTGGTGGTATCTTTTCTTTTTTCCTCCCTTTCTCTCTCTCTCACATTAGGGTAATATTGTTACAACTTTTACTAAGCCATTATCTTTCGTAGTTCCACTAAGTTTTAAGTATTGTTATAACTTTTGCCAAGCCGCTATCTTTTATAGTTCACTGAGTTTTGGGTAAATTTGTGATTTGTTTGAACCTCTCGAGTAATTGTCATTACTCCTGACTACTGCGTAGAGAATTAAAAAGTTAACTTCACCGTCACCCACCAAGTGGCACGGGACAAAAGTACTTCTGAAAATTCTTTATTATTATGTATTTTGTAACCTGACTTCTTGTGGAAATTATGCTTACAAAACCTCACTTTTTCCACAGATGAATCCTTTCCTTTTGAACTTAACGATGGATTTCCTTCAATTTTTTAAGAGGATGGTTACAGAGTCAAAGATAATTATATTCTTAGTCATTTTTGGTATTATGTGGCCAAGCAGATTAGGCAGACCATGCCAGTTCCCTGTCTGAAGAAAAGTTTTCAGACATGCTGGAAAAAGTAGCACAATTACAATGAAAAAAAGCTTCAATCAGACCTTGAATACCAAAGTTAATCAAAATCAAGATACTAATCCATGTGAAATGTTGCTTCATTAGTTCTAGAGCTGATGGAACAGTTTCATTCTCTTTTTCAAGAGGACATATTATACAAGGATGATTTTCATAAATATTTTTCCTCCACAACTATAACTGAAGTCATAGTGGCACTCGGGAACTACTGAAAGAGCAGAAAAAAAAAGGTCTTCATAAGCAAACAAGTAAGTAAAAATGATGACACCTTTGCAAATATGCCCTTACTGCTTATGGATTCAGAACGTATCCAAACTCTGACTATTTGTTGATTTTATAAAATTTTACATAGGTTCAAAATGACATTACGCTGACTAATTATCTTTAATCAGTACTCCAGCTTTAGTTCTGTTATTTGGCATGTAAATATCATTAATCTTGTCAACAACTTAACACTTTTTTCTTCAGTTATAGAAGGTCACAACTTCAGTTGAAATCGAATCTAAACTTGATTTGAAAGCCTAATATTTAATGTGTATAGAAAAGATGTTAGACAAAAAGATCTCTAGTCTTTTGCTTTTACTTTACACCATTTTGACATTTTCACTTTGGAACCCTGAAACTAATGCTTTCCTAAATTTCTTGAAGGAAGTCTTTCTAAGAGGATGTTTAACATGGCAGTTGGATCAGCTCTGTGCAAACTGATGTAACAAGTATGACTTCATTTCAATATGCAGTGAAGAAGGTAATTCCACCTACCTCTTTTCTGCTCTCAACAATAATGACTCAGCTATCACTGGAAAGTAGCAAATGCAAAGTTCTCCCCTTGCTCTGCCTGAGGAAGCTTTATTACCAGTTGCCCAAGAAAGCACCCTAATTCTCACAAAGTTCCATAAGGAAATGGTGGCAGGAAAAGGATCTGTGGCAGTGTCGTGTTGTACAATACAATTCAGGAGTCATCGTGTCAGTTAACCTTTGGTATGTCACTTTCTCATCACATTTGCTTGATTTTACAGCAAAAAATAATTACAGTATTTGAAGAAAAGAAAGACCAAATCAAGTTGTTCCTCTAGCTTTGCCAAAGTAGCAAGTAGATTACATTGACATATCTAATATTAAACTGACATTAGATTTGATCTTAGCTAAAAGGCCAAGTTGAATAAGATGCTTGTAGTGAAATTTCAATGAAACGTATTATTTTCATTTTATTAAAATTAATTTTATTCCTTATGTCTCTACATAGAAATATTTATCTATGCAACAGTGAGCACAACTGCAGCTAATATTTGTGTGACCTTCAGTATTATGGTAATTTATTTAAATGTTCTTTGTTAATTAAGAATATTTCACATAAAAGGCAACTGAATTACTTTTACCAATTAATTATATCTTTGAAATTATTGGAGTGATCAATTATCATAATCAACAAGCATTATGGAAATAAAATAACAAATGAGTTTGAAATGCCAACTGGCCTGTTTTAGGCTTGTTTTTAATTTCTTATTGAAAGGAATAACTTTTTTTAACTCAAACCCATTTATGTGTTGTTCAGTTTTACATAAACTAGTAATAGAATCTTCATTAACAAGGAAATCCATATTTTCAAAAGTCTTGCTCATTCAAAATTTCAGAAAGCATGTGGGGTACATATCTGAGGATTGGGTAAGTGTTCACCTTTACACTTGTGGAATATTCACAGAATCACAGAATGGCAGGGGTTGGAAGAGCCCTCTGGAGATTATCTAGTCCAACTCCTCTGCTAAAGCAGGTTCACCTAGAGCAGGTTGTACGGGACCGTGTCCAGGCAGGTTTTGAATATCTCCAGAGAAGGAGACTCCACAACCTCTCTTCATCCAGATCATTGATGAATATGTTGAAGAAGACTGGACCCAGTACTGACGACTGGGGCACACCACTAGCTACAGGCCTCCAACTAGACTCTGTGCCACTTATCACAACCGTCTGAACCCTGCCATTCAGCCAGTTCTCAATCCACCTCACTGCCCACTCATCTCACCCACACTTCCTAAGCTTGCCTATGAGGATGTTACGGAGGACAGTGTCAAAAGCCTTGCTGAGGTCAAGGTAATCAACATCCACTGCTCTTCCCTCACCTACCCAGCCAGTCATGCTCCTTCTTGCCCTTTTTGAAGACTGGAGTAACATTGGCTTTCCTGCAGTCCTCAGGCACCTCTCCTGTTTTCCACAACCTTTCAAAGATGATAGAGAGTGGCTTAGCAATAACATCTGCCAGCTCCCTCAGCACTTGTGGGTGCATCACATTGGGGCCCATGGATTTGTGGGTGTTGAGTTTGCTTAAATGATCTCTAAGCCAATCCACCTCAACCAAGGGAAAGTCTTCCTTTCTCCAGACTTTCTCTCTCTCCGAGATTACTATTAGATAATTCAAATACAAAGCCTCTTGAATGAAGCTTCTTGTTTGTTTCCCTCAAACAAGAAAGAAACCACCAAAACATGTAGAAAGAGTTGAAAAGAGTAAATAATTGGTTATTCAATATGTTCTTTGAAAGCATGCAACTGCTACAAACTAAAAATGACAATACATGATCAAGAGATGAAAAAGATAAGAAAATATTGTGTTGCCTTGAGGGGCTCGATAATTGCCAGTAATTAGGCAAACTTGTTGGGTAGTTTCTAATATAATATTTGCACCAGAAAAATCCATATTCTTCAAAACCAAATTTTGAAGTAATTTAACAGTCTTGATTAAATTTTTACTAGCAATGGTTTTTAACAGCAGATTTTTGAGAAAAGGAAGAGTTATAGTCACCTGGTATAGAAAAAAATCCAGTTACTTTTTTTTTTTTTTTTTTTGTATTGTACATGCTCTTGCACATATACAATACAAAGCACATCTTAACATGAGATGAGGGAACCATTGATCAGTAATGTACCTCTACTACATACCTGGTCTGAAACTTGTGGTCAGTCTCATGCAAAACCTAACCATAAGGTAACTATCTCTTCTAGACAGCATGGGTAGAAAAGTGGACTGTTGTTTCCTAGGAAAAAACTGTGGCAGTTTTATTCTGATGAAGTTACTGTTATACATACAGAAACCTTTATGGTGATAGCAGCTTCTTTCATGTCCAGTTCTGAACTGATTCACTTTGTACCATAGAATCAAAGTGGAATCAGTCTACAGAAACTGAGGACTTCTGTAACTGTCTGTAAATCATCTAAAACATCATATAAGCTTTGAATCCGTTAATCAACCTGTGGATGGCTGTTCAGCTTTCTTCCTCCCTTTCTTCCTCTCTTCTTTTCTCTCCTTTTTCTTTCTCTATCCTTTTTTCTCCTCCAGCAAAATTATAGTTCTTATCTTCATAAAATAAAACTCAAAATTTAACACATAGCATAGATTTTCTTTCTGTCTTTATTTTTTGGTTTCACATTGCCATTTATCAGTGTTACTTCTGAGTGCTTTCCAGATGAAACTGACAGTCTAAACATAGTCCCTCTGGGGAATTAAGGCTTCATAATGAGAAATGTATGGCAGACCTTGCATTTGTACTTGGAAAGAGCACATGCTGATGAAGATTGCAAAGGCAATACTCAGGGTAGTAAAGGTATGTAATGTGCTTGGGTTTCTTTTCAAGTACATGTGGAGTGACACATTTAAAGAAGAAACATATGAAACTGAATTTTCTCAGTATTTTAAGTGCATTTTTCCAGACAACTTTCTTTTTAAAAAGTTGTAATGTAAAATTTATAACTCAGAAATGAACAGCCATCCAGGTCCTAATCTGTATAAGGTGTATGAATTTACGTGTTTATATTCAGGTGATGACAAAAAACCAGAGCCTGACACAACCATGGCTGACAAAACTGAATGGATTTTTCAGACATCTGCAAAATTTCAAAAACCTTTCAATTGGCGAGAAGTATAGAATCATACAGATGTTTGCAAAGAGTGGATAGTGAGCGTGTGACATTGCAGTTATAGTCTAGAGGTTCTAATTAGTAGCCATTCAAGATTAATCTTTTTGTTAAATAAGAAAGAAGTAAAATCTGCTTGTCAAATAAGCAATATCATCACTGAGATGGCTGCTTCACCCTCAGCTTGATCCTTGAAATTAAATACTGTGGCTCAAAACCCTTTTGCTTTAAACATAGATTTTTATGGGCAATCAGAGGGCTGAATGCTTTGATCATGCTCTCTTCACTGTGCCTATTCTTTGTGTCAGAGATGAGGGGCAGGGAACTGTGAAGTTTTGGCAGCTCTGTGTCATCCCAAGTTTCTCCTATTCAGGCAAATGCCCCGGCTGGACATTTAAGCTGACTTCTAACCTCATTTGCATCTACACAAAAAATACCAGTGATTCTGGCCCCAGAGCCTTTTTCTCCTTCAAAAAGAAAATCAAACAGCATGACTGAACCTAGAAGACCGAACAAGAAGCTCTGTCTGAATAAAGAAGGACAAAAAAGGGAAGAGAAAGTAGATGAAGCAAAAGCATGTTTTCTTATTTGTGCTTTGCACTTTGACTCCAGCAGATCACATCCCTCTGAGCTTGTGCTCAGAAAAATAGCCTGTGTGTGATGTGTGCTACAAAAGGCTCAGCAAAGCCTTCCACTGCTCTGAAACAGAAGTCTAGCATTTTAAATTAAGTAACTACTTTTCAACTGAAAGGAAAGCCAGGGCATCCAGACACTTCTGTCGTTCTGGAATATTCTTTGGCAATGGTTATTTTTTATATATTTTTATATTTTTAATATCTTACACATATTTTTAATTTTGTTTTATATATGTATGGATGTATGATTTTATATGTTCATTTTTACATTATTTTAAATTTTTATTTTATTTATATACATAATTTTATCTATTTTTATGTCTTTGCATTTATATTTACTTCTCTCTTTATATAAAAACCAACCAATCAACACTAATCTGATCTCTGTCAGAAGTGACAATGTTCAACTACTAATGAAAAGGTTATTCTTTCATGTAACCTGGTTCTGCAAAGAGTAGACCTTTCCTTCTGAAGTTGAAGATGCTCAGAGTCTTGCCAGATCATCCAAAAAAGTATAACTGAGTGTAGTAGAAGCAGAACTGAAAAAAAAAAATGGCATATTACTAGATTTTTTTTTTACTGGATTTATTTTTTTTTTAATCTTTAGATAATATTTTCATGATGCATTTCTTTTCGTTCTATCTGCTGACTGAAAGTGACATAGAAAACTTTCCAAATGTTTAGAATTATTTTTTTTTCAAACTGAATAAATGACATTACCACTCTACTTTCAGGAGGTTACTACTAGTTTCACAATACCTGGTATATTTGGAGGACCAATGTGAAATGTAAGCCAGCTGCAGCCATGAATCAGACAACTGGGTTGCAAAAGAGTTGAGTTCATCAGCTACCTCTCTTCTTCATCTTAATGTACCCATCACATAACTTTTAAAAAAGGGTGAAGGGCGTACTAGCTTTTGTTTTCAGTACCAGTTTACTCAATCTGACCTTCAATACTCAACTTATATTAGGAAGATTCAAAGTTTGGACTTTCACCAGGACTGCTCCTGCTGTCATGCATAATACATGCTACTAGTTCTTCAGCTCATGTCACTTCTAAAGCAGCTCCCCTTTCTCTTTTAACAGGTTTCTTCTGTAAAGGAGGGGAAAAAGACAAATGCCCTTGGAATGGTGCAAATAATAAAATCTGCCTTCTTCTGGCTTTTTCAGGATGCCAAGTCTATGTTTGAGCAATGATGCATCTTAAGAAGTGCTTCATGCTAGGATGAGAATGTCCCAACAAGACAGTCATCATAGCTCAACTTTTTTTGCAGATATCAGGCATAGGTTTGGAATTAAAGAAGCAGTCAAGGTTTTCTGTATTCCTTCAACAGCACTGCGAAAAGCAAGTTACATTTCAACAAAAGAGACACAGAAACAAATTAAAAAAGGGCAGAGAGGAGAGAAGGGAACACAGTGGTTACTAAAGAATTATTAGTAGTTTTAAGTGATGGCTTCTACCTTAGGTGTTTTGACCTGTCTTTGGAGGTGCCTGCCTCTCTCGACAGTGTTCCTCATTCTAACTGCACCCGAGATAGGCAGTAGCGTTGTTTGACCTCAGAGATGTAAATATCTGCCTTTATGGGTTGTTTTTTTTTTCTTCCCCTGTCTAATTTTACAGACCAAGGGGGTCTTACCTTCACTAAGCTTTTGCAAACCTTTGCACATTGAAGAAGTGAATGTAACAAGGTCTATTCAAGTGTAGGTTATGTTCTTTTCATCTCCTCAGGTCTTTTGACACTCTTCTCATCAGATACTGACAATTCTGTGCTTTCTCTTTTCTAATCTATTCTATGAATTCCACGATCCAAATTTTACATTTAGTGATAACACTTGTATTTTACTTTAAGACTGGATCTAAATCAATAGGTTCAAATAATGAAGATAAATGGAAAACAGCTCTGAACTTGAATGTACTTTTGACCAGGCTGGCTAGTCAAGAGTACAAAGGAGAAAACAATGAGAAGAAAGCCCTTAAGTGAAAAGCAATCTTACAATGTTGTTTTCTCAATCCTCCTAAAAAAACATAGTCATTGAAAATCAGTTGAATTACTATTAGTACTCAGAATTTTCCTGCTCTTCTGTAGTTGCAGGTGAATTTGAACCTCTAAGGACAATGATTACAATTTCTCTTCCTGTAATGCATTGAGACTATTAAGATAATTAAATGTTTATTTCTCTAAAACATGTGTTTGTGCTTGCCTTCCTCTCCTCTGGCCTTGTTAAAGGCCTAAATCCATGGCTTGTTTCTCCTAATATCACACTCATTGCAAAAGGTTGTGAGATTAATTTACACACATAAATCAGGAATAACGTCCCTGAAATAATGGTTGTAAACATTTGCGTGAAAGCCATTTGAGTGAATGTGGCTCCTTTCTTTATGTCCCAGTTTCTTGGCTTCTCCATCACAAATTATACACATTCATGATACAATTAGTTAATGTGGCATTATGTATAAATTATTATTTTTTATGAAGAGTATGAGGAAAACTTCCAGTTAAAGCAACTAAAAGGCGAAGTTATCAAGATAAAGTGTAAAGAATATTTTTATAGTATAATTCTTTTATCTCATCTTGGACAAAGTGTCTTGGGGAGGGAAACAAAAGTGTTAAGCCTGTGTTCTTTTCAAGAGACTTCATAAGAATACCAGTGGAATAATTAGAAGTGAAGAAACAAACAACAACTTAGAGCTGTTAAGTAAAACCATAGCAGTTTTTTTAGATCTAATTCTGCTTATATTGAGCTTTTTCCACTGACCTAACTGGAATCTGACTGACTGTTTTTACAATATCAAACATTTTTACTGCCTGTCATTACATTTCATGCTGAATATTATCTTAGTATGACTTAATATTAACTTTGGAATCAGCTATTACTATGTCTATAAAATATTACTTTATTTATCTGCTGATTTTACCAGCAAATGTTTTTTTCTGTAAATTCTCTAACACAGTGCAGTTGGAGCAAAGATATCTCATTGATCAATCCTGAATAATATATGCCACTGGGATGCCAATGCTGTATAACATCTGAATTCCCACAGAATGTGGTGTGCCACAAAAGTGCCTGATATTTCCTACATACAGAGACTTCTATGGCTAGGTTCTTCCGAAGCACATTACCTAAAATTTAAACTTTGAAATACAGCACAGAGAGAATGAAAAGTAAGGCTTAATATAGCTGTATGCGTTGCTATCAAGTACATTGTCTTCAGTCTTTCCTGTCATTTTTAGATCTGTCAGGAAAATAAACACTTATGTTCTTAGGTTTTCTATATGCTACAGCATTCTCATTTTTGTTTGTCTCCTAACCAGCAGTAATGAGCTTGGCTATCATGCTAGGTCAATGTTTTCATGACATACTTATCACAATGATATTATACAGGTTTTCAAAGTGAGATCTTCAAGTAAGCATCTCAGGTGAACATGATCAGGAAATGACCAAGTACACAGCTTTTTGTTTAGCACCTAGTACTTTGTGGAAATGGCTTTAGCCAAAACAAGTAAATAATAACAGCACTGAACATTCTGCTTATCTTATACTATTCCCTGCATAATGTTAGATAATGGAGTGATTAATTCTTTTTAATATGCCCATTTTCTCCACGAGTGGTGAATTAAAAAGATAATTGTAAGGTTAGTGTTGTCAGCTTGGTAGAAAGCACTTCGTCTTACATCTTGATGGTGTACAGTATAATAATTACTGTCTTTGTCTTAGAAGTTACTTATATCAGTTGAAGGGGAAAGTGGAAAGGAAACTACAGCAGTGATGAATGTGAGGCTTTTAACTGGGGAACTTGTTTGGCAACCAGCTGTCTTATGTCTGATCTGTACCAGAACTCGCTTTAGTTACCCACTGCAATAGTGGTAACCTACATAAAGAGTTTTCAGCTGGAGTAATTGTAACGTACAACAGTTCTGGACATTAAGTCAGAGATGCGCTTTCTGATGCCATTGTCACCGTTGGTAGAGAGAGCTAGCCTACACCTAGGATTACCTTTATCAGCTGTTGTCTAATTTTCTATTACAATGGAACACTTCCATAAATTTCCAAGAAAGCATGTCAAACAAACGTAGGGTTTGTGTTTGATTTTTTTTTCTTTTTTTCTTTTCCCCTGAGTGAATGTGTGTTTGTGTGGAAGTGCAAACACATCTGCATGTATTTATCATGCAAGCAGCAACACAGTACTTTTTGGTGAGCTTTGCTTAGCTATGACTAAACCAAGACACAGACAAATACTGTCCTCCTATGTCCTATAAGTTCTCTCATTAATGTGTGTGTGTATGAGCTCATGTAGGCACCCACACAGAGTAGGGCAGAAGAAATTTCTTATGGGAAGTCAGTAAGTGATAGGGACATTTTTACAGACTGCACAAATTGTGAGAGGGTATTAAATGGCTGTTCAAACACAATATCAATAGCTAATGTTTGGGATACTTTCACAAATGGCTACATGGGAACATATATTATAGCACAACATATGTTTTTCTATGTGTCTGTGGTACAACTCTCGCTGGGTACAAGGCAAAAAGGGTTATTCCAGAATGCTTCTGTGTAGAATAGACACTGCCGAACTCAGAATTGTCTTTGAGTGGGTAGCTTGTGAAGAGTGCCTTGTCTTAGGACAATCATGCGGGAAAAGCATGAGATCCTGTGTTTCCCTGACACTAGCAAACATCTATTGACTTTACTTTTTAAACAGTTCTTCCTTCTGAAGTGCATGGCTTTATTTCCAAAATATATGGTTACCCTTCTGGCACCTAGACAGTTTGAAACGATGTTGACTATAAAGCTTAGAATCCTGAGAGCTTGACACTTGATTTGATGCTTTGAAAATACTCCTTTAGAACAGGAAATAATCTTCTTAGGATAGGTTCTACAGCAAACCAGCTCAAATGAAATGGAAAATAACAGTATTAATTGTTCCCAACTAACTTTTTGGAGAATATGTACCTTATCATTGTAGGATAGGTATTCCATATGGTCATCTAAAGATTTTTGGTTTACCCTCAATATTCTACAGTCTCCAGAAGATGAGGTTACAGACAAGGAACAGTAGAAAGTGCTTTATAATGTTATATAAGAGTGTTATAACACTTACTTTAGTTGTTAATTTAATGGAATTATGTCTTTCCTAAAAAATATCCATTGGCTAAATTTGACATCATGGGTCTTCCTTCCACTATCTTTTCTTCCTCCTTATTGTGCTAATGCATAAAACATTTTCTGTCAAATATTTTGTGTTTCTTCTGTTACTGCAATCAATTTCAAATGTAGCATGAACAATGACACACACTAGTATAATAGCATCTTTGCTTTTATGAGCCATGTCCCTGCGTCTCTCCATGTGGAAAAAACTACTCAGGTGCTAGAAGAATTCAGTGTTAACTAACAATCATGTAAATTTGATGGATTAAAGCACCATTCACAAAATAGCAAAAGAAATTTTTTGTTGCTTATTTTTAAAGAAGTGTTTATTTATCTTTAGCTTATGAAAAGTTTGAAAATAATTGTGAGCACACATCGTTTACCTTCCAGGCATTCAAGAAGAGAGTGAATATAGACAGGATGTTAGAGAAATGCGATGTTGCTTAATGACAGCCTTTATGAGGACAGGCAGATGTGATGGACAGATGGGTGGACTAACAGAACTAAGTGCATTATTAGCTGCTCAGACATTTGTTGAATGTCAGCCAAAACTACTGAAACATAGCAATTGACCATTGTTAAACATATTCCATAGGGAGAACAAATACATACATAATAAAAAATATGTACTATTTTTGGTTAAGTTGCAAAGATAGCAAAATGATTGTATAAACTCAGATAAACCAAACAGTTGAAAAAGTTTGTTTGCTTTTAAAGTGGCTATGTGAGTTTAAATTATCAGTAGATGATCTACCTACTTAATACAATACTGGTTTAAAAATATTTATATCCTGAGTTCTTCCTTCTACACATCAAGAAAAATAATAGCTGGTATTTTTATTATACCCCTGAATCAAAGAGTTCAGAAGCTTTTTAAATAAGCTACTTATAACCTCTAACATTTATTTTATTCCTCACTGAAATGCAGCCACTGCATGTGGAATGCTGCAGCTGTCTAACAGTATTTAGTGTAGGGCTGCTCCTTGTAAAGCGTTAAATCATCCTGAGGTTGGCTTTTTATTTGTTCTCTGATTTCTGTGATCACATCTGATGGATGAATTAAATCAGTAACTACGTTTACAGAAGAAATAGAAATATAATTTTGGTCCTGATTCCCTTAAAATAAAACTGCACCTCACTAATATGCAGAGGCTAATTGGAAATGGACTGCAGCACCTCTGAAGGAGGTCATGATGTGAGGCACACCATAACAGTGAGTAATACTTGGGAAAAAAAATGATCTGCTTTCTAACATGACAAGAATGATTTGCAGTTAATAATAGAGGGAGTAAAGGCCAGTCTTTTCAGTTACCCTTGGCTTCACCTAGGACAAAATAAAAAATCACTTCAGTTGCTGTGAGCTACTTGCCTTTTTCCCAATCATTATTGCTTAGTTATAACTTAGTGATAAAATCTGTCATTACTGACTTTATTGACATTAAAGTTGATTTATTTGCATGCCTGGTGAATAAGAACTGCATTATGTTGGCTTTCAGATTGCTTGCGTACCCGAGATAGTAAGTGCATCACTGACTTAATTGTCTTTTGCTGGTTCACTTGCTCTCTAATCTCAGTTTGAAAATAATATTGGGTCAAATTCATCCTTGGCATAAGTCCACTGACTTCAGTGGTAGTGCTCTAGAGAAGAATTTGGTCCATTATTTTTAAGCACAGTCCAATGATAATAGAGAACTGTCTAGATGATAAAGCATTTTTTTCCTGCTGTTGTATGATGTGTCAGTAAGAAAGCAGCAAGATAAACTTTAAGGCCAAATTCTGCCCACAGCAATGCACTAATGTGGCTGAAAACCTGAAACAATTTTGATATCCTCATTCAAATAACATCTTTCTGAATTACAGTTCCTGTGGAACTCTTGGTTAATAACACGTATAAGAGACTGAAGCCAAGCACTTTCTGTGTACGTGGGGGCCACATCCTGCAAGATGCTTAGCACCTAACAACAAATGTTGTAAGTCTTTTCCTCCTACTGATTGTAGTGGAAGATGAGTAGTAGCCTAAGGAATATACTGCAGCATTTAGGGTCCAGACCTCAGACCAAATCCATGAGGATGTATCTTAACCTGGTCACGCAGAACCATCCTCATCCGTGCAGTAGTCTGAGTAGGTCCACTCGCTGAATAAGTAATCTAGATTTTTACAGCTAAAACTGTCTAGAATAAACATTGGAATCCCTGGAAAGTCTGATTTCTTCAGTCCTAGCACTTTTTAATCCTAGAGTTTGAACCTACACCAGATGCAGCTCTCTCAGTGGAGACTTTAAATGTTTTTTTCATTCCGCTAATTAAGTCATTTATTCAGTTGGTGAAGTATGGACTCAAATGCTTTTGTTTTAGGTACCCTAGATTAAAAATTTTAGCCTTTGCTCCTAATTGTCCTGTGGTATGTGTTTACCGTAGGGGAAAAAAAGAAATTAAACACCAACTGAGAAAATATATATTTACTGCAAAACAAATATATTAAAAACAAGTAAGATTTCATTCTTTTCATAACCAAATATTTTTGTAATGAACTACTCCAGAATGAAAAAAAGGTTTATTTTGTTTATTCTTTTTCCAACAGAGTTTCCTTATACTTTCTGAAGAGTCCTTTAAAAAGAGGTATTTTAGTTTGTAGTAATCTATTCAACTATTTACTCCACCTATATTCAACATGTCTGCCCAGGACAAATGCTGGGAAAAATTCTTTTTATTGCAGGATTTAGTTTGGTCTCCCAGTCTTGCACTTTCAGCCAGCTATTCTGAGATGCAACTATTCAAACTACTCACCTTTAGTTGGCCCTTTAGTGTTAACACAGATAACATTCACCAGAAGTATTTGAAATAACTGAACTCTCCTGAGTAACTGAAAAACCATCCAGACAACAAAACCTATGAATCATCGGTATCAACAGTACCCAGAAGGCCAGTGGGCAAATGTGCAAATAGAGATTCAAGCTGAATCATAGCAGCTTTTTGAAAATTACTTGAAATTTCAGATCCAAAAATATCTACTACAGTGTATTCACTGATGGAAATGGTAACAGTTTGACCTTAATTAAAATATGGACTTTCTTGAGTACCTGTAAAGAGCAAGTGTGAAATTTTGCATAGAAATGTGTTTAAAATAGAACAGTACTGACTCTGCTTGTGGAGTGTTCAAAGTTTTGCAGTATTAAAAGGCAAACTTTGCCCGATGATAGAAAATAAAAATACCTCTGCATTGCAGGAATGGATACTACATTCTCTATGCAGAACAAATTCACATTGAAGTTCACTGGAGTTTTTCCTTTTCATAAAATGAATTTCTGGCTCTTTCGTGGCTATAATAAGAGGAAGCTTGCTGAGATTGTGAAAAGCATCTTACTAAATTCCCTTGTAATAATTCCTCAATAAACATACAAAGTGACTTCTCTTCTGAAACAGCTTCCCCTGTTTCCAAAATTTTCCTGTTGAATATAGTCAATCCCCTGCCCTGCAGGACTATAATCCTATTTGCCAAGTTTTAATAAAACAGAGTCTATGATTATTTTAAGAGTGCTATCTGCGTGCCTAGGCTTTATAAGACTAAAAGAGTCTATGGTTGTTGACTCTAAGAGTTATTTTGTTTTCTTGTTTTGTTTATGGTGCCAGAATAGCAGACCAAATTCATGGGATGATATGGCTAGAGGAAAACTCAGGATGTCATTTAATCTTCTCACACCTGCAGAAAAGAACAGCATGCTATTGTTGACAGATGTTTGTACAATCTACTTGTGAGACCCCCCAGTGATGGAAATTCCACAGTCTTCCTCAGTGACATGTTCCATGGGTTCATTATTCTGTTAGAAACATTTTAGTGTTTTGTGAAAATCTTTCTAGCTGTAATTTAAAGAGTTTCAATTGTTTTTATGGCCTAATCCTGATAAGAATTGCAATGTGACAATAGGCCATTTAAATACTGTATAAAGAAACGAAGAATTTCTTGGTATGACTTTTAAATTTGTTGCCTTTTAGTGAAATTTGTCCTAGTAATATGAATTAGTATGAGTCACTCAACTGTTCCATTATTTACAATAATTTTACAGTATAATTAGTGTATCATTTACATCATAAAATATGGTTCTAATCTTTTATATCGTCCTCCATCTTATCTTACTCTGTGTTCCTTCATGTCTTGTCTAGAACATTTCTAATAGTATGCCAGCACTCCACAAAAATGTAGTAGTATATTGTCAATCTCCTATTGTTCTTCAATAGAAATTAATATTTTATTTTCTTTGGTTTTTTTTTTTGTTGTTGTTTGTTTTCCTTGGTACATATTGAAGAATTACATTTAATAAATTGTCTGTCATGAAACTATTCTTTTCCTTAGTGATTGATGTTGATTTGGGAGGTATCAATATGGATGAATTAATGTAAAGTGGCCAAATTCAATACCCACCTTTGCTTATGCCTTAGGAATTTCCTTTGATATTACACTAGCTAATTCTCTGGTTTGTTTATGCATGGAATTCTTTGCTGCCTTTTCATTCTTGACCTACATAATTTTCAGTAAGAGACTTTACTCCATCTTTCTATTTATCCTTTTCTTCAGGACATTAATAAGTGTGTAATAAATGTGTCAAGCACCACCACTGTTAGAAACAATCCAGGGGCATCTCATTATTAACCTTCTTCCATGTTGAAAATGAGCACTTATCTATCCTTTGTTTTCCTATCTCTTAGACACTTTCTAATATAAAACAGAACTTTTATCATTCATTCTGTAGCTTCTGTTTCCTTAATAATCTCCTGTGAAGGATTTTATCAAAGACATCTTGAAAGTCCAAGTAAATTATTTTTATTTAATGGCTGGCTTTGCTATTCGCTCTGTGCTATGTGTTCTTCTATGTCAATATAACACAGTTGGATATATTCCAGTGGGGAGCGAGTGAGAAAGTTGGTGCTTTCTCAATTATCTCCAGTTTAAATAGTCTCAGTTTAGTCAGGTGGAAAAAGTTTAGTTCAGTTGCGGTATCCTTCATTATTTTTAGGAAGATGGGTATTGGAAGAATTTTTATCACACAAGCTAGCTGGTCTGTTTTCTTAAATAACAGAAGACCTTTTGTCCATTTCAGATATGAATGTAATGGAAAGCATAATATTGCCTAGGACATTTTGCTCAGTTCTTATGCATCCAAAGATTTGAAATAAAATGCAGTATTGATAATACTGTTGATATTAATCTCAATCAACACAATAAAACTTAATGAGTGTTCCTTTAATTATTAGGCCAAATTATACCTTTGTAAATTCTTTGTTTTAGTTTGCTTGTATGGTTTTGCAAAAGTTTGTGCCAACAGTTCTTACTCTTGTAGGTTTATTACAGTACTCAGAAAAGATTTTCCAGAATTTCCCCAAACTGGATGGCCTATCAGAATATAATTATTCATTATGTCTTCAGAAGTAGGTACTTTGCTGTGAACAGGAAATATTCTCCACTGTTGTGATTTAAAAGTTTTTGGAGTTTCTTAAATGAATGATAAATAACTTGCTAAGTAGTCTGATTTCAAAAGACAGTGAGCACAGTCAGAATGCATCGACATTAGATGAAATTACAGCTACTTAGTAGAGGCAGAAATTCATACCCGTCACTTCCATGGAACACAAAATAAGATGTGTCTAAGGCAGCAGTTTAGCAGCCAGAATGTGGCTTTCAAAGCTCGCTTCAGAACACAGCACAATTTTCTTCAAGGTACCAAACATATTAAAGGGAAATGCATTTTACAATCAATATGATCAGTTATTTTAATGCTAATGTGGTAAATAAGGTACACTTTAAGAAGGATCTCTGCTCAAGGATCCAAAAATATATAAAAGGCTACATAATTTGAAATATTTTGTGTCTGTGCAGATTTATACCCATTTCCAGTTTTTCTATAGTATTGTGTGAATATATAACACAAACCTTATAATTATTTATTTATAAAAAATGTTAAAAAAAATTTAACCTTTGTTTTGAAAAATCCTTCTGCAATAAAACAAATCTATTAAAAAATATACTTAGTGAAATAATTACAGGCAAATCATCTTATTGCCTTGGAAAAAAGTTATAAGAATATGAGAGAAACTTAAAACTTGGCATAATTATTTTCAGAATTTTTCTTAAGGTAAAAAGAAAACAAAAAAAAGAAGATATTTTTCCATGATGGGAAACTATGTTAAAGAAAATCAGAGTGTTCTCAGCATATTTTCTCTTAAAAAAGTACTACAAAAAATAAAAGTTATTGTGCTGATGTGGAGCTACCACATTTGTACTGACAATGACCAGACACAGATATAGAATTTCCCTATGGTTATTCTCACAGAAAAACTCAATGGAAAAGACAGAAATTGCTTTTCCAGTGGAACAGAAGGAACTGCCTCTTGCATGGCAAGGTATAATGTATCCAGTGTTTGTCCCTCAACTTACAAAGATATTACAAAGACCTCTGTTTATTGGTTTTGGAAGACAACAGGAGAACAAGAAAGCAAGGATGCTACTATAGAGATACCTGTATTCCTCATCCTGCTCCAGGGCAAGACACTACGCAGAGGTGAGGGACCTTTCACCAATCATCTGCTTTGCCAAGTGTATCAAGCAGATGATTACACTGCCTTGTTTCTTATTTTGTAGAGTCTTGATTGCTTGTAATCATTGATAGCCTCTGGTGCTTTATTAATGGGTAAGACTTTGCCTTTTATACTTTTCTGTTACTAGGGTTTTTTTTTCCTGTTATCTTACTTCAGTTAAATAACATTCTTTGTGTAAAGTAGGTTGTTCACCAATAAAGGCTTTTTTTGCCAGTCTCTAATGTATTTCAACTAAATTCTACACAGCAACAATGTGAGAGGATAATGGAAGTCGTTATAGCCCCCTGCTGATATTGTAGGATTATCTAAACAGATTTATACAATCTGTTCTGTTTCACCAAAAATAAAATCCTTAATTTCCTTTTACCTGCTAGTGAAGTATTCTGTTGAATAGAAATATTTGTGCAGTTCTAAAAATCCAAGAAAATAAAAACTCAAAATAAAAGCTGTTTCCAATTTTTGTAGGTCTTTCCCTTCCTGAAACCAACACTGACGAAATGAATGTGAACATATAAAATGTTTGTATCATCTTTATTGTCTGCAAAATGCAGCATTGGGAAAGGAGGTTTGTTCAACTTTACCTTTCAGCACTGAGCTGAATTCAGTGCAGTTTCACAGATGATACTGAATAAGATAGCACTAGACCCTAGTCGATATTAGGAGATAATGTTTTCAAGAAAGGAGTTTTATTATTTCTTTTGTTCATCACTGACCTCTTCAATTAGCTTATGAGTACTTAATAAATACTATCAAAAATAATTTTTATTGCATCAGTTAACCCCCGAAGCTTTGTTTTATTTTGTGATACATAGCTAGAAACAGACTTGTCATTTGGTCTGAATAGCTAATTTCAAGAACAGTGCCAAATTTAACTGTTTCTGCAAGAGACACTGTTAAATCAATTTGCATTGTAAACAAGCACATTTCTTTCTTACTTTGTCACTAATAGCTATTATTTCATCTATTCAAACTAACAGAAGTCTGAAAATGCAATTTCCTTGTTCCTCCTAATGCAGGTCTTCTCTTATCTCAAGCAATGAAAATTGAATAAGTCAGTCCCATTTTAGTTAAAGTCAGGTTCACTTTTACACTTGCTGTAGTACAATGTCTGGGTTGTAGCTACTGTAACACACACAAAGAGAAAACATGCTTTTTTTAGACAAAATTGTAATAATGTCTTGGTTTTAAGCATAACAAAAGCAAAAGCAAACAAAAAACTCCTTCCAGATAGTGAGAATTATTAGAAAAATAAAAGTAAAGTAGTGGAGAAGGAAAGTATGTTTTCCCTCATCTTTCACCTTAAAACACACAATTTCCCTATTCAACTAATAATTTAATATTGTGTTTACTAAGCAACTTATTGGAAGGAGCGAAACTATTTATTTATGCCAATTCTTGTAATTACATTATGTACAGCAAAAAAAAAGCAGTAACTAAAATGTCTGTCATTTAATTTAGTTAACAAACTACAGAAGAGTTCTTTATATGATGAGACTTTCTAAGATGTTTTTTCTATGAATAAATTAATCAACATCTATAGAGGACATCATTGCAAAATAGGAAATTGGCTACTTGTCCAATAAAAATATTGCCCAACATTTTCTTAACAAACTGGAAAAATAACCAGTTGCTCATGAAAGTAGAAAAAATAAACCATAACTCAAATTCCTTTACCCCTTCACATGTGTTATCCATGGCAGTTCATAATGATTAATTAAGAATTTTTTATGTATTTATTATTTTTACAGAGATATAATGCATAATTTCATCTATAATTCTATACTAAACTGGCAGCTTCTTAGCTCATTCATCCACCAGAGGTTGCAATTCTGCTTTCACAGCTGAAAGGTGCCATACAAATATGAGTTATTTATACGAATACAATGGCTTGAGGCATATTGATGTTTCACATGGATACATGGTTAAAAACTAGCAGGTACAGAAGGAAATTTGATATAGAAAGTGCTTCACACAGATTCTAATTTAAAATTCTGTTGGGAAGATACTGGCAAATTTCTTACTATATTCTTTCCTTCCCTTGAACACATTGTTGTATTCAGGCAGGATTTAATGTAATTTCTTCTGGAACAGAAGATGGCTTGGCCACTAAGATTGTTGTTAAACATGGACTGCAACAGTTTTTTGAAAGTTGAAAACATGCTGGTAGAATGGGAAACAAATACATAGCAGCTGCTAAGTCACTATTTCTCTCTGATCAGGCTTCTCTCCAATTCATTTGCAAGAGAAAATAGCTATAATGCTACTTCTTTTCTCACACGAAGCAAAGTCTACCATTCAGTTCCACTTGAAAATTCCGTGCCTCCACTTGCAGGAATCCTCACGAGTGTTACAATGCCGTAAGTCTCACAACAGGAATCAGTCTCATAAATGAAACAGAAGTTGAGTATTGCAATGTTCCTGAACTCTCGATACTTAACTTGGAGTTTAGGTTAAAAAGACACCAACAGACAGCTCCAGAAATGTAACAAGGAACATTCAGTAGTGTACAAGTCAGAGTTAAAAATATTAATGTCCTTGTAGTGCAAATATCTCTAATTTAGCAGACAAGGCTGAAAGGTCCATTGCTTGGAATCTGAAGTTAGGTAGCTTTAAACTACAGAGAAATTTTGATTTTCAGGGTATATATCACTGGACGAAAAGGCAATTTAGAATGTGCTGAATTGCCTGGTGTTTGAAGTCTGTAAATAAAAGTTTTCAGTTCAATGATAAACAAATGTGGTCTTGAGTAATGAGATGAAGTTCTATGATTTGTGTTCTTCAAAAATTTGGTTAAATCATCGCAATCATCCCTTCTCACCATGTAGGTGTTTAGGATTTTTAGGCTATTGAAAAATTAACAAAAACCCAAGTAACATAGTCAAAGAATCTCAGGGTTAGGATAACAATTTTCAGTGACTTTCAGTAAACAGAGACACTTGACTGTCTTAGGTCCAAGCCCATCTCATTTAGTAGTTTCTGTTTCCTTATATAAAACTGAGAATTAGTTAGATTATTGACTCACTTAACAGTGGTCTTCATGTTTCTTTTGATTTTGGCTTGATTTTATGATTTTGTTGCATAATATTTTACTACATATTGTTAGTTTTGAAGAATTGCATGTAGTTATATGTAGTAGTAATTTAGTATTGAGTCCTGTGTGAGCAATTATCTATATGAGTCATGAAACAGGAGTTAAAGTTGCATGGAGCTTTAGCTATAGCTAGCTTTAACCAATTCAGCTCAACTATGGACTTATTTCAGTAGTCTTTGTATACTTATTGGAAGAACTGGCAACAGACTCAAATGTGAATAAAAGCAACACATTTTACCCAAGAATACTCAAGAGAATGAACAAAATAACACATATGCTATGCAATTAAATTGCATTGCAATTACATTGTCCCTTTAAAATTTGCTTAATTTGAATGGCTTTCCAAGCTATTAAAATTTTCCCCCTTTGCTCTGAGTTAGAAGTCATCTGTGAAGTTCAGACTTGGCAAGACTAAAATATGAATCTGATGGATCTGAAAGCACTGTTGCATCCTCGCTCAGAATAATCTGTCTACTGGCAGTGTCATACCAATATCCATTGAATCCGAAGCGACAACAGACAGCAGAGAGAAAATTGGGTGTACAGCTTCAGTAGCTGTGTTACTGTAGGAACAGCTCGCTGTAAGTCTGACTTTAGATTTACTAAAGCCTGCAACACCGAGCTAAAGTAGAAAGAGATGTTTTGAGTCAAGAAATATTCCATCAGAACGGGATGCATCTTCTTTAATGGCCACTAGCAGTAAAGTAGCTAGAAAATTCAGTACTACTAAATTTTTAACCTGTATCACTTTGCTTTTCTAGATATAAGCTTTAATGAACTATGACTCATTTTATTTGAGAATGAAGTCATCCTGGCAGTAGTCATACAGTCATGCATAATGAAAAATATATGGAGTTGTGTTTTATCTGCATTTCATCAGCATTTATATCTTTCAGTATTTTACCTCAACGGTTCTTTTAAAAGTGTTAAAGAAATATCAAATAGGAGATAGAACTGATCCCCGTGGATCTCTGTAAAATGAAAGATCTGAGCTGGAGGTTTCTGGGTGTACTTTTTGGGTACATTCCTTGGGAAGGCCCTAAATCATATTAAGTAATTCCCTTGACTCCTGGCATTTCTGTCAGGTGGGAAAAAAAGTGATTTTAGTGTTGAGACAGTTAATGTTGCAGAAAGGCTATGGAAGATAAGAATGGATGTCTGCCCATCATCATCTATCAAGCCTACTAAAGCTGCTTCCTTCCCTCGTTCAAACATAAGAATAGGGGCTTCCAAGTCTAAAATATCAGTATCTGATAGATGAATTTGCAGTTGGCTAGGTTTTATTTAACTGTTTTATCAAATCAGAGTGGGGCTAGGCTAGGTATAACATATGCCAAGGGTTATTGTTCCCCATCTATATTCTTTTAAATTTTACCCATGTTGAACAGTAGCTTCAGTGGCATACATGTGGTGAAAACTATGCTAACGGTCAATTATTAGCTGCAGAAACCTGTGCTAGAAATCAGCAGCAATTCTGCCCATATTGATTCTTCTACATAAATCACTGCACTGTTTACTTACATGCTACAACCAGCAAGAAAACAAATACACAATCAGTGTAGGAGCTAGTCACTATTGCTCAAAATATCTTACAGAGAGTTTATTTGAGAATTAAGAAAAGAATTTCTGGAGTGTTTTGCCTCATTACACTTTTCAATTTGGAGTAGCAGACCCCATATCCCTTACAATACAGTAGCTGCTGGCCTGATTGACTTCAGTTAAAACTCTTTTGTTTTATTGGTGTTTCAACAAACCCTTTTGCTTGTGAATGCATGATGTTACCATTTTTCTTCTTCCATACATAAATATGGTTGGTTATTTTTTGTTGCTTCTGATACATTATCATACAAATTGTTACCAGCATCTCCTGGCCCAGATGGATTTGCTGATGTGAAGTTCTCATCCTAAGTGTTGTTCAGCCACATATCCTATTTGACTAAGGGACATTATAGTTGTGGCATTTTGATATTCAGCACATCTGATTGGTGAACAATGAAACAAAAAAGTAAAGTAGTTAGTGTTCCAGTAGTGAATAACAGCACAGACTGATCAATAACTTAATGGGCAAAAAAGTGATGAAACGGTGAGCCATAAGTTTGTGTCAATATGGCACCATATATATAAATGGCTCCCAGAGGTGTTTTTCCCCCTCAAAATAGCCAAGATTGAGGTGGTACAGGTCCAGTCCCTTGTGCCTTCTTAAAGAAACCACAACTGTTCAGTAGCAGTATAACAGATGTTCAAAAGAACCATTAACACTCTAAATGTATGTGTGAGCAGATGTACCATTTCTACTACACATAACTTTGGGGGAGAGGGAGTTTTAAAGAAAATCAATAATGAGCAGATCCGTATACGAATTACTCATCTAATTATATTTAAAAGGTAGATTAAGGTTCTGTGCTTCAGTGATTGTGGTTGAGATAAGGAGGACAAGTGATGAGAGGAGCTATTAGAGTAACCATGCACGATTGACTTGGCACGTATTACTAGATCAATGAGAGGCAAAATAAGTGGCAGTATAAGAGAGAAGCTTGTGCCAAAGCCTCAGTCCTGCTCTTTTTGGTGCATTTCACTAGAGGCACATGAAATGCAGTGCCATTAAAATAAAAGAATAAGTAAAATAAATAGATTGGTCTAAAAGACAGTGGGAAATTCCGTTTACCTATTAAGTAATGTGTTCAGTGACAGAAGCAGTATAACTTTTGTAATCCTTTCAAGAATATTACTGGCATCGCCGTAGGTGGGCACTCTGAGACAAATGATGTTATGGGAGCTGAATGATTCTTTCAAGCATGATGTCATACTGACAACAAGATATGCGAAGAGCTGTAACTAGTGGGGAATATTTTGCTCAGGATGACCTCAGAAAGGCGTGCCAAGGGTGTATGGAAGATTGTTTTTTCTCCCAAGAATGTGCCCACAAAAATGTATATGTAATTGCCACTTTGCCTTCATTATTTACTTTCACAATAGATAATCTTGTCTAATACTGGAATAATCATCATTATTTAAGCATGTATTTAAAAAGGAGTAGGAAACTTTGGGAATCTTCTGTGTTAGTACTAGAATTCTAAAGGCCTTGATAATTTATTTGACTTTTCATATATTTTTACAGACCATTATATCCTACATGGAGTAGCAATGGGCAATAAAGGAGTAAATAAAAAGGTGGAACCTGTTAAGTGATATTCCTGCTTTCTGAAACTCCTGAATATTATTTCTGTGATTTTCTTATAGATTTTCCATATGCTTTTGGTAAGAAAAATACAATTATTTAACAGGTTTCCTGTAAAAATCACTTTAAACCTCTTAGATTTTTATCTCCATCTCTGAGAATATTTTTACTTTTTTCCATCTAGGCCTTTGCACTGATAATACCAGCTCTGTGGTTTCATTCTCTCCTGCCTCTCTGCTCTTCGCCACATACACAGGCTGAAGGTCACTGTGAATATACGTATAGAAATCCAGGACATAGTTCCTTTCCTTAATCATATGCTATATGCTATCAAAGGAGTAACAACAGTTTTGGCTTATCTAGAGTGATTCTTGCACAGCTATCTGCAGGCGGTCTCATAAAATTGGTACAAAATAATAAAAGGAGCTTTGCGGTGTCACACCAGGTACTTCAACAGCCTCTTTTGGAGGTTATTTCGACAAAATTACTGAGAGCTCTCAGAAGTTTCTGGAAGCTGGTTTGTGACTCACTTACAGCACGCTCTCTTCCCCATCTTACTGGAACTTGCTGGGAAATTTGAAAACATTTAGGTCCCCCATGGAGACATGACCACCATGGAGATGGCACCACCAAACTCTCATGTGAGTGCAGGTGAGATTCACCAGTCCTCTCTCTTTTCTACTCCCTCTCCCTCATTGGCTCACACAGCAATTTGTCTCACTAAGAAGGGAATGTAGCTTTCCTCTAGCTCTCCTTCCCAGATGGATCGAGGAAGTTATATCATGTTACATTTGAGGCAAGCCATAGAAGTGGAAGACCACGCCAGGTCCAGGTGATACAGAGCAAAGCCCAGAAATGCTGGGTATAACAAGGCATGGCATTTCTTCAGACAACACGAAACTTCCTGCACATAAAAATTCAGAATCATCCTTATTGTGCAGCTTTACAATTAGTACAGTATGACACCTAGCATGCTAATTTAAGGTGCATTGAGAACCACAAGCATGCAGTCACATTTTAATGCTGAAGCTATTCATAATCATCTATGCTATCTGGATGTGGTCACAGGCACTTTCTCTTGCCCTCTCTGTCTCTAGCTTCTTCTGGTTCAATATTGCTTTATGCTTTACAGAAAATTTTACATAAACATAAGCTGAGGATATGTTTTCCAACAGCCACTGCTATTTGCCATTTAGACAAAGAAAATATAATTTTCATTTTCATTTGCTTAGAGCTGGTCATTATATTTCTGCTTTAGAAAGTGCATCTATTCTCCTCTAAATTTATGCCATCAATGTACTAAACAATGTAGTTCTGTGTCTGAAATATTGTGAGACAAAACAGAGAACAAAGCAGAGACAAAAATAAAGCATCTCTGTGAGGTACAGGGGACAATCAATTAGATTCATTATCTGTTTTACATTCTAGTCACTGCTTTTAAAAAAGAGGAGTACATAATACCATGGCAACAGTTGGAACTGCAGTTCTTTATGATATATAATCATTATGGATTCTTCAGCATTCCCTGAAAATTGATAAAAAAAAAGTCACAGGAGTTGTACTACCTACTATGCTGTTTAAATGACAAGTTTGTAATTTACAAGTGCCTTATTGCCACAGGAAGGCAATCATACAACTCCGTTTACAAACTCAAGGGTTTTTGAAACATGCTGCATGATCTCTAGCTGGGCTGCAAGCTAAGATTAAATTGAAAGGATAGCATGTAGATTTTAGAACATGGTGTTGACATTTACTGGCCAATCAAATTTTGCATCTTTCCTGCATGACAGCAGATGTTGACCTTTCAAGCTTTCCCTATCTGCTTTCACGCATTACCTGCAGAAATTAACATTAACTCGCTTCTTGCTCCTTGCTGCTATTAATGTCAGATGGGAATTGAGAATCATGAATTCATTTATTACACAGAGTGGAGACCTGTTTTATACTCTAAGCACAGAAGGGTTGCGCCTGGGAGCTGGTATTTTTGGAAGCTGCTTCAACTACCTTTGTGGTTGAGGGATAGCTGGGAGCTATGGTGTAGAAAATGTCACTGGGAACAAGAGCAGAAAAAGACAGTGGAGGACAGATTCAAGGAGAAACCTAGGGGCCAAATACTTGCAAATAGTATTCGATACAGAGAACTTAAAGTCTAAAACAAAACACTTAAAGCTATTCTAATGGAGTGCAAAACTAGATGCAAGGTACCAATGTCTCTTTGACTTGCTAACTGAACTATGAAAATGTAAGCCTGCATAATATACAGCCTGGTAACAAGAAGCTTCAGGGGGTTACACAGCATCGCCTGAGGCTCTCTTATATTATACTCTGATTAGCTTTGGTAGATATGTCTCCTGCAATCTGACTACAATTTTGGTATAATTTCAGACAATCATGGAATCTTGTGCCTAAAAATCAACTAAAAAAAACCAAAACAAAAAAAGAGTGTTGGGATTGTTCAGCCTGGAGAAGAGAAGGCTCCAGGGAGATATAACTGCAGCCTTCCACTACCTAAAGGGGGCCTGCAGGAAAGATGGTGAGGGACTGTTTATCAGGGAGTGTAGTGACAGGACAAGAGGTAATGGGTCTAAGCTGAAGGAGGGTCGATTTAGATTAGGTGTTAGAAAGAAATTCTTTAGAGTGGTGAGGCACTGGAACAGGTTGCCCAGAGAGGTTATAGATGCCCCATCCCTGGAAGTGTTCAAGGCCAGGTTGGATGGGGCTTTGGGCAACGTGGTCTAGTAGAGGGTGTCCCTGCCCATGGCAGGGATGATCTTTGAGGTCCCTTCAACCCAAACTATTCTGTGATTCTATGATTCTATGATTAATATTTTCTATCTTGTCCTTTCACCTATGTTAAGAGGAAAACCTTCTTTTGGGTACCTATAGAAAGGAAAAGCTAATGTCTATAACTGTAAAAGTGTCCTGCAAGCATCAACTAGTTTATATGTTTTTTCTGGGAATAACTTTCCAGTGCAAATGGTCACTATACTTCAAGAAGCTATGAGTTTCATGTGTGCATATTTCTAAGCTTGTAGGAATAGACTTCAAAGATATCTCTCATTAAATGACAAACATTTGCAAGTTGCATAAGGTCCAGACAATTTTCCAAATAAACAAGGAAAACCTGATGTCATAATTTCTAGATATTAATGAGAAGATATGATGCATTCATCAAAAAGAGGACATTTTTTCTTAGCACTGCTTGATCTGAAATTTCCAGAAATAACAAATGTAAAATATTCTGAACATCAGTCAAGAAGAGAGTGTGTTTTGTATTGCCTTCTGCCACTGATAGTTATGTTGATATTTATGCTGTGATAAATGCCATAACTCTCAAGATTCATAAAACAGAAAGCATATCCACAAAACCTTCAGCTAATGCCTTTGGTTGAGGTAAAATTATCTTTGCCAATCTTGTGAAGAGAACTTTAAACTAGGAATGATGGTGGAGGGAGATGATGATCTACAATCAAGAGAGGAATTGATGGACTGGGTTGGTAAGCAAATGTGCAGGCATATGTGAATGTCAGAGACTGTGAAACAAATTAAAAAGGGCTGAAGGGCCCCACCTCAAGTGTACGAACACAAATAAGGAAGTGCCTACAGGACAGCACTATGGAAGGTATAGATGAGGCCTTTTTCAGATAACTTGGGGAAGCCTCTTGATCATGGGTCCTGATCCTCATAGGGGACTTCAACCACCTTGACATGTGCTGGAGGGGTGGCATAACAGGGCAGAAGAATTCTGGGAGGTTTCTGGAGAACACTGATGAATATATTCTGACATCGATGATCAAAATACCAATGGGAAGAAATACTCTGCTGAACCTGGTATTTGCAAGCAAGAAGGAATTGGCTGGGGATCTTTAGACTGGCAACAGCCTTCACTGCAGAGACCATGTGTTGTGGGTTAACCACAGTAGGCAAATAAGCACCATACAGCTACTTGCTCAGCCCCACACAGTGGAATGGGGAAGTGAATCATAAGGGTAAAATTGAGAAAACTTGTGGGTTGAGATAACGACAGTTTAATAAGTAAAGACAAAAAAGAAAAAAGAAGAAGAAGAAAAAAATGTCTAACAAAGAAAAGAAAAAGAAAAAAAGGGGGGGGGGGCAGTGTGGGGGAACCAAACAAAAAATACCAAGTGATGCAAAAGCAATCACTCTCCTCCAGCCAACCAATGCTCAGCCAATACCTGAGCAACGGCAGTCCTGGAAAATTGCTCCCCCAGTTTTTATTGCTGAGCATGACATTATATGGTATAGAAAATCTCTGGTCAATTTGGGTCAGCTGTCCCAGCTGTGTCCCCTTCCAGCCTCTTGCATACCCCCACCTACTCTCTGTGTGGCACAGAGCAAGAAACAGAAAGCCTTGAAGCTGTGCAAATACTGTTCAGCTATAGCTAAAACGCTGATGTGTTGTCAACAGTTTTGGTCACAAATCCAAAACATAGCACTGATAAGGGCTGCTGTGAAGAAAATTAACTTTATCCAAACCAGACCCAGTGCACCAAGAGATGCTAGAGTTCAGGATCTCGAGAGCAGGCAACAAGGCAAATAGCAGGATCACAATCCTGGTTTTCAGGAGAGCAGACTTTGGCCTTCTCAGAGACCTGCTTTGAAGAATGCCACAGTAGACAGTCTTACAGAGAAGGGTCTAGGATAACATTGATTTTTCAAGGGTCATCTCCTTCAAAGTCAAGAATGGTTCATCCCAATGTGCAGAAAGTCAAGAAAGATGACAGGATGAACAAGGAGCTCCTGACAAAACTAGGACATATAAAAAAGAGTATACAATAGGTGGAAACAAAGTCAGGAATACAGAAACACTTTCCAAGTGTTCAGGGATGGGGTTAGGAAACTAAAAGCCCACCTGTAGCTAAGACTGGAAAATTATGGGAAGGGCAACCAGAAGGCAATTCAGCAGGAAAAGGAAAACTAAGGAAAAAGTGGGTCCACTGCTGAATGGGGCGGATGACCTGGTGAGAAGGGATATGGAAAATGTCGTCTTCATAGATGTCTTTACTGATAAGAGTTGTCTTCAGGAATCTCAGATCTCTAAGACCACTGGGAAAGTCTCGAGCAAGGAAGACTTACCCTATGTAGATGAGGATCAGATAAGGGAATATTTAAGCAAACTGGATATAAACAAGTCTATGGGACGTGATAGGATGCACTTGTAAGTGCTGAGGGAGCCGGCTGATGTCATTGTGAAGTGATTCTTGATTATCATTGAAAGGTTCTGGCAGTCAGTATAGATTCCTAAGGACTGTGAGAAAGCCAAAGAAGGAAGACCAGGAAGAAGGAACCAGGGAGCCTGGCCTTGATCCCTGGGAAGGTGATGGAGTAATTCCTTCTGGAAGCCATTTACAAACATATGAAAGACAAGGTGATTAAAGTAGGCAGCATTGACTTACAAAGCAGAAATTATTCCTGACCTACCTGATCCCTGTGATGAGATAACTTGTCAGTGGATAAAGGAAGAGCAGTGGATGTTTATCTTGACTTTAGCAGAGTTTTCAACACTGTCTCCCACAACATCCTCATTGACAAGCTGATGAAGAATGGCTTAGATAAATGAGCAGTGAAGTGGGTTGAAAGATGGCTGAACTGCTGGGACCAAATAACTGCAGCACAAAGTCCAGCTGAAAGCCAGTCACTAGTGGCTTACCTCAGGGTTTTATCCTGGGGCCAATACTATTTAATACCTTCATTAATGACATGGATGATGGGACAGAGCATGCCCTCAGCAGGTTTGCCTCAAAACTGAGAGGACTGGTTGAAACACCAGATGAGGGTGCTGCTTTTCAGAGAAACCTTGACAAGCCAGCAAATGGGCCAACAGGAACCTCATGAAGTTCAAGAAAAGGAAACGCAACGTCTGTGTCTGGGGAGGAAGAAAGCCATGCACCAGTACACATTATGCACCCACAGTCTGTAAAGCAGCTTTGCAGAAAAGGAGCTGAGGTTCCTGTTGGACAAAGAAGTCCAATGGTATCCTGGGGTAAATTAGGAAGAGCATCACCAGCAGGTGCAGGTAAGTGATCATTCCCCTCTGCTCAACATTGATGAGGTCACATCTGGAGTGCTGTGTTCAGTGCTGGGCTCCCCAGTACAAGACAGACGTTGACATACTGGAGCAAGTCAGCAAAGGGCCACTAAGGTGATTAAGGGCTTGGACCATCTGTGAAAATTGGAGGGGCTGAAAGAGCTGTGACTCTTTAGGCTACAGAAGAGGAGGTTTGGGAGGAAAGGGGTTATCAGTGTGTGTAAATATGCAATGGAATGTAATAAAGCAGACAGAGTCAAACCACAGAGCACTGGCTTCTTCTGGTAGCTCAAGAGTGTATGAAAAATTAATAATTCTTAATACTATACCAGGTAGAGATGGATTAGTTTGGAAGTTGCAATTCCCCTAACACCATCACAATGGTTAATTGTCAAACCCCAACAGGACCCATAAAACCTACTTAGCCCTACTGTTATAGAAAAGCAATAACATGTTCATTGTGAAATTGTTGGAGTCTGAACTGCAGCTTATTCTGCAGAAGCCTGATTAATAGCAATTGCATTGGTAATTGAGTTCTTATTTCCTGTAGGGGCTATCAATGAGGACAGGATAGAATTTCAAGAAGGGGGTAGCTATGTTAATGATTAATTGAAACATTTATTCTTATGTCAAAGACAAAGATTTATAGACGTGATGTAAATGTGCTTGCTTCAGGGCAAAAGTCAATTAAACAGATGAAACAGGAATAAGCTGCCTTTGTGTGGCAGGTTTTCCCACAATTGTTTTCCTGCAACTTTTTTCTGAAACAGCTGGGAAAAGTTTCTGTGACAGTGTATGCCCTGGGAGTCTAATGGTCTTCCAGTATTACCTGGACTAGTGATTTGGTCTCTCACATAACAACAGCAGCAACAACAATAATAATATAAAATTAAATGTACAAATTTAATCTGATTATATTACTACTGATCAGTTATTGGAGGCAAGTGTAAAGCTGGACTATGTTACTGTGCAAAATACGAAGACTCTCTTTAGTTGTCAAGCTAAACCTGTCTTGTCACATCCTTGCTAAGGTCCCACCAAAAAGCTCTAACATGTATGTTTGTTGTCATTTTCCTGGGGTATAGCAGTAAACTGCCAGGGTAGAATGAAGGGGGAGCAGAAACGACTGGAGAGAAAATACTGAGCAGGGGAGGCCAATATATGTTTTGCCCAAGAAATATGTGAGACAGCCACTGGAAGTCTCTAACATTCAGAAATCAAACAGATGCTTGCAACTCAATTATTTTCTTCATTCTTCTCTTTGTGAGGGACCTTAGCAAGGATGTGACAAGATAGGTTTAGCTTGACAACTCATTGGAAAGTGGATAAAATGCCAAAACATTCAATCTAGAAGTCAATAAGTCTTGAAGAGAATGAACTACTTAAATCTGCAGTTTTAGAAAACTCTATGCTACAGTTCTAGCAAAGGAATCTTATCCACATGTCTATAATCCTAATCTAATCTCTAACTCAAACTTCCTTATAAAGTTAACCAAATTGGACCGTTCTAGTATCTTACTCTTTCTCAGAACTGCACACTAATTCATTTGCCTCATATAACTTTTCACTTCTGTCCTAACCTTATTTCTGAAGCAGTTTATCAGGTCCGTAGCATTTTGTTATTTCTCTAAGATTATTTTGTTTCTGCTGTAAATTCTTCATAGTTTACAAACAAAATCCACAACTAGTCCCACCTGAAAAGGTAATTAACCACAGTTCAGTTTAGGAAGTGTGAGAATTACACTGTACATTGCAAATATAAGGATCAGAAAATAGAAAACAACTAATTTATAAGCAGCCAATAGTTGCAGTTCTTAATAAAAGCATAAACATTTCTGAAAATCTTCTTTCTTATTTTTCAACAGCTAAAGGTGATAAGTTTCCATAACAAACATGATTTTTAACAAAGCTGAGTTTAAAATGGACCTAAGTGTTGAAGAAAGCTATCCATAGTGCACAGAGATGATTATTGACATAAGAGCAAGAACTAAATCAATAACTAGAATTCAATGATTCAAACCATTAAAGTTTGATTGTTTAGGGCTTGATTAGTAGTAGCTAATGTTTTTGTCTTTTCTGTGCAATTCTACCTACATACTAGGTCATAAATTGTTGCAGCAAAATTGAAATAATAGTGCATATTACTTATCATGCACTGTTTCACCTCACTTGTCTTGGGAAGAAGGTAAAAAGTCCTGTTCTACTGTCCACATTTATGATGCCAGCTAAAAGTACACTGCTAAAAGAGTACAGTGCTGTATTTTTACCAGCTAGGCATGAAAGATAAAAGATAAAAGCACATAGAAAAATCAGTAGTGCAGTAATTTGAAAATATATGAGAAACACTCTAGAGTTTTCTAGTAGTTTTCAGTAAGTTTGCAATCAAACTGCCCTCCATCCGCCACAATGCCGTTTATAGCATGTATATGTAGTTTACTCTTGATTATACTTTTAAAGATAGTATGTCTTCTCATATGCTATTTTATTATAAACCTGGTAATCTGTTTTGGCTGTCTGGACCTGTTAGAGTAAAAATTTAAGTCACATTCTGATTTAAAAGATTTTTAAAAATATACGTCTTTTCTCTCTCCAGAAACCAGATCCCGTCTCTGTTTCTCTGACCAGACATTATTTCATGTTATTGAGAAAAATTTCACTGAGCAGTTTTTTAAACTTTTATATGTTTTAGCTCCCATTTTTTGTGCATTCACTTTTTAGAGGCTATGACAAGACAACAGTGACTGCAAAGGGTTAGCAGCTGCATGACTGTCATACAGCCTAAAAATAAGAAAGGAAGAGAACCTGTTTTCACTTCCAGGATGATTAAAGCTATGTTAAACTTCATGAAAATTATTACCTAATACGTTACAGATCAGATTTGTGATTTTTACTTTTTTTTTTTTTTTTTTTTTTTTGAAAACAGAATGACATGATGACATGTATGGACAAGATCTGGAAATAATAATGCCTGACATTTACCTCTTTTCCCTCGCTGACAAAACTGATCACTTATTTAAATTTGAATGCATAAAAAGAGGACCTTTTATCTTACATAAAAATGGCAGGTACATGGCATTATTCATCATATCTAAACATAGTTAAGTTGACCAAAAATGTCATAAAACTATGGAGTAATTCACCATAGTTTCTAAAACATTGATAAATTCTAAGAAATTGTGTTTTTCTTCCAACCTTTTGAACTCAATCATTCCGCAGGAAAAGGCTTCTTGCTATTTGAAATTATGGGGAATTCCTTCCTGAGATTTGTCTCTAAGAATATTTTTCTCAGGATGAAATTAGCAAAAATGGAGAGTTATGAGCTGTTAAAAGTACTAAAGATGAGAGTAAATAATAATATCTGTCATTGATCATTTGCTTTTGAGAATGGATTTTAGATAACTCTATTAGATTTATGAATTATAAGTAACCATGTTTGTTAAGTCTTAAGGGTCACAGTCTGTACCCTCCTACAGTTTTCACTGTGTGGTTTCCAAGGTGATAAATATTTATTTTGATAATTATTTTGGATAACTGCATTATTGCTTATCAATGCAGTGACTTTCAAATACTTGTTTTGATATTAAATTGTTATAAAGTTTTTTACATAGCAAAATCTATCTTGAAAGAGGTTTTATGTATAAAAATCTTAAAGATATGATCCAGAACCGGTAAAGATAAAGAAATAGTTAATCATAGATTGGCTATCTGCTGTTCTTGAGCATATTATGATTATCATTTACGTGCTACTATATTGTTGTATGTAACAACAGGCATGACCTTCTTATATCAATTTAAGGATAAAATTGTGTCTTTATTTCATTGTTTAGTGGAAAGCTGCTGATATTCGAGCCCACTAGCCTTTGTCAGGGCTGACATGGCTTACAAAGAGACATCTATTTAAAGATGCTGCCATCAGCTTGAGCTTATGGCAAATAGAATCATTTAGAATTATAGCAAATCTTTCACTGACTTAGAAAACAGTGACAATTGTGAATATTTAGGGGGTTTGTGTTTTTTTTTTTTTTTTTTTTTTTACTTAAACATTTCTTTTCATCACTTTTGTGTATAAGCTTTCTCTTCTTAGCAAAGTACAGATACACATCATTAAAATTCATCTTTGATAGGCAATCACTTTAAACCATGCAATTTACTATTGGTGTGAAAGTGTTTTTCTACTAACTAGAACTGCAGCTACTACTAGATAATGTTGCAAGAAGTCTGATTTTGTATTTCAGGTTCTGAAAATAAGCAAGACAAATAAATGCTAGCAAATAGGGGGAAAAATTTGAAAATAAATGACATACTTTTTCCACTTTTTCACCACCTAGGGAAGACATCTGATAGAACTAAGAGATGTCTCAGGATATTGTCTGATAGATTTAAATCGGGATCACCATACAGTTTTTAAAAATGTGTTTTTCACATTCTGGAATTTTTTCTCCTCCTCCTAGGCAAGTCTTTATCTTGAAAAGTCTTTATCTCCTTGAGAAAGGAAACATGTCAACCACTCCTACAAGTTCAGGAAACACTTCATTAATGACATTAATTCAATATAGCAAGTTCTCATACACTACAGTGATAAGTAAAAATGGCCTGAATGGCAGGCAGAATATTTCAAACTCAGTCTTTGAGAAAGGTTAATCTAAGGCACTGCTTTTTCATGTACTACTCAAATTGTATTAACTATGAAGAAAAGATTTAACATGGCATGAGAAAATAAAGCTAAGTTTATTAGGACTAAATTCAGTAATTATTTGGTTTTCTATATCTCTCACAGCATTTAATAAAACAATATTTAAACAAATGAGTATCTATTAAGTACTCTTACAATTTAGTTATCAAGAGACATAAGTCATTCCCAAATGAGTTTATAAATCATTTAATTAAAAAAAAAAAGTATAGCAATAAAATTATTTGTAAGTACTTAGTGCAGTGCAACAATAGGTTTCAGTTTCTCCTGTGCCAACAGTATCTTTACGACTACACAAGAAAAAAAGGAAATAATTGCATTCCTGTCCAATGTGAAATAGAGCCAAAACACTTCTACTCCATGAGTCATTGATCTCATCAATAGATTTAGACTGCCCAGAGGGGCACATTCTATTCGCCATCTCAGGAAATGTTATTTATAAGTTATTTGTTGGGTTGGTAAAACTTCTGCTTCTATCTCTTGCAATAAAAGCTAGGAAGGTATTTATCTTAGAAGGAACAGTGACGATACTTGAACACAACAACTCTATAGCTGTACATTTTTTTTTCTAATAAAGTAAACATTACATTTAATGTTTTTCTGTTCAAGATAATTTTCTTTTCATTGATAAAAAAGTCTTCCCTTTGATTATAAAGCTGCAGACTGAGACTAAACTGTGAAACTGAAACATTTGCACTTTTTCTATATCACTTTGATGGAATTCATTAGAATTCCTTTATCACTGTTGTTCTTCTATCTCACTTTCACATTTCTGTTTGAAGTGTCTATATATTCAGGAGTTAAGGAATCTGACTCTCACATAAGCAAAAATCTTCAAAGAAGGAGCACAATTCTTGGACATCTGTTTTCTTCCTTTCCAGCAAAGACAGTAAATTTGGGTATCATCTCAAGCAAGCCTCTTTGGTTTTCTATTTATCAGCTTTTACATTTGTAAAATATGACTGTTGACAAAATTCCTCTCATATTGCTGTTTGTGATCTGAAGGTAGAAAGTTTTACGTAAAAGTTATCTATTGCTTAAATTTAATGTTGGAACATAGTCATAGTAATTATTATTATGCTCTCATAGTTGCCATTGAATTGTTTCCTGGATATCAATATCAGGCTTCCACATATGTCACTGGATGCTAGCGATGGTCCTAGAGCTCTAGTAAAAGAAGGGCACCATCATATTGGGAGAAGGGTTCTGAAGCCCTTCTGGTGGCAGCTGTTAAGAAGAGAAATATTAGGGTGAACAGAGGTAGTAGTGACTAAAAAGAGAGAGAGAGAGAAAAAACCCATGTTACCTTGGGTTCTAAAATGCCCCAGAGTTATCTTTTGGTGTTCCTGTACTATTTCTAAATATGACCGTACACCTCAATTCTGTAAAAATTCAGCAGGGAAAAGTTGATTGTTTATATCCTGTTTCAAATCACCTTATTTAGATGAGGATTTTATTTGTGTTCCTTCCCACCGTGACTTTTTATGCGTTTGATAAGAGACCAGCACTGAAAAAAATATTTACAAATCACACAAACAGAACTCAGATTTCGTCTCTGGAGTCAAGTGAACAGGAGAGGACACATCTGGACATGAACAAGCTTCTTCAAAAGGAACAAGGATTTCCCTAACCCCTAAAATAATCTATAATCTGATGAGATGAAAGATGTGAGGTTGCAATCTCTCAGACTGAGGCTACAAAGCTTTGTCTCTTACCAGTTGGAAAAGTGTCGTAATTGCTGCCTTGTGATTCGAGAGCTGAGCGATAGCTGTTTTATGTTTGCTTGTGCTTTTTAAGGGATGTGCTCTGCTCATGTTCCTAATGTTGCAGGTGAGTACTCTCCATCAGTTTAAACAGTTATCACATATATCTAGATGCATTCATACCACTAAGGTGCTTAAATTAGTGGCCTGATCATCCTAGACTTCCTGGACAGTCAATGGAATAAAAGATTCCTTCAAAAGTGAGTCCTCCTGATCTGCACTGTCTCCTGTCTCTATTAACTGATGATGAAGTTAACTAGGCTCCTAACTTAGATTAGATACTTCATTTAAAAAGAGATGGAATGAACTGGAGCTTCGACATGCAGTTTGAAACAGGTTTCTAGATGAGGTAGAAGTTCACACATGTCTCTGGGTTTAACTTGTCTTATTAATTAGCGTTAGTCTGCTCATGTGAATGTTCTGACACAGTTATGTTCAGCATTGCCACGTTCAGAAGTATACCAATGAAATTTGAGACATGGTTTAGCAAACTCTTGATTGCAGAGAATGAATTTCAGGATAACTAAATTGTTAGACACTATTAGAAGCTACTTTTAGAATCTCTAGGGATGTGTTGAAAGAGACAGGAGATGGCAAAAAGAAAAAAGAAAAAAATGTTCAGCATTCTTTGGTTTAACAACACCTTTCAAAAATATGTGCATCCATGATAGGGAAGGTTGAAATGGGTTTACAACATCATCACTTCAGACACAAACCACAGACTAGACAGCATCTCTAAATCCTAGAATGGAGGAAAATAGGAGCAATTAGTCAGATATTTTATCCTGGAAAGTGTCAGAGAATCACAGAATGTTGTAGGTTGGAAGAGACCTTTTGGAGTTTATCTATCTTGCCCAACGCGCCTGACCAAGCAGGGCCAGCTGGAGCAGGCTGCCCAGGACCATGTTCATATGGTTTTTGAATATCTCCAATATTTTGCAAATGATGCTTATTTAAGTACTGTTTTCTTTGGTTAGGAATGATATAGAGAGCTTTGTGTTTAGAGCTTTGTCATGAGATCTAATTGAAATTGTTAGATGTGTTAGAACTCATAAAAAGATCGAGGTACGTTTCTGTTAGACTCCTAAACAACACATGGCTTTGGTAAAGACAGTAGTGTGATCATATTTTAATTTGAATACTTTGTATAAATGAGTTAAAGGAAATTTTTTTCAGAAGTATTTGAAAATATTTCTGAACACATTTTTTGTTGGTTTTCAGTTCTGCATACTGTTATTTCACTGTCGAATTACTACTTTTCTGAGACAGTACTTTTAATTTTCATTAAACTCATAATTTCAAATAAAATAAAATAATCAAATGGTATCTTACATGTTACAAGAGATCCTGGCTTGTTCTTTAATGTGCAGTTGCTGTTCTGTGGTAGATGAAGATGGAGGTCCAACAAAAGAAACCAATTCAAGACACTCTCAGTAGAGCTTAGATAGGGACTGAGAAGTCCAGCATGTTCATTGCAGAAACCCAGCAAATCTGTATAGAACTGAGAGTTTGTTCATTTCTACTACAATCAGCATCTATATCTTGAGATCACTGTCATTCCGTTCTTGACTTTACTGATAGATAACAGTGCCCATGTTAAAGAATAGCAGAAATTGTTTTACTGCCTCCATTTTTATGCTGATGAAGGGACAGGAAAAAGTATGTATCTTGGTGTAAATTTGGCAAATTATCAAAAGGTCAAATGGTCAATAATATTATAGAACTGCTGCTTAATACTTAATAAAAGTAAAATAATTTCTTACTTTTACTGTTAACCTGTTCTAAGGACAATCTAATTCAAAATAATTAACATTGAAAAATATCTCCCATTCATTTCGGGAGATCTACAAAGGCATCTACAAAGCCAAACTCTTAATATACATTTGTATGTTGGGGCATAATTTGATTTACTATTTCTTCTGTTTTCCACAAAATGTGCTAATGACATGTATAAAATTGATGAATACATATTCAAAAAGCCACAGAACAGATCTGAAGAATCCCTATTTGGCTGCAGCATGCAGGGCATATCTAGCTCTTGTCATTTCCCATATGAGCTGTGCTAATGTAGTACTTGTCATCCTAAGCTTCTTTTTGCTGTGCAGTTGGTCAGCCTATTGCATCTGCAAACTTTCTCTATAACCATCAAAAGACCAGCCTATGTCATGGCATTTTCAGAGCTCTCATCATCCAATCAAGCTAAAAATACCAAGAAAAGCAGTTTTTCTTGCAATATTACAACACCCTTGCTTCTTCCCCAGATGGAGATGAAACTAAAGTGTGATTTCAAAAATGGCAAAGAAAATGTGTGACAGACAGAAATGACAAGGCTTTGTCTACAGCTGGTGATACAATAAAGTGAAATGCCTTCCCATTGTCCCTAAGCAATATGTGTAGGGTTAGCTATGCTATCTTAGTTGAACATATTCATTGAGCTCAATTGGACCATAAGCAGAGAAGATTCACATGTGTATTAGTCTCTCAAACTATGAGACAACTGCATGCATGTTTAATTTTCCCCCCTATGATTCTGACATCTGTGAGTCGAGGAGGCCAAATGCAGCAGCATAAAAATGACTTGGCCATCTAGACTGCAATGTTACTACCCCAGGCAAGTGTTTCACATTTTTCAGTTCAGAACAGCTATACTAATAAAATTCTGGATTTATGGAAGTAAACTTCTTCAGTAAACTTTGTCCAATTAGATAATGGGGGGGGGGGGGGGGACACCACAATGAAAGAAATCAGAGGTTGGAACAAGTATCTTGTTGCGAGAGATAGTAAAAAATCAACTGGACAATGCCTTGAACAACCCGATCTGCTTCTGACCTGCTCTGAGTTGGGTGTTGGAGCAGAAGACCTGAGGTCCCTCCCAATCTAAATTATTTTGTGAGTCTATGATTCCATGCAAATAGAGTGCATGAAGCTGTTTATCTATTTGTTTGCAATTGTTGACTACACTAATGCTACTTCGACTTAAATGCTTGATAAAAGAATGCAGAAGTTTATATGGATAAATAATTACTGATAATAATATCAGACAAGATATCTAGGAAACACTTCCTGATGATGCTTTGCCAGATAACTCAGAAAGCCATTCTATTTCAGAGAAGAGTTGTCTGCAGTTGTCTCAGTTCTAAAAAAAGAAAAAAAAGTTTTAATAAGTAAACTTAAGGATGCCACCTCTCTGTAAATACAGTGATATGGAAATATCTAAAAATTCTATTAGCTCTTTCTCTGAACCACTGCCTTTCACTTTACCCTCAGAAAAAAAAAAAAAAAATCTGGTTTGTCAAAATTTTCTTGGTCAACTGACATCACAGTCAATTAATTCCCTCCAACACATTTCTATCTTTCAATATTTAACCTACCATCTCTTCAGTCCTACCTAGAGCCCCCTAAACAAATGAAAGGGATCAAAAGCCAATTGTATTTTGCTGCTGTTCTAGTCATTTCTGTACACATATACCTAATCTTTCAAACAGCTCTCACATAAGCAAACAAAACAGGATACTGACCTTAGAATATCATGGGAAGGTATATAATGTTACAGTAATCCAATTCATAGCGCTGACTTCTGTAGACAATTCTGTATGTAATGTTACTTAAGGAGGAAATGAAGGGACTGAAAAAATCTAGTTTTGCCATTTGAGATGTATTTATGTTCTACGTAAGTACCTTTTTTATTGCACAGAGATCCAGTATAAAGCCAAGGACATGGCTATTAAAACTCTCTGGATCATTTCTAGGAGGGGGAAGAATACTGGCATTGTTGTGGTTGTTATTTGTTATCAGCCACCTTCTTAACAGGATGCAGAGGATGAAGGCTGGCAGCCAGAGGACTTCTGATGTTTGTTTGTGGAAAGCCTCGTCTGCATGGTGGATTTCAACCATCAAGACATCTACCAAGTCAACACAGTGTAGTGCAAGCAAGCCAGGAAGATTCTGTGCACAATTCATCAATTGTGTTGATGACAATTTCCTAATATAAATCCTAGAAGGGCCAGTCAGCCTATCTTGCTGGCTAACATTAGCCAGCTAAAGCTAACATTAAAAAAGCTAAGATGATACCCATCCCCCTTAAATGCAAAAAAGGAAGATCCAGAGATCCAGGGCTTCAGTCTCTGGAAAAATTGACAAGCTACAGGCAAGAAAGTATCAGAAAGATCTGAATTTACCAAAGCTAGATCAAACCTGACCACCTTGATTGCTTTCAGTGTTGAAATCACTGGTTTTGAAGAAAAGTGGGAAACAGTCAATATAATATACCTTGAAAAATCCTTTCATAACGGTTTTTGGCACAGTCTCTCATTTCTATTCCCTCTTAAGGTGAGGAAGCATGGGCTAGATGAATGCATGATTAAACTATTTAAAAATATCCTGAAGCACTGGGTTCGAAAAATATTAATCAATGATTTGACAATCAGCTACTGACAAACAGAGAATCCCACAGATGGTATCGGTGCCAACATTTTTCCATTTCTTCATAAAACAGAATGCACACACAGCAAATCTGCAGATTTGAAGAGTCCTTATTTTCTACTCTTATTTCCTTGGTCAAAATATATATTTATATGTACTAGGAATGTGAATAAAATGCTTTAAGCAATTTTCAACTTTTTTTGGTGCTTAAGTCTATGAAATTGTTATCATATGACAATTAAAATATTAGGCATTCTACAGTTTGAATATGGTTATGAAACACAGAATATCCTCCATCAGCTCTTATTTCCTGTTTTTATGGTCATGTACTTGTTGTGTTTAATATCATAAGGAGCTGCAACACACTGGCTGGCAACATAAACCCCAATATAAATTAAAATAATTATGCAGAATGTTTAGAGAAAACATTCCCCTGGATTTTGCTATAATTCACTATGAAACAATCCAGTAATTCAAAACAGATAGCATTAATGACAAAAGATAGCTTTATCTAAATGGAGTTTTGAATATTCTTACTTCAGAAATACCATGTGTGATTTGGTATTCACTTATAAATATATAACTCTCTGGATATGGATAATTTAACCTCCTCTCTCCCCCCTCCCCCCAAATTTGTGGAATACTTAATGTTTCAATAATTATCTGAAAATGAATAGCCTTTCATGGATAGCTTCATCACGAACATCTTTCTCCCTTTGAAAGCAGTACTTTGTTGTTGATTACAAAGAAAGAAGATCAAAATTACAATAGAGAAATGTAGAAGGGAGGAAACCTCTACTTAGACAAGGTGGTATCTCCCTCCTGAATGGCCATGGGATAATCCAGAACTTAATGGGAAGAAAACCTAGACCATGAGGCTTTGAGCAACCTGGTCTAGTGGAGGGTGTCCCTGCCCATAGCAGGGGGGTTGGAACTAGATGATCTTTGAGGTCCCTTCCAACCCTAACCATTCTACGATTCTATGATTCTGTGAGACCCTGAAAATGCTAACTCTATAAGAACAAGAAACAAGTCTCAAGCTAGAGTCCCTCATAGACACTCCCAGAATTTTCTGCTACTCCTCTAAGAGCGTATGGACCTACATGACACACAATTTTATCAAGAAGGTAAGAACTCACTCTTCCTGCCTCAGAGACTGAGGCGAGTGAAACAAACAGAACAAAATGGGCCAACCTATTTTTTTTTTTTTTAAAAGGGATTTTATTGTCGTCTTTAAGGGAAAAGCAAGGGAAAAAGAGCCTATAAATATGATCCCAAGAGAAATCAAACAGTTCTGAGTTGTGTTTCTGATCTCTTTTTTCATATTATTGCTGGCCCAGGAATTGTACAGCGAATTTGATTTCCACAGCATAGGGAAACGAGAAGGTTTGTCAGCTGATACCAATGTCATAGCCTCTAGCCACCTATACATTTGCAGTTCCATCTTGACCATCCCTAGCCAGATTTCACGTTCTTTTTTCCCCATGCTGTGGAAATCAATCAATCAGATGCAATGATATCATTGCTCCAGCAGTGCAAAACAGTGCACTTTCTAGATCTGTACACACAACCTGTACAATTCCTGATGTAATGTGTGCAGTGACATTTACTTCTATATTCTGTTAATACATATATTTAGTAATTTAAACTATATCTAATAGATATGTTTTGATCTATTGTGCCCATGATATTGCCCTTGAGAAGAATATCATGACTGACACTCATTACCAATTTTGGAAATATTTAGCCAGATGTTAACTTCAATGTTGACACTTGGAAGTGTGAATGACATGTGAAATTGGCAACAAAGTTTGAACCCACAAGAAACAAGCAAACCAAATAGATTTAAAAAAACCCTTTCCCATAAAATGACTATGAGTCAACCAGAATGACAAATTCTGGAGTTTTTAAAGGAGAACTAGAAAAGCTTCAACCAAAGACACAGGATCAAAATTAATTTTAGCTACCTGACAAAGATTTCAGGATCATGATAAGGGTAAATCTAGGAAGCAGTTCAGAGGCTCTGAACTCCAGTTTCAGAGAGGCATCTTGCTAGAGGTCAGGGAAAATTGCCTAAGTCTGTGCAGGATATGGTTTGAAACATATCCTCTGTTGACATTGCCCACCTATGCTGTCTCTGAATTCATGCTAAATTTTCCTTGTTCTGCACTTGGAAGTAGGCCATAGCTCAGAAGGTGAGCTTATTGGTGTCCAGATTTCAATTTGTTGATTAAGGTCCAGTTTTTCATATCTTGTCCAATCCAATGAAATTTTTGAATATGAAGAGGCGATAGATTTGGTTTCATATGTAATTTTAAAATGTTACAACCTGTAAGAAAAAAACGTGAAAAAAAATCCAGCATTTGCAAAAAGGCAAAGTGATCTTATAGTTTCAGCATTTTGCTATTTCCCTGATGCTCTTTCAAGTTATAATCATTTCCAGAGTCTCCAGTAGGAAACAAAAGTAATTTTTTTCTTTTTCCATTAAAACTAAAATCAAACTTGTGAATAAGCTGAGCGAACATCCACTAAAAGAAAATTTTCCCTGCAATTTTCTTTCTATACAGCACAGAACTACCACTATGACAAAAGAAATATTTCAATAGCTGAAAACCGTTCAAATACAAGTTTTAAGCAAACATTTAAGCATCATCTTCCTGTTGTAGAGACTCTGACCAGGACTGTTGTTTTATTTTAACACATAATGTGGCAAAGTTAGTATGATAAAATTAATATCTCTACTTTGCATATAAAGCATTCCTAGAGATACTTCTACTGAAATTCACCAAGGCAAGCATATTTCATACCCATTAGTCTTGAATTATAATTGAAACATTCAAGCGCATGATTCAAACTTAAACTACTACTTATTGTAGTAGAAAAAAGTGTAAATGGATTTGTATATGAATCATTAATTCAAGTCAGAATTGGAAATCTTGGGTTATAACAGAAGAGAAACAACATTTTTAACCCTTAGCTTACTTGTAGAAATAAATGAACAAAAATAGATGTAAGAATATAATAGATTTTTTTTTCTGATGAGACTGATATACTGCAAAATGCTTTAATTTCATCATTATTTTGTATGATGACCTTTGCCAATAGCTCCACAAACACCTAAGGTTTATGTCAAATGTTTTATAAATCCACACTGAGGGCTTAAATTAGGCCACCCTTATTGCCACTGAGCAATGACTATTCAAAAAAAAAAACCAAAAAAATGGGTTAAATGCTCTTACAACAGCTATAGTAGGAGTTATTTCTCTATGGAAGTGTTTGTTACAAAGGGAAAAAAATAGCATGCACTTAGTCATGTGAAATGCAGATGGCTAGAAATGAGCAGACAAGCAGGATCAATCAAAACTGGACTCTTGCTTCTCTGAAAAGACACCCAGCACACTAAAAAAAACACAAGCAGGGAGGTAGTACTATCTGAGTCTGGATGCAATTACATATTATCTCATGCAAGTAAGTTATAAAAGCAGGACTGAGCTTAGTGATATCCATCAGGAGTAAGATATGCTGTAGAAATGTTCCTTTGAAATAGTAAATAATTTTTCTCCTGTGGCTGGTTTCAACACGTGAATTTAGAGAATCACTCAAAGCAATAGCATTTTCAGTGAGAATTTCCTATGCAACAAACAGAGTTGGTGAAAACATATCTAATGTTTCAAATAAACAGACCTAAATGCTACATAATACTCTACGTTAGTAATTATGAAATCACTTTACATAGGAGGTTAGTACTGTCTTCGTTCACAGAGAAGGCCAATTCGGCTATTCAGATTGCACAACTTTCTACTAGTTGTATGGTAAGCCACTGGCAGAATTGAAAAGGAAACCCCAAACCTAATCTATTTACTCTGCAATAGATCATGACTGCTTTACAATGAAAGAAGATCCTTTCTCTAAGGTTATAAAGATCTATGTTCTATAAGAAGCATAGCCTACCTTCCCATCTTAGAAATAAAATTCAGCTAAAATAGACATCATAAAATCTGCATTCATGAATTTGCTATCTTCCTAACTCACCTCCTTCTAATTTGAATTTCTTTTGGGAAATCTCATGAGATTAGCCTTATTTTTGAGATTTTCAGAAGCTGTTCTCAGATATACCAGATTAAAGCTAGTGTACAATGGTATTTTCCTATATGCTCTTTCTCCTTTTGCTTTCACAAGTTGATTTCCAGGGGAAAAAATATGCAACTATTTCAGAGGAAAAAAGACAACACTGCAGGCTTTTGGAATGACCTTCAGCAATACTACCCAAAGTATAATATTCATGCCTTAAGCTACAACTCAACAACAAGAAAAGCTTCTATAGGTATGTTAGTGATGAAAGGAGGACAAGGGAAAATGTGGGTCCCCTCCGGAATGAAACAGGCAACCTGGTTACCCAGGATATGGAGAAGGCTGAGGTACTCAACGACTTCTTTGCCTCAGTCTTCACTGGCAAGTGCTTGAGCCACACTGCCCAGGTCACGGAAGGCAGGGACTGGGAGAATGCAGAACCGCCCACTGTAGGAGAAGATCAGGTTTGAGAATATCTAAGGAACTTGAAGGTGCACAAGTCCAAGGGACCTGATGAGATACATCTGCTGGGCCTGAGGGTACTGGCAGATAAGGTGGCCAGGCCAGTCTCCATCATATTTGAGAAGTCCTGGCAGTCTGGCAAAGTTCTCACTGAATGGAAAAGGGGAAACATAACCCCCCTTTTTAAGGAGGGTAAAAAGGAAGACTCAGGGAACTACAGGCCGGTCAGTCTCACCTCCGTGCCTGGCAAGATCATGGAGCAGATCCTCCTGGAGACTGTGCTCAGGCACATGGAAAACAAGGAGGTGATTGGTGAGAGCCAACACGGCTTCACTAGGGTCAAATCATGCCTGACAAATTTGGTGGCCTTCTATGATGGGGTTACAGTGTTGGTGGAGAAGGGAAGGGCAACTGATGTCATCTACCTGGACTTGTGCAAGGCATTTGACCCTGTCCCGCACGGCATCCTTGTCTCTAAATTGGATGGACCATTCAGTGGATAAGGAATTGGCTGGATGGTCGCACTCACAGAGTTGTGGTCAACGGCTCAATGTCCAAGTGGAAAACAGTGACGAGTGGTGTTCCTCAGGGGTCGATACTGGGACCGGCACTGTCCAACATCTTTGTCAGTGACATGGACAGTGGGATCGAGTGCACCCTCAGCAAGTTTGCGGATGACACCAAGCTGTGTGGTGTGATGTGGTGGACACGTTGGAGGGAAGGGATGCCATGCAGAGGGACCTTGACAGGCTGGAGAGATGGGCCCATGCGAACTGTATGAAGTTCAACAAGGCCAAGTGCAAGGTCCTGCATGTGCGTCGGCACAATCCCAAGCAAAACTACAGGTTGGGCTGAGATTGGACTGAAAGCAGCCCTGAGGAGAAGGACTTGGGGGTATTGATTGATGAAAAGCTCAACATGAGCCAGAAATGTGTGCCCACAGCCCAGAAAGCCAACCGTGTCCTGGGCTGCATCAAAAGAGGTGTGACCAGCAGGTCGAGGGAGGTGATCCTGCCCCTCTACTCCACTCTTGTGAGACCCCACCTGCAGTACTGTGTCCAGCTCTGGGGGCCCCAGTACAGGAGAGACATGGAGAAGTTGGAGTGAGTCCAGAGGAGGGCCACGAAGCTGATCAGAGGGCTGGAGCACCTCTCCTATGAGGACAGGCTGAGAGAGCTGGGATTGTTCAGCCTGGAGAAAAGAAGGCTTGGGGAGACCTTATTGCAGCCTTCTAGTACCTGAAGGGGCCTGCAGGAAAGATGGTGAGGGACTGTTTTTCAGGGAGTGTAGTGACAGGACAAGGGGTAATGGGTTTAAGGTGAAGGAGGGTCGATTTAGATTAGATGTTAGAAAGAAATTCTTTACTGTGAGGGTGGTGAGGCACTGGAACAGGTTGCCCAGAGAGGCTGTGGATGCCCCATCCCCGGCAGTGTTCAAGGCCAGGTTGGATGGGGCTTTGGGCAACGTGGTCTAGTGGAGGGTGTCCCTGCCCATGGGCAGAGAGGTTGGAACTAGATGATCTTTAAGGTCCCTTCCAACCCAAACCATTCCATGATTCTATGATTCTATAAATATAGAGCCATAAAAGCAAGCATAGATGGAATCTTACAGTATTAAAATTCTTACTGCCAAACTGTTTTAAAGTTAAGACTGATTAACTCATGAGTATGTCTAGAGGAGAGCAATATCCCAACCCACAAGCCTTTCATTATTTCTTTTCTCCCTTGTCTAGTTAAGGAGGAGGAGTGATAGAGCAGCTCTGGTGGGCACCTGGCCTCCAGCCAGGGTCAACCCACCACATACTTGCAAAATGATTCAGTCTTACACTTTATCACATCAATAATGAATTTCAATTCCATCAAAGCAATATCAATGTCTATAGAGAAATAATACCCTGCTAACAACTCATAATTTCCATCTATATAATTTTTTTTTTCTGAAACTGCCATATTTCCATTTCTTTTTCTTCCTCTTCCATATTTTTTCTAGATTCTCTGCTCTTGTCAATGTCTCTGAAGTTCTCTTCCCACACAGTAGTCCCCAATTCCAGTATTTCTTGACCTGCTATCAGAACCTCAGACATAAGGTATCTACATATTTTGAAACTGTATCTCAATTTGGCATTATGTTCCCTCTAATTTCCCCTTCTACCTCTTTAGCAGCTCTTTCAGTGTACCTTATGCTTGATCTCTTTCATCCCTTAATCTTTCAGAGAGGCTTTCATTCTTTGTCCTCATCTCTGTCACCTGTAATATTTTGTCTCTACCTTATCCTGAGGACACAAATTCAACACTGATCTCTGTACTACTGACTCATGGATCTATCTCTATTTCACACCTATTTTCTTCTGTTCATACAAAAAAGTCTGCCTAGCATTCTTTGTGGACAGCCAACATATTCACATTGTCTTCCTGAAAGTCCTCTCCATATTATCCCTTATTTACTTTAGAGGATGTGACCTTCCTTGTCATGAAGACAATAGGTTTCAATGTCATCTTTCATGCAGACTTCTTTCTACAAGAGAACATCCAGCATATGGCTAGGTTTTTCTTTGTTTAGATAAATCTGAAACTCAATCTTCCCTATCCAGGAATAATTAGTTATTTCAACTTTACTCAAAATCAGCTGTGTAAGTTTTTAACTTAAAAACTACCTCCCTCACTAAACCTTCAAACACATTTTCCTCAACCTCTCCCCTAAAAAATGAGAATTACTATTCTTGTATATAAAAGGTGGTTTCAAGTATAATTTCCTATTTCTATTTATTCCTTTCTATGCTAAGTCCTCCTGTAATAGTGGTTTCCAATGTCTATGTTCCTGATGTCTGCTTTATTTCCTATATATCATGAAAAAGTTGAGAGACCACTTTTAAAGAATCATTTAACTGTGGCTTTATTTGGTAAAATTTTGTGCAGTAGTGGGGTGAAGAAGGATCTCGAGGCCTTCTGAGACTACTTGTTAAAATTCTCCCGAAGATCTCAAGAAAAGGTTGGAAAGAGTCTTCTACCTCTGACAGTCTGCTGCCAGTCTTGGATGAGTTAAGTAGCAATAAATTATACCTACAAACATACCTTAACTTGACAGAGGTGAAGAAAGTGTTGGGAAGCTCTGCCTTTTCAGCACTGTTCATGACTAATTCACTTCTGTTTAACAGTGGGCCAATATTATTCTTCTGCTTCTGCTTGTTTATGTACCTGAAAAACCCTTTCTTATAGTTTTTGGTATATCTAGTGAATTTCAAGTTGAGCTGAGCTTTTGCTTTTCTAACTGCATTTCTGCATGCCCTGGCAATGCCCTTGTAGTTCTCAATGGGTATTTGTCTGCTTTTCATCTCTGGTACGCTCCTCTTTTGGTTTTGAGCAAACTCAGAAGCTTGCAGTTAAGCCAAGGGGATCTCTTACTCTGCCTACTTCCCTTACCTTTAAAGGGGATAAACTGTTTTTGTGCTTCCCAGAGAGCGCACTTGAAAACTGCCAGTACTTGCTATCTCCTTTATCCTCCAAGGAAGCTTCCCACGGAATCCCTCCCAATTGAGCTCTGAGCATGCTGAAGTTTGCTCTTCTAAAATCTAAAATCTTTGTCTTAGTACTAACCTTCAGCATGCTCAGCAGGATCCCATACTCCACAATATTGTGATCACTGCAGCCAAGGCTATCACTAACCAAGATATTACAAAACAGGTTTTCTTGGTTTGTGAGTAGCAAGTCCAGCAATGCCTCATTCCTGGTTGGCACACTAACAGTCCTCTACACATTCCAGGAACTTGATGGATGACATGCAAGATGCTGTACTGCTCCTCCAACAAACATCTGGGTAGTTGAAGTCACCCATAAGAAACAGGGTCTGTTGACCTGAAGCTTGCTTAAGTCACTCAAATATTGCTTTGTTTGACTTATTGTTTTGGTTTGGAGGTCAGTAGCAGATGCCTACTGTAAGATCCCTTTGGAGGTCACCCCTCTGATCCTGACCCAGAGGCAATTGACAGGGTTTCCACAATCACATCAGTTGACTTCTATACATTCAAGGTTGTCCTTAACATAGGGAGTGGCTCCTCCTCCTCTTCTTCCCTGCCTTTCTTTATGAAACTTCCTACAGTCATCCATCACGATCCTTCAGTCATGTGAGTTGTCCCCCTGTGTTTCAGTTATTCCTATGATATCATAATTTTCTGGCTGAGCACGGAGCTCTAGTTCCTTCTGTTTGTTCCCCAGCCTGCGTGCATTGACATACATACCCTTCAGGTGGTTTGTCTTCTGGTTCACATTGTGGGAGGCAGCTAAAGAACATTGTTGCTGCTCTGGTTGGGCTGACTTATTCCCCAGATGGTTGCACTGATGTGAGCATTGCCACTTTGGACCCTGCCCCCTGAGTCCTTCAGTTTAAAACCTGCCTCACCAAGTTGGCCAGCCTGCTGCCAAAGATTCTTTTGCCTCTTCTAGACAGGTGGATCCCATCCCTCCCTAGCAGGCTATAGACATTAAAGAATGTCCCACTGTCATAAAAGCCAAAGCCCTCACAATGGTACCAGCCACAAAGCCAGAAGTTGATTTGCATTATAGGCCTATTTCTAGCTGCACCCTTTAACTGGTGAAATGGAAGAAAAGATAACGTGGGCACCAATACTTTTTGCTTGCACGCCCAGGGCTTTGTAGTCTTCCTTGATTCTGCCCAGGTTCCAGCTTGCAGTGTCATTTGTACCCACACGAAAGACTAGCAGTGGATAGTAGTCTGTGCTCTTGACAAGTTGTGGCACCCTCTCAGCAACATCTCAGACCTCAGCTCCCGGAAGGCAGCATACCTCTTGTTACTCTCTGTCAGGCAGGCAGATGGGCTCCTCAGTGCCCCTTAGCAGAGAGTCGCCTACTATGAGCACTTGTCATTTCTTTTTGTGGTATCCGCTGCGTGCTGCTGGTACAGTTTCTCCTTCAGACCTTGCTTGGGGGTGTCTACAGCTGTTAAAGCTTCACATCTTGTTTTGGTTGTAATGCTGGAGGGTGGGGACTGAAGCAGAGTCCTGCTTTTGTGGGTCACCAAGGTCCGAGGTGCCTCATTCTCTGGTGTCCACCACAGGAGCATGGTTCTGAAACCACTCAGCTAGCTCCTTCTTCTTCCCCCAATACTGTGCTGCCTTTGAACTGTTTCCTGCAACTAGTCATCTGATGCAACAGGTCATCAACCTGTGCACATCTTTTGCAGGTACTTGTATTTTCTCCAGGAGAAGGATCTGGGTACTCATTGCAATCTACCATCTGTACTGGAGTCTCCTTCCTTACCAGTTCTGTCTGGGTGGAAGCATCAGACATCTCAGGGGCTTTCTCAGTAGAAACACTGGGTTTAGCTCTGAGGTGACTGCCTACCATTATGGCAGAGACCTCTTGAGCTGGTAGGGTCACTACGCCCCTCCTGTGCGTTCTTATGTGTGACCTGCCCACACACCCTGGCTGACGCACCACATTCTCTCTGCCTGTTCTGTTTGCAGCGCTCCTGATAACTAGCGCTCCCTGCTTTTTATAGGTGGTCATGGTTGCTCTAGCAATGCCCAGTCCTCATCAGCATCTCCTGCAAGAGCTGCTAGCTCCTGGTGGTGGGTGTCTCTGTGGTCCTGGCATTTCCCGGCCTCAGGAAAACCCCCTGTGCAATGAGATCTGCTGCTTCACTGTAGATCAGGCCAGCACCAGAGCAACTCCCCTCAGCAACTGACTACTAGTTTTGATTACACCAAATCTTTCATTAAGTTTATTGGCTTAAAGGCCAAATGAACAGTTTGAGCAAATCACAGAATCATCGAATCATAGAATGGCCTGGGTTGGAAGCAACCTTAAATATCATGTAGTTCCAACCCCCCTGCCGTGGGCAGGGGCACCTTCCTCTAGATCACGTTGCTCAAAGCCCCATCCAACCTGACCTTGAATACTTCCAGGAATGGGGCATCCACAGCTTCTCTGGGCAATCTGTTCTGATGCCTCGCCACCCTCATAGTGAAGAATTTCTTCCTAATATCTAATCTAAATCTACCCTCCTTCAGCTTAAAGCCATTATCCTTTGTCCTAGCACTCCATGCCCTTATAAACAGTCCCTCTCCAGCTTTGTTGTAGATCCCCTTTAGGTACTGGAAGGCTTCAATAAGGTCTCCCCAGACCCTTCTCTTCTCCAGGCTGAACCACCCCAGCTCTCTCAGCCTGTCTTCATAGGAGAGGTACTCCAGCCCTCTGATCATCTTTGTGGCCCTCCTCTGGACTCACTCCAACAGCTCCATGTCCTTCTTTTGTTGGGGGCCCAGAGCTGGACGCATTACTCCAGGTGAGGTCTCACGAGAGTGGATGGGGAGAATCACCTCCCTCAACCTGTCGGTCATGCTTCTTTTGATGCAGCCCAAGATACAGTTGGCTTTCTGGGCTGCAAATATGCATTACCGGGTCATGTTGAGCCTCTTCAACCAACACTTCCAAGTCCTTCTCCTCAGGGCTGCTCTCAATCCATTCTTCATCCAGCCTGTAGTTGTGCTTGGGATTGCCCTGATCCATGTGCAGGACCTTGCACTTGGCCTTGTTGAACTTCATGCAGTTTACACAGGCCCACCTCTCAAACCTCTCAAGGTCCCTCTGGATGGCAATAATCAAAAATAAATGTGTTTCGCTTTGTCTTTCTCTGTGACAAAGTGTTAATATGAAAAAATTACCTTTTTTTCTTGGGGAAGTCAAATTTTGCCTTCATTTTTGCTTCCCTATTTTCTGTTTCAAACATGAGCTGTTTTAAATTGGAAACAGTTGTATCTCACTACAGTGGCAGGCATCTTGAGTTGGGTCATATAACCCCTGGGAGCAAGCAGTCTGTACATCCACTACTTTTTTGCTAAACATTCTGTACTATTGCCCCTTCATTGCTCTTAGAACTGTGTGCGTCCTGGCAGCAGTTTTCTATGCAATGTCCATTCAGATGAAACATCAGAACATCCTACTAGGTGAAGACATCTCACAGATGTACAGTATCTGCTTACACAGTCTCTTCAAAGAATTTTTGCTCTGCAAGCTGTTTCTGAATGATGTTATACCAGGCTAAGAGTAAAAAACTGATTTAGGGTCTAGTCTCTTTGTATCTCATAGTAAATGTAGGCATCTCATAGGTCTAGATTTTGGTGTGTTTCATCAAAGCCACTTCCTGCTGCACCCATTCTCCCTACTTCACACCTTAGTACATGAAACTTACAAGGAACGTGGAGGAACTCTGTGAAGTTTTAGTCCTTGAACTTCCCAGCTGAGTGAGCTACAGAAGTTATGGATTGTTTCATGTTTCACATGGTAAAAATAAAAGTAGTGCCTTGCCATTCCTGCACTGAACTCTGAGTGGTTTTAACAATGAGCTCAGAACTTCCGTTGTATCACCACTGTTAACAAAAATGAACAGTTTTACAACTCAGATTCTTGACAAAGACTTTGAACAAATGCTTATTTTATTTAGATTGTTTGGACTAGATGTTGCATTCAATTTTAGCCCTATGTAGGACATCTTATTTGAAAGAAAAATACTCCTTGTTCTATCTCTTTTCAAAAATGGGGGGGAGGAATTAGTGTAGTGCTTACTAATTCCTTTATACCTGGAATACACCTGTAAAGCTCAGACATGAGGCAATGAGAATATGTTCAGTATGTCTTACTCCTCTGCTGAAAGCTATTTAGGAATAATTAAAAAACCAAAACCAGCAGCACCACCAAGAAAAAAGCCCCAAAGCAAGCCATAAATAGGCACAATACAAATATTTCTTTAGAAATGCCCACCTCAATACCTAGTAAAGACTTTCTTCCCTCACACAGCTTCCTTTGCTCTTTCTCTTTCAGTGCGTGTCACAAACAGAAATCTAAGCATACACACACAGAAATATAAACATGATGAAGAACAATGGCTTTGGTTACTTTTATGAATTGTACAGCTAGAATAGTTGCAGACTGATGCTCAAATTTGGTTTCAGAATTAAACAAGGTTGCAATGCTTGTTACAGAATCCTCTGCAGCCTGTCCAGAATCATGTAAGAAAAGGAGTCTGCAAGAGAAGTGGTTTCTAAACTTTCCATGTTGCAGAGGCCCAAATCCACGTTTTAAATTGAATTACACTGGCACTCTCTGAACATCATACAAGGAAATACACAGGAAAAACCTGCTAAAATAAACATAACTCTTGACTAGTTGAACTTTGTTGTGATATCAAGGAATTACAGTGCTAACCAGCATTAATTGTGCCTTGTGGTGGTGGTGAAGATGACTGTCATAAGATCAGATTTGAGGGAAAATAAAAAAAATCTGGCTAATCACAAAGAGAAAAATAATTTTAGAAAACAAACATTATTAACTTGAGTATGGGAAACATTTTCAAACACTTGGTATACTTTTATAATTGGACACAGGGAAAAAATTAATTTGTTATTAGCTTTTCTACAATACTATGATCTTTCCTCTCAAAAATAAGTAAAAGTTTGTTAAGGCTTTCCTTATATATGTATTTTCAGAAATGTTAGTTTATTACTCTGTATCTTTCCATGACTCCATCTGAGGTGGAGATGAAGAGGTTATCTTTCAACAGCTTCTGTCTGGATAGTTTGTAGACATTAAAGACTTTGACTCATGTACGGAATGAATTAATTTGGGACAGCTGAAACAGTTTCCATTCCTGCAGTCTGCCTTCCTATCTCCTGCCAGGCATATCAATGTAAAGTATATTAAAGTTAGTGCTGGTTTATGTTAGCATAACAGTCTGTAAACTATGATGGTTCATCAGCAGCCATGCCTTTCACAGCCTGCTCAGACATCCCTGCTGTGGGAGTGTAAATTTATGGCAGAGAAGTGGGATGGAGAACTGGGGATGGTAACTACTGTAGCTCGACAAATTTAAACCAATGCTGTGAATGACTCAGCATCTGCAGCAAGAACAGAACACCTCCTAAACTTCATTGTAACTGGCATTTTCAGTTCCGAAAACACAGATGATGTCTGGTTGAGTTTTTTCCCTGGGCATAACAGGAATAGCTGTATTCAGCATTATTGCAGTGCATGCTTTAGATTATGTTCTTGAACCTTAGGGCATGCAAGTTTAGCTAGGGCCACTGTTTTTTTCGTGTCATGTTTTTCTATGTCCTTTGCTAACACACTTGAATTTAATTTCAGCTCCCTTCCAGAGATATAACTCTTGGAAAGCAAAACTTCATAGACTGTTAATAGAAACTTGTGAAAAAATTAAATAAGAATGATGAACCAGTAACTAGAAATGTAATAAAAACAAGTCAGTGTTCAGAGAACTTAGGAAAATACAGAAATACCTGGGTGCTATATTGAAGAATGTCCCTTCAGAACAAAGCTGAAATGCTGCTTCCATTATCACTACAAGAATATATGACTTGTTTCATCTGTTTTCTCAGAACAGCTTTGAAGAATTAAAAAACAAAAGGCATTTGGATGTTCGTATCTATATAACAAAAGGTTAAGCAGTATAATTTTTTGGATCCTTGAATATAATGAATGGTGCATGAAATATACTTGCCAAAACTAACACATCACTACTTTTAAGTGACAAAACAGCATGGGTACCTGTAAATATTAATGTATTTTAAGGAAATTAATATTAAAACAATAAGAACTTTTTGTTATTTTGTCAAATCTGAAATAAAACAACCTAGAAAAACCATATCTACGTCCTACGAGTGGCATACAACTCTACAGACAGCATTAGAAAATATAGGCATATACGTAAACTGCATCTGTTACTTTCAGAAGGTACTGTGTTACCCCACTATAAGACCTTTTAGAATACACATGTTGTGATAGCCATAGGGAATGGTAAATTAATAATAATTATTATTGGAAGAAACTTCTAGACTTACATTAGTAACGATTATAGATTTAATGTCTTTTTAGATATGTTTAACAAACCTGTTTGAATTCTGTCTGCAATTACAAGGAAAATATGAGAGGTTTTTTCTTCTTTGAAAATAAAAAGTAACTACCTACTTTACTATTTATAATTTTCATTCATTTATTTGTTCAAACAGAATGCATGCTACCTGCATAAACACAAGTAACTGAAAGAAAAATATCTGATTCATCTTATTTAAGAGACGAAAATAAATATAATATTTGATGTCTAATATAAAAATCCACTTTTCTATACATCTGTCAATTTCCAGGGAAAATAAAAGCTGCAGAGACAATACCTACTAACTAAAGACACATCTAGGGAAACAAGAGATTATTAGACCACCATTATACAAACAGAAGAGATATTATGTTAAATCTCCTGACAGGATTCTCATGGATGTATAGAATGTTACTAGGTTAATATCTTTATTTCAAAGCTGTACATAAAACATGTTTGAGCCTGGCTGTTATTGCATAGCAGACATCATGTGGGGACATAGAGATCCTCTTCAGGACAGAGTCTAGTCATCCATGTGCTTACTCCCTGATAGTTAAGATTAGCTCCACTCTGAATACTTCCTTTCAAACTTTTATGGCAATATGAAAGCACCATATGGATTTTACAGAGCATTTCCTGCCTCAGCCAGCCAGCCTGCAATTGCACATCTCCAGCCCTCATAGGACAGTAGTTTTCCCTCAGATCTGCTAGATGACCTGTTTGTATGGTATCCTTTGACCTACTTCAGTCTAAAAATTGAAAAGTTAGTCTAACAAGCAGGGTTTTGCTAGCACTATTAATTTTGACAGCAACAAATAAGGCGCCATTCACAAAGCAGCTTAGTAGATAAATTGGAGGGGATGAAAACCTCCCTGTGGACATAGTGACAAGCAGCTGGTATGGAGAAATCTTTCACTGACACAGCTGCAGTGGGAAGACAACATCTGATCAAGTCCTGAGTTTAAGGGAAAAAAAAAAAAGCCAAATCAAACAAAACCAGCTTTGCTTTATTCTTTCTGGGAAAGAAGCAACCTTTATTCATTGTGAGGTAAAGATGCCATGCAAAAATGAAGTTTGCAACCATAAGTTCGGTGTTTGGGATTTCACTTCAGTAACAACAAATTCATAAGGGTTTAAAGCCAGAAGACACCATAATGTCATCCAGTCTGATGTCCTCTAGAAAATATATCTTGACTTGACAGTCATTAATTGAGGGAAATGATTCTGCAAAATCCACATAGCATTTGGGAAGCTGGCTTGCACACTGTTGAAAATGGTCACTTGGTTTTATGAGGAGTCTGGGACACACACAAGCGAAAAACTTACTATTTAAATTCGTTGCCTCTTTTCAATAAAGATTTACTAGATCAAGTTTAGATGTATTCTGAATTTGCATATTTTCTTCAAAACTTTGTTTCTGCAGAAAGTCCAAAATGTGCAAACACTTGCACTGTTCATATATAAAAAGGAGTTTTTAACTGCTCTGTTGATGTTTCATCATCAAAACACAGAGGTTAAAGCTGAATATTAACCTGCTTAATTGTGCATATTTTAGCTTTTATACCACATAGGATACTGTATGTAAAGTATCCTGCTGTTCAAAGACCTCCATAATGCTGTGTACAATAAGGAAGGTTAATGACTCTAGAATTTCCTGGCATTTGCCAGACTGAAACAGACCTTTAATGCAGTGTTCATGCAGGTTTTGTTGTGTGAAAGATAATGTTGTGGGAATTAGGTCTGAGTACAAGAATTAACATTGCTTAGCCTTTTAGGAAGTGCCAGGAAAGTGTTTGAGATGATGGCAAAAGCAGGCAGAGTGTCACTTTCTGCACAGAGGATACCACAACCAGTACGCCGAGCTCTCCTGGTGTTGAACTCTGGGCCCCTGTTTCTCATTGTGGACTGACCCTCTGGATTTGAAAAACTATCCTGGAAAATCTTGCAGTTGTTCCACTTCATTTGGTCACAGCATGACTGATCAAAGCAGTGTGAAAAATAAGCAACCAATCATCAGCTTCAAGCTTTTGATAAAGACTAATTTTTTCTTTTTTTCTTTCTTTTTTTTTTTTTTTTTTTTTTTGCCTCGCTTCAGATGTAAACCTGACTTTAGCAAAACAAATTTAACAAGTGGAAAAGTGTGGAGTAGACTAGCCACTGTTTTCAGTTCCTGAAGTCAGTGTAGAGGCCTAGACGTATGCAAGCTGTTCTGTCTGAAGCATATGGCCTGGTGTGCCGCTTTTACAGATCCAGCATATTTTGCATTTTTTACAACATGACATATGGGTTGTGCTTCATTTTTTTTTTTTTTAAAGTCTTGTAGTTCTAAGGAAATCTCTGCCTCTGCTGTCACCCGCAATTGGAGGATGGGAGACGGGGTGAGCCAGACGAATCAGAAACTCTTATGGCTCCTTGGAAAAAACAAGACTGTTGTGGCACTGAGCAATTAACAGACACTGTCCTGCAACTGTTAACATAACTGTGGGCTGAATGCTTCCCTCTATCAGGTCGTCTACCACTGCGAGTGCCGCTTGGCCTTTGGTTTCCTGAGGAGGAGTGGTGCCCAATAGCTGAACTGAAATGGTCTCTGGGTGATTAAAAAGCAGAATTTTGTACCGCGAACACAAATAATCGGAGTCTGAGCTTATGAATGTTGTCAGCTACTGCTGTGGGGGCAGATATCTAAGCCAGTCTGCCTTCCCATGGTTTTCACAGTGTTCACAGGACATGACTGATCTTTATGGCCTGTATACCATAAATCTGAATAAAAGCGAAACAAAAATAACTACTTCAGCAAATATTGACATTATTCTAATGAAATCACATATGAAAGCATATAATAGATCACCTTTGGCATTGCCACAGTTTGATAGAAAATGCTACAGTAACCTAGCTTTGCTGTGGCCTAGCTACTGTCTGCACAGTGAATCTAAACTATCTGTGTTTCAGTGTTTAATCAAATAATTTCCCTTTCTCTAAACCCAGTATTCAACAATATTTGAAGTGAGCTAAAATGTCTCAAAGGAATGCTTGTAAGGCAGCTGTGAAGACTTGTAGATGGTTTCAGCCAGAACTTATGAGGTAGAAATCACTTTCAAACTTGAGCATGATTTAAAATTTTTGGTATGAAGGACTGATTTCATTTGAAATCAGTCAAATAATAGAATTCACCTCTCAAGCTCAGAAGGTTGAACAGAGTTAGTGGGATATTTCTGCTTCTGCCTAAAAAGTCTAATTTTAATATGATAATAGGAGGCTCATTTAAAAACATGATCATCAAATTGTTTGAAAATTTTTTCTGCTCCAGTGAAGGTCAGTAGCACTTATTTTAAGGTTTAAGTGAGGGTCATTTTGTAAACTTATTGTATGGTTTTTTTTTCTGTACCTCAATATTAGCCTCTGTGGTCAAGAATCATAATTTTAATAACAATCAATGGATTCATTTCCATGTTGCACTGCTTGTCAAATATGACACTTTGTGCATTCTTATGGTGTGAGAACTGCAAAGGGATGTTAGGTTTTGTCACACTGAGGACATATAAGACAGCATTTTTAACCAGAGAGGAAACATGAGTACTTTACTTAACGTACTACTACATAAGGAACCTGCATTCAGCTTTAAATTACTGATAAAAATGTGCTTAAAAGAAAGAAAAAAAACAGGAGTAATTATTTTTTTTTAATATCACACTTTCCCCAGGATCTCTATCCTGATCTCCTGCTTTATGCTACTTCTGATCAATTGCAAAATGGAAAACAGCTGAGAAACTAAGTGCCAAAAGCTTATATGTCATGATATTACATGAGAAAATGCGCTTTTCATCTTTTTAACCAGCTTACTTCAAAATAAGTAGCAGTGTGAACTTGAGCTCTTTTACAGGTTTGGATCGGTCATAGGAAGGCTGCCTAACAAAGCAGGAGTTGTTCTTGAAAAGTGCATCTGCTGCTACAGTATGTTAAATTAAATGATTTTTACTGCCTGTCTGCAGGTCTGTATGGATAAATATAAAAGGGATAGCCCCCAAGCAGTATCACTTAAGACAGCACATCCCTCTAGAGGTTCTGAATATTGCAGAACTGAAGAATTGCAAAGGACAGGGATAGGGAGACATATCCCTTCTCTCTCAAGCGCACATGTACAGTCTGTTTTTACCTGCATAGTTGTGTCTCTGTTGTTTTCACCACCCATTTTTTGAAGTCATAATGCAAGCATATTCTCCCTGAATGTTGTAAAGGCATGTATTGCCAGAAAGGAGTGAGTTCAGGAGTATACTTTTAGAGTACAGTAGCCTGGAGCATAAAAGACCCCTCAATAATCCTTAGAGAATGTAGCACTGTACAGAGCTCATTCACTTATTTATTCATACATCTACTTCCAGGCTAAAACTTAACACCTATTCTACTTCAGCACACCACATGATAGTATGAGAAAGTGTAAAAGAAATATATAAAAAAGTGAAAAATAAGATTGTAGCCCTTATGAAAAAAAAAACCCCAAACCATTGAATCATCTGTTACTTTTGAGCTTTACCACTCATTTGAAAGGCTGCTCTTCTACCACAAACGAGATATTTTTTTTTTTTTTATTTAGGAACAGATTTGATGTTTGTTATCAACAATGGTGAAATTGTGAAAAATTCACTCTTTGCAGATATGAAAACTAGAGAAGTGATAGTGTGTCATAGTCTGTGTGAGAGAGGCATCAAGATGTTGGAGAGGCTTTCTAAAAGCTGGCAAGCATACTGAAGAAAGTTCACCCTTGCCCTCTTTCTTATTCATGTTTTGTAAGACTCTGTTAAAGGCCATTTTCAAAGTTAAGCTCTGTGAGAGATTTATTCCAGGTTTTACATACAGATTCTTATGTAAATGTCTGTTAAATGTATTAAAGCGTGAAAAATTCTTATTGTGTCATAGTCTTATATGCAATTTTTACTAGTTTATAACTCAGAAGGAAATGCGATCAGGAAGTATTTCTACCAGCATTTTAGATAACATAAAGAGGCAAAAAATTATGAGTTTTGAAGAGGAGAGTTGGACTCTTAACAAATACCTGAGAAATGTAGGGGGGGGGGGGAAGAAAGAACAAGTTAATGAAAGCACCAGTTCTATTACATCCATCATTAAAATAACATCTATCTTTCCTACACTGTTAAAACTTCTGCAGATCTGAAGTGTCTTTCACTCAATAATAGCTCAGCTAAGCTTTCCACTTGAAACTGGCAGATGATTCCTATGTCTTCTGAACCATAACATTCTTTTTATTCTTGTTTTTTAAACACTTATTTTTCTGTTGTTATAGTTCAGGAGCTCAACTATGCGATGAGAGTTAGAAACATAAAATAGAGTTGGACATGCTCTTTTCAGTAAAAAATGCAAAGTTTGTGGGAAAATTGGACTTTTAGGTTGGGCTGTAACTTTTAATGAACCCAAGTTAAATTCAGCCAAAGCTGGCCAGAGAGCAAACAAAAATTTGTAAAAGGAAAGGTTTCATTTCTCCAAACATATGCTACTAAAATTTGTTTTGATCTTTAAAGCTGTGCAACTTTTCATTTTTAAATAGCACTCGTAATTTTCCTCAACAGAATACAACTAGCTAAAAGCAGGGAAAACAAAAAGAAAAAAAATCAATTTTCAAATCAAATGAACATTAAGTTGATGTAAAATTTGTCACTTGATATTATTTTGTTGAATTTCCCATATTCCAAAATTTCTGTTTCAGTTTAACCTCAACAGATTTTAACTTTTCCAGTTTTTATTCCAGCCATCAGTCTGAAGACTGTTACTGCAAGGTGTGATTCCCCAGTTGCCATTTTCTGTGTGTGACTCTGGGAAAATCACTTTCCTGACATCAGAGTCACTGTGGTATTTGGAAGCAGAAACAATACTATATATTTATTTTACAGTGCTGCTAATTTTTAAACAAAGTTTGCAAATGAGTCTGTGTTTCCTCAGGTTTTTTTTATTGAAAGATCAGAAAGAATTATTATCTCAGCACTTGAGATGTGGCCTCATCAGGGGAGAGTAGGGGGGGAGGATAACCTCTGTCAACCTGCTGGCCACACTTTCCTTAATGCACCCTGAAAGTCCTTTGCATGGAGAACATAAAAGAAATTATGTATTTGCAATTTGACAGAGCACAAATGAACATACGAAAAATAGTAATACTGAAAAATTAATAGAATCTTGTATACAAAAGATTCAGACCTAGTTTTGTCCCCTAAATAATGCGTAAGGAAGGAGGTGCTATTCATTTTAAAGAAAATATTGAAACTGTACAAAATTAAGCCTTATTTAAGACTAGACTGTACTTTTTTTTGCTAGGTCATGTTAATACTTAGCACAGGGACAGCAGAGTGCTCAGCAGTCTGCTATTGGCACCACCTGGCCTTGACTCCAGGCCCTTCTCTCTCCTGTCCCAGTTAACAATTTTGTCTGTTGAACAAAGTGGCACAGCATCAACAGGCAAAACTAAAAGCAGTTTGCAGAGAATTTCTTGGCATAGTTGTTAAGTAGTTCTATGAGTTGGCCTGAATCAGGCAGAATATGAATTTAAGCCTTGATTGCCTACATTTCAAAAGTTACTGTCTTAACCTTTGCTCCCATTCTTCACCCAAACAAACAAGATTCCAGACCTAAACGATCCCATTATTTCCCTCCCCAAGCAACCCCAGGAACAGAGCATCTGCCTCAGGATTTCCTTCCTGGTTCTCTGGCAATTTCTTGCCTCTCTGCACTACCCATGGCTGGCAGTTTGGGCACTGAGACCATAGGACAGCTGTTTCCAATTCCTCTTCTTGGCACTGTGGACTGCATCTATAGTCATAAATTAAACATTCCCAGGACCATTCTCAGCACTGAGGCCAGCTGGAACAGACCATCCCACATCCATGGTATTGCACTCTTTCCCTCTCCAACAAGGGTGACATCATCCAAACTGCCTAATAGGACTAGTCCTTGGCCTCTTGTAACTCCCAACTGTGCATGGCAATTGTCTGGGAGAGTCATAGTTGACCCAGAGCCAGAACTGCATCAGAGAGTTTTTAACGGCGTAGATGATTATGTTCCAATGGTTGGGAATGTTCCCTGCATGATTCTAACATAAATGCAGTTACATCATTCTTTACCAGAAATAAATGGGTATTGCAAGGAAAGTCTTTCTTAGCTTTGTGTATGCTCAGATTTACTACAGTCTAGTAGGGATTGGACTATAAACATGGTGTTCCCAAAATCAACTGAGTTTTTATCAAGTCAATCATGAGAGAAATTTCTATTAAAACAAGTCTTGCAAAGTGACAAGCAATTGAAAACAAGGTTCTATATGTGTATTCAAGCTGGTATTCTATTAATAGGCATCCTACAGTTGTACGTTTGCATATATAAAACACCTGAAAGGCTCTGTTATCAAGCCTACCAGCAAAATTTACACTTGCATTTTTGCACCTGCTACTTATACTATGAATGCATACCTGGATATTTGTGACTCTGAGGGGTTCATTGTTTGTGAAAATTATGTAGTTCACACTTACAAGTACTAAATTTTAGTGTATTTCAGTCCCCTCAAGATTGAGAGTTTCTGTGATTCCTTAGTTTCAGCTAGTTGTGCAATTTCACAGCTCGTGCAGAAAAATGGAAAATGTTAATTAGCAATTTTCTCATTGTTTATTTAAGAAAAAACATTACAGACTACTTAAAATCTGCTCCCAGGTTTCTCTGTATTTACTCCAATGTGCAGAAGAAAATTGCTTGTAGTGTTAGAAAGTATTGAAAAAATTAAATATAGATATCTAGCCTTGGGGAGTTTAAATTAGCATGGTTTTAATTGATTGTAATATTCAGGGAAACATTCCTCAAAGAAAATTAATTTTAGAGCAGCATATTTTGACAAGCACATGTGCCAATTTAAAAATCTGTGATCAACTTAAAATAGGCTTTTAAGACAACAAAAAACTGTTTCTAATAGTATAAGGAACTAACACTGTCTTAAAAGCATGTTTTCTCTGGAATTGATTCACACAGTATATAGAAATTCCCATAACCTTTCACCCCTTTTTTTTATAGAATTCTGAGGGGCAAATTTTAATCTCAGTTACACTGGTGTGAATAGAATAATTCCTTTGAAGATAGCAGACTTACCCCTAATATATACCAGTGTAAATGAGAACAGAATTGAGCATACAAAGCCCTGGTCTGACAGAAAAAGCCAATTGGCTTCAAACTGGGAGCACTAAGGGACTGCTTGCTAGGCAGGCTAATCAATGGCACCTCAAGCACACAGTGGAATTTTTAAACGCTCATTAATATTAGTTGCTTTTTCATTCTCTCTCCCTTTTATATTTCAGAAGTTTGTTCTCTAATTGACACAATTGGATTTCCATCCATTTTTGCATGCTTACATTTATCTCACATACAGCACATAGAGATGGAATGATACAAATGAGCCAACTGCTGGTTGGCAAAGCTGCCAACTTAGCTTGCTTTTATTTAATATAAAAGACAAAAGAATTCCCTAGAGTTTATTCATTAACACAGAGGGACAGCTGTCATCTTTTATTTCTGAAGGAGTAAGGGCTTAAAAGTAGGTGAAGTGATGCATCTACTAGAGCAGCAGGAACTTTCCTGCAGTCTGGAGTTAGATATCTGCGCTCCTGCAAATGCTACTTTGCTTACCATTTCATGCTAAGTAAGGTCTCTTTCATTCCCTTTGTTGTCTTGTATGAATCTCAGCTGACCTTCCCTTGCCATGTATGTGGGAGAAAAGAGGTGCTGCCTCACACTGCTTGTCTTAATACTTGGCAACGTAAGGAATTGTTTGAAAAGTTTGCAGTCAACAAAGTCTAAACAACGTCAGAGTCAATGTTACCTTTTGAAGAACTGAAGTGTAAGTCCAAAAAAAACTCCAAGAAAGTAACCTATCCTTCCGTCTTGGCCCTTGAAAGCTGTGGGATATGAGCATGAATTATCACAAGAACAAGCATAGAAACATCTCTCATAGTAAAATGGATTCTTATTTAATCTAATTTAAGTGGAACCTCATTTTATCTAGCAGCAAAGTCTGAATGTTAACTCAAACAACGTGAAATGATTCAAATTTCTTCAATATGTGCCTAAATATTCCTCAGTATGATTTCACTCAGTGCAACTACTGTGTTTTCTGTTCTCCAGGTCGAAATAAATGGAGTTACACCATAGATGATACTGAGTTTATTATGTCTATATTGTAGAACAGCTGTATGAATAAATAAATCAACAAATACAATGTTCTTCATGTGCATGATCCCATAAAACTCCGTTTCCAATTTTCCTACAGAATAAACAAGTAACAGATACATGTTGATTTACAAAAACGAATAAAGAACACAGAGCTGGATAAATAATGTATACCAAGTCACGAATTTGCAGACTTTTTTCTTTCCCATTTTTAAACAGTGTCCATAAATAAATGGATTTTATCAATTTGCTCAAGAAAAATTCATTATGTATTTGCAAAGAACTGGCAATGTGCCTGACATCAAGACACCAAAGACATCTTGTTCCTCATGAATATTCAATCTTCATACATATAGAGGAAACAGGATGCACTGAGAAATCAAAGGGAATGTATGGGGTTGGCTCAAGCAATCAAGGAAAGGAAAGGGAAGGCCAGGGTGGAGTGGAGAGCTGCAATAAGGACCTTGGAAAGTGGAGCTTGTTATTCCTTGCTGTCTGGGGACTGAGGTCTGTTGCATGATAGGTGAGGGAGAATGACAGCTGCTATACAAGAGGACTGCACACTTGAGATACTGGTTGTTTGGGCTGTTAAAGATGTTGCAAAAGCCCGTCCCAATTTCTAGCAGCATCAAAAAAGAAGCCTGATACCCTCAACAGTCTGACACCTGAGCACTTGTTTACTTTGCCTTATCTCTAAAGCTTTTCTTAAATATAAACTAATTTTTTTTTTTTTTAATGATCTTTTCAGTTTTGGACCTGTCTTAAATACAGTACTAAGCCCTGCACATGTATGTAATTGTATACTTCACAATAAACAGACGTGACCTTCTTCTGTTGGGTCATTGCATGTCATTTCCAAACCAGAATCCCTACCTATAGCAGCAGTTTGTGAATGGCAGTGAATATTATGTCCAGGCCCACTACACACCTTCTGGATTCAAAACTAAATTATATTGAAATGGTTTGGGCCAGTGCAACATGAGTAAAAGATGGTAAAAATACACTCATCTAATTCAAGGTCACACAGTTGGTTACTGAATAGACCTGAGAGTAGTATTCATGCACTCTGACCAGAAGGCAGCTTAACTGCTAACGTTTTCAACAGTAAAAACAAAGATTTGCTGCTTGAAATTTCCACATAAAGCAAATCAAAAGATTTGAGAACACAGTTGAAATGAAAAATCTAATAAAAAGTTGTCAAAATGTTTGCAAGTAATTGCTCATTGCTCATCTTGATATAGTCAATAATCTTGTCAACTATTCAATTTTATGTCTGCTTTTCTTTTTTTTTTTAATCCAGTGGGATCAAAGACAATTTAGTAAGATAAGTATGCAATAAAAGACATCTTGACCTTGCTCCTCCAAGCTGCATTTTATAAAAAGTAACAACTGTCTTTTCTGATTAATATATTCTTACAGTAAATAATACATAAATTACATTTTGAGTTACAAAAGAACAATCTCTGTGCTGATTTGAAATTCAGAAAACACGCAGATTATGTTTTCAGGTGGCAAAAGCTCCAGGGTTTGCTGGCTGTCTTTTGTGTTACACAGTCTTGTAGAGTGCTAAGGGCTGACAGATGCTTATCAAACATTCATGTAAACAGTGCTATCAAAGCTGTGCTTTCTCGTACTGGCTCCACACAAGAGGGTCAGCATGAAACATAATTGAAAGAAGGCCAAAGATAGAAATGTCATGCCACCAGCCTTTGCTATATCAGAGGACTCACATAGTGCTCTCTCCAGTAAAGAACAATAGTGCTAGAAAGAAAGAGAAAGATACAGAAATTAAGGATTAAGGGTGGAATTTTTGAAAGTGCTCACAGGTTTTAGAGCACGAGTTCAAAACACAGTTTCTCCCAAGCTACTTACACACTTTTTTCCAAAACATCACCAAAAATGTTTAGATAAAAAAACCCCACACACCAATGCCTGACTTTAGACATACTTAATATTATTACACTAATTTTTATTGACAGTAATTCCTAACTAATTTTTTCATCTGCATGCCAAAAGATAAGGGATGAAGAATAATGAAAGGGATAATTCTTAAGGCACTGAAGTCACATTCAAACCTCATTGAGATACTTACTGTTAGAACCACAAAAGGACTCGTGCACCATAGAGGTAAGCACTGTAATATTCATTATTAGCACAAATCATAGTGCCACTCTAGGCACAAAAATGCCTGCTAATTAGGGTCAAGGAAAAGCAACTAACCTCTCTTCTCAAATGAAAATTGAAAATTTATCAATTTCAGACTTTTCATATGAAACAGGAAGAGTTATGACTGAAAAATTGTCCAGTGCATGGGAATATCATGCAGAATGTTCTCATGACACTAGGAGTATTCACATCTACTATTTTATAAACAAACATTTCAGTCTTCAGGTTTTAGCATATCTTTGTAGTTAAAGTAATTCTTAGTTTAATTTGCATCATTATTACTAATTGGACTAGCTGGTAAGTGAATGTGAAAATAACACTAGAGTGTATTTAATGTAAAATGTACTTTTGAAATAGACACCTGGGCTCTTTTCTTGACTTCTGTAACTTTTGGATAAAATTGTTTTCATTAGTTTCTGAGAATATGTGTAAGTAGAGCTCAGAATTAGGATATGGATGGAAGTGGAATGGAGAAAATCATAGCAATGACTGTATATTGATTTTATCCTTTTCCTTTCTTCTTTCTTTATAAAATATATAATCTTCTAATACATTAACTTTTTATATAATAGTTCTTGTGGTTTTACCCCAGCCGGCAGCTAAGCACCACACACCTGCTTGCTCACTTCCCCGCATTGGGATGGGGGAGAGAATTGGAAAAGTTAAAGTGAGAAAACTTGTGGATTGAGACAAAGACAGTTTAATAGGTAAAGCAAAAGCTGCGCGCACAAGCAAAGCAAAACAAGGAATTCATTCACCACTTCCCGTCAGCAGGCAGGTGTTCAGCCATCTCCAGGACAGGAGGGCTCCATCACGCATAACGGTTGCTTGGGAAGACAAACACCATCACTCTGAATGCCGCCACTGCCACCCCCCCCCACCCCCCACCCCCCTTCCCCCAAGCTCCTTATAAACTGAGCATGACGTCATATGGTACGGAATATCCCTTTGGTCAGTTTGGGTCACCTGTCCTGTCTGTGTCTCCTTCCAACTTCTTGTGCACCCCCAGCCATCCCGCTGGCAGGGCAGTGTGAGAAGCAGAAAAGTCCTTGGCTCTGTGTAAGCACTGCTCAACAATAAGTCCATAGAACAAAACCATCTCTTTGTTATCAACGCTGTTTCCAGCACAAATCCAAAACATATCCCCATACTAGCTACTATGAAGAAAATTAACCCTCTCAGCTGAAACCAGGACATTAGTTTTCTTTGTTTTGATGTTATGAGTCTTGCGTGATTATATTCTACATCTAAAATTCTATAAAGGTACATCAAATGCCACCTATGTTACTCAAACTGATCAGTGACTTCTGTAGCTATAGTTCTATCAATACTTATGGAAATGCAAAATAATTTGTAATTTTCTACTTATTATTCAAAAAGAGGAATGGAAGAGTACTCCGATATGATAAGAAGCAAAGAAATTGGAGATTAATATCACCTACAAACTTAAAAACCCCACATATATGAATGTATTATCCATTTTCATGCAACATCAACACGAAAAATTGTTGCTGTGGCAGCAGATATGTAGTGAAAAAGTCATGAAGAACAGATCAAACAGATCATAAGATGAGCCACCTGCTTCAAAAGTATTGAGTTAGGCTAAAGAAAAAACACACTCTAACCATCTGAGTTCTTAGTCTGTCTTTTGGTTTTTTTGTTTGTTTTTTTTTTTTCCCACTCTCTCTTTTTTTTTTTTTTAATATATATATTTTTTTTAATATGGCAGTGAGAATTTGGAGGGTTAGATTTTAAGTCATGAACTCTCTCCATAAATGAATTGCTTATATATGTAAACAGTAGTTATTGTACTAATACCAACACATGAAAAGGACTTCAAAGATGAACGAGCTTGCAGTTAGTCTGTTTACTTCCACTTTATAATAGCATTGAAAACAACTTCTATTCTGCTAAATGGTGGAGATGTTGTAAGTCACAGGAGAGTGGCTCTTGGCAGTGGCAATGGGGAATACAACTATAGTACTACTATGCATCGTATCAGACACATCCACCTGCGTGTTGTTGTCTGACTGTCTGCCAGCCACTACTACATCTTCTATAGTAACACAAATCCAACTTTACAAGCAGCTATAATAGTCTTAATCCTTCTCAGCCTGGCAGACTTAAGCCAAGAGGAGAAAATAAATAACCAACCATGCAAATAATGCTTTAGAGGATGTCCAAATATGACATGTGATCCAACTCTCTAAGAACTAAGCCCAGTTACTGCATCCATGGTGTCTTTAAGGAGGGGAAAGACTTCAGGGCTGAACTCATAGCTGGGCTGACATCTGAATAAAAATATTTTTTTTATTCTTTCAATTTATATGGCACAACACAGTGTAATTAACATATAAATGTATTGACTACATCAACTTAATCGTATTTAGTTTAAAACACTGCACATATAGTGCAACTACAAACATCTAGAGTTTAAAAATAGTCAACTTTTGAATTGAAGCATCTTTTAAAATTACTTTCTTACATGTATAGGGACATATGTCTAAATGGGAGAATAAGTATTTACTTGATGAAATTTGCATGACTGATTTTTTTTTTTTAAAGGAATATCCAGAACAACACATTAAAATAACAGTAACTGCACGTACAATAAAAGTTGTGAAAGAAAAAAAGGTGAAGTGGGAATGTATTGTTTAGTTTTCTACCATGTCCTTTCCACAAGATTTATAGTTTCAGAAGGCAGGATAAATTTGTGTGCAATGAAGGATGAAAGCTACAACACTTGAAATACTGGAAAAAAAAAACACTTTTCCGACTCTGAGTAAAATTGAGTCAGACACAAAGGAGATCATTATAACCTCAATAATTGCTAGCAGTTCTCACCTGTGGATGCTACATTCATGGGATGGCTATGCATAATTTATACATATGTTACCACATTGAGCTACTAGGCAAACAAAAAATCACTACTTAGTGATCTGTAAACACAGAAAAGAAGCGAAAATAGAGTTGCAGATTTCAGAAACAATAATAATACCTGCTCATACTCCTCCTTCTCCTCTTCCTTCTTTTCCTTCTTTTCTTCATACTAGTGATTTAGTAATTTTGAAATAATATTATCAAGTAAAATTAGTTCTTGTGTAATTGTGTTTATTTAAAATTGATTCTTTTACATTGGAAAGCACTTGTTGTCTACTAAAAATTACAGACAGGCATATATTTCTTGGAAATTGCTAAATTATCATAGGTATATGTGCAAATATTCAATTGTGAGGTAAAGAGAAGGCCAAATTAAATCATATAAAAATAAATAAAACCAAATTAAATCAAGTGAGCACCTAGATGTTACTTGGATTAACATAATGCCAAAGAGGTGCACACAGTGGACAATGTCTCTTCTGTAGAAATTTCTCATTCATCTTAGAAACCTTCTAAGTTCTTCAGAGCAGATGCTGAGGGTTTTTGAAATTTACAGCCTGAATATGAGTCAAAAGTACCGTGCTGGTGTGAAGAAGGCAAAGATTCTATTGTAATATACATAAACAGGATTTTAATCTACAAGCCACACGATATAAACTTTCCACTTTATTCAATATTCAGATAATATTCCATTGTCCTGTCATGAGGCACTGGAACTGAAGAAACTGTACACAAAACTATTAAGAGAGTCCAGAGAAGAAACATGAGTTATGGAGAAAGATGAAAGAACAGGAATTATTTAGCTTAAAGAAGAAAAGAATAAGGAGGCATATGATGAGGCAAGTTCCTAACTTTTAGAAGCTGAAAGAGGTCAATGGATTACTCCTACTCAGAAAAGGACTAACTCTAGGTCATCACTTTATATGAATACCTTAAAACAGAACTTATTATGAAGATTCAGGTAATTGTCAAGGATAGGTGGACATTAGCTTCTCAAAAAAGTTCCTTCGCTGTTTTCTCATTTGCTATCTCTCTTCAGATGAAAGAAACAGTTCAAGCAGTCAGCATGTGAACATACCAATATGTGGTACTGCTTGGGCTGAAAAACAGAGAGAAAATGGATGTAAATAACATGCAATTCTAAGTGTCTAAAACCAATGCACAGATTATTACATATTTCAGTAGCGAATTTATTCCTAGTTTAGGTCCTTTTCAGAAAAGGAGGTAAGCTGTAGGATAGTGTCCCTAATTGAGAAAACATAAATGTTCCCTCCTTTCTGACTAGGTCTTATACCAATCTGAAATCAACTGAATTCTCACTTTAGTCCCATTTTTTTGTAATGTATGCATGAATCAGCTCTGCTCAAGATCATAGTAAGGAAGAATTGTTAAAAAGTCAATTAATTCTCCTTGATTTTGTCCTGGGCCTCTCTGCTGATCTTGCAAGAAAGAGTTTTCAAATACAGATAATTTTAATGAACACTTCTGTTTAATCAGATCTGGTCTGAAGATACCTGCTCAGTTGCCATAGTTGACCACGGTGTAATTAGACACTAGGAACTTTAGTTGTCCCATCTATAAGCTTAAGAGGACCTGATTTGGTAACCTAGATGAAACAGGCTCATTATTCAAGGACTGGGTTTGCCCTGCCATCAGGTTGTCAGCAGAATATTTATGATATGACAAACCTTTTAATTATACTGTATGTGGCACTTTCTGCTATTTATGCATGCTCTTTTTTATATTGAAAGCAAAGAAGCTAGTACAGTCCATTTAACAGAGTCCGTTGATGTTTCATCAGCTATTGATGAGATTTATGCATAACAGTGGCAAAGCATTTTGGTGTTGAATGCGAATCATTTACAGACAAGTCTAAATGTGAACAAAACATAGATGACAAGATACAAGAAGACATATTGCTATGTGAGTGCTCACCAATAATTATACATGAAAGTGTACTGTTGATAATGGCTTATACAAAATGGTGTAGCCTCTCATGAATTGAGCAAGTATATATCCTGACATTAGTAAAACTGCTGCACTGCTTTGGTTCTCTCCATACAGATCATTCCAAAAGCATTTTTATCATAATTTTTTTCTTGTAGATAGCATCTCATTACCCATATACACTGTATTGATTAGCAAGTTCAGCTGTTTTCTATGTGTGCTTCACATTTAACCTCCAAGGAAGTTACTATTTTAATAGAATTCACTTTGAGAGGAAAATTTTCATTTTTCAAACAAGAAAATACTGTTAAAAAAGCAGCATCTCTTGATTAGAAAGCTTAAATCAGAAGAATGACTATGTGAAGTCAATCCTTTCTTGTGATGCTGGTAACAGCCTGAAGTGATCTTTCTCTGTTTTAATAACAGTGTTCATTTATCCCACTGAGATAGATAAATGAGTTCCACCCAGCTACTGAAGACTTTGAGAATTTTAGTCAAGACCCCCAAAACAGAAGTCCTCTTTGTTTTGTGTATGTGTAAAAGGCCTGATCAAAAGCATAGGCAACCAGTGGGAGACTTTCGTACTGATATCTATGTATCCTATGACATTTGTCTTAAAAGCTGGATTTTATTGTCATCTTCTCAGTCACAAGTTTTCTTCTCTGTATATCACTGTGCAGTGTACTGCATAGCTGCTACTTGTGGTTACTGGCAAAAACTTTTCCAAATTGGTTAAATTTTGCTACAGCTGACATCATAGCACATATTCCTGTTTACATAGCATGTTACATGGATTTTTAGACTTCTTTTATAACCTTCATCCTCCATTTGTTTTGATTCACAGTTTCATCCACCCTTGGCATTATACTCTCCTTCAAGAAGCCTAAATTTCAATGATGTTGTTCTGAAATTTTGACATGAATTTTGATATGCCAAGGAAATTGAAAAATGGAGCAGTTTTAGTGAGTGGAAACAGACCAATATTTTTACCTTGGCATATGACACACTGGACTTGTCCGAAAAATTTTGATGTAAACGGTGATTGAAGGATATTAAAAAAAAAAAAAAAAAAAGAGGAAAGGAGTGCAAAAGCTTCTCAAACAAAAAGTGGAGGCATATCATATGGATGTGACTTAAAGAATCAATCTACTCATTTTTATCAAGAAGATGATTGCAAAGTGACTTAATTACAGCGTATAACCAGAGTCATGTCAGTGACTGCCTAGTAAAAAGCTATTAAACCTTGAAAAGAAATGCAAAACAAGAACCAGTTACTGGAAACTGAAACCAGAGAAATTAAAAGCATATTAGGCAGACCTGTATTTTTTTTTAAAAAGAGAGAATGACTAACCACTAGAGCAAGCTACCAAGAGAGGTGTCATCTTAGGGGATGTGAAGCTCAAGGGCAGCCTTGGCTGCAGTGACCACGAAATGGTGGAGTTCAAGATCCTCAGGGCAGAGAGGAGGGCCCACAGCAAGCTCACTACCCTGGACTTCAGGAGAGCAGACTTGGGCCTCTTCAGAGATCTGCTTGGTAGAGCACCATGGGACAAAGCCCTGGAAGGAAGAGGGGCCCAAGACAGCTGACTAATATTCAAGGGCCACCTCCTCCAAACTCAGGAACGATGCATCCTAACAAAGAAAAAGTCAGGCAAAAATGCCCAGAGGCCCCCATGGGTGAACAAGGATCTCCTGGGCAAAGTAAAACAAAAAGAGGAAGCCTACAAAGGGTGGAAGCAAGGACAGGTATCCTGGGAGGAACACAGAGAAACTGTCTGAGCAGCCAGGGATCAGGTTAGGAAAGCCAAAGCCCTGATAGAATTAAATCTGGCCAGGTGCATCAAGGGCAACAAGAAAAGCTTCTATAGGTATGTTAGTGATAAAAGGAGGACAAGGGAAAATGTGGGTCCCCTCCGGAATGAAACAGGCAACCTGGTTACCCAGGATATGGAGAAGGCTGAGGTACTCAACGACTTCTTTGCCTCAGTCTTCACTGGCAAGTGCTTGAGCCACACTGCCCAGGTCACGGAAGGCAGGGACTGGGAGAATGCAGAACCGCCCACTGTAGGAGAAGATCAGGTTTGAGAATATCTAAGGAACTTGAAGGTGCACAAGTCCAAGGGACCTGATGAGATACATCTGCTGGGCCTGAGGGTACTGGCAGATAAGGTGGCCAGGCCAGTCTCCATCATATTTGAGAAGTCCTGGCAGTCTGGCGAAGTTCTCACTGAATGGAAAAGGGGAAACATAACCCCCCTTTTTAAGGAGGGTAAAAAGGAAGACTCAGGGAACTACAGGCCGGTCAGTCTCACCTCCGTGCCTGGCAAGATCATGGAGCAGATCCTCCTGGAGACTGTGCTCAGGCACATGGAAAACAAGGAGGTGATTGGTGAGAGCCAACACGGCTACACTAGGGTCAAATCATGCCTGACAAATTTGGTGGCCTTCTATGATGGGGTTACAGTGTTGGTGGAGAAGGGAAGGGCAACTGATGTCATCTACCTGGACTTGTGCAAGGCATTTGACCCTGTCCCGCACGGCATCCTTGTCTCTAAATTGGATGGACCATTCAGTGGATAAGGAATTGGCTGGATGGTCGCACTCACAGAGTTGTGGTCAACGGCTCAATGTCCAAGTGGAAAACAGTGACGAGTGGTGTTCCTCAGGGGTCGATACTGGGATCGGCACTGTTCAACATCTTTGTCAGTGACATGGACAGTGGGATCGAGTGCACCCTCAGCAAGTTTGCTGACGACACCAAGCTGTGTGGTGTGATGTGGTGGACACGTTGGAGGGAAGGGATGCCATGCAGAGGGACCTTGACAGGCTGGAGAGATGGGCCCGTACAAACTGCATGAAGTTCAACAAAGCCAAGTGCTAGGTCCTGCACGTGCGTCGGCACAATCCCAAGCAAAACTACAGATTGGGCTGAGATTGGACTGAAAGCAGCCCTGAGGAGAAGGACTTGGGGGTATTGATTGATGAAAAGCTCAACATGAGCCAGAAATGTGTGCCCACAGCCCAGAAAGCCAACCGTGTCCTGGGCTGCATCAAAAGAGGTGTGACCAGCAGGTCGAGGGAGGTGATCCTGCCCCTCTACTCCACTCTTGTGAGACCCCACCTGCAGTACTGTGTCCAGCTCTGGGGGCCCCAGTACAGGAGAGACATGGAGAAGTTGGAGCGAGTCCAGAGGAGGGCCACGAAGCTGATCAGAGGGCTGGAGCACCTCTCCTATGAGGACAGGCTGAGAGAGCTGGGATTGTTCAGCCTGGAGAAAAGAAGGCTTGGGGAGACCTAACTGTGGCTTACCGGTACCTGAAGGGGCCTGCAGGAAAGATGGTGAGGGACTGTTTTTCAGGGAGTGTAGTGACAGGACAAGGGGTAATGGGTTTAAGGTGAAGGAGGGTCGATTTAGATTAGATGTTAGAAAGAAATTCTTTACTGTGAGGGTGGTGAGGTGCTGGAACAGGTTGCCCAGAGAGGTTGTGGATGCCCCGTCCCTGGAAGTGTTCAAGGCCAGGTTGGATGGGGCTTTGGGCAACATGGTCTAGTGGAGGGTGTCCCTGCCCATGGGCAGAGAGGTTGGAACTAGATGATCTTTAAGGTCCCTTCCAACCCAAACCATTCTATCATTCTATGATTCTATGATCTTCCTCTCTTGCTAAGTTCCTGGTTAAACCTGGTTGCCTTCCTAGAAGATACAGTGTATTCAAAAAGTGATGATGATTTAGTCAAACTTTAGTCATTGAATTCAATGTAGACATAATGGGATAAAATGTAATGTAGTGTGACAGATTTAAGACAGTGTTTTCTGTCTTTAAAGTCTATTAAACTATGAATAACTAGAGCTACTTTGGAATGCATGGCATAATTATTTTAAGTACTACTGTACACTTTATTTTAACCAACCTGTAAATTTCATTAGATATTCCTATTCATTTTTCAGTGAGGACTCTCAGACAGCTTCTAAGTGAATATGCTATTGAGAAGAAAAAAGATTGTTTTCAGTTGTGGATAGTACCACTAAGTTGAAGAAAACCATGATCTCATGGTCTGCTACTTCATAGCTGTATGTTTGGAGATTTTGATGTTAGAAGAAAATTTTATCTAAACAAGATATTAAGGACACATAATATATACTGAGAATGACCAGTGGTATAGTTTTCTTGCCCAGAAATGCCAAACATTTGAATAATCAGTCAGTATTCTTTGGCTCAGCACATAAAGCTCTGGAATGACCTCTTGGGAGGTAACTTGCATGACAGCCAGCAATCTGTCAACAGGTTACCAGGGTGGATTTGTGTAATTGTTCATAACACCGTGTGCCTAATTGCAGCCTATTTCTTTACTGTTGTTAGTTTTTTTCCTTATCTTATCCTCCAATAACAGAAAGTTGAAGACCTTTAAAGCTAAATCCTAGAAATATAAAAATAAAATGAAATGTTGCACGAAATGAACGCACAAGTTATTTCGATTATTTTGTGTCAGATTAGTCTTCCTTTCTAAGTCCAATAGCTTCTAAGAACAAACTTACATCTCCATTAAAGAACTCTGCCACTGACATCCTCTACTGTATGAGGTGCAGAGCTGCTAAAGCTGTTCTTTTCTCCGTGTAACACACAGCAAACATATTTACATCTTATATTCCTTTATTTATTTGAAAAGAGTGTGACCATTACAACTCAACTGTTCACAATCATTTTCTCTGTCCTGGTGTGGGGCATAACAGTGTAAAACTGGACATTAAAGTACAATCATCAATATTTGCCTCTGTCAGTGAATTATTGGATCTAGTTAATTACCTGGCATCAATATGTTTGAAGTAAATTGATTGGTTCTACCCTATCAAACGTTTATGGAGTCATTACCACACAAAGCTTTGCACATATCAGATGGAGAGCTGAGTTTTCCGCGTGTATGTGTGTAGCAGGGGGATTTTCATCCATTATGAAATCTGCTGTGTAGTTGAATATGTGCCATCATGACTGCCTGTATCTAAACTATCGCACCGAAATATTCCTTTCAGAGCATTTTGAATGAAACATTATTCTTTCACTTTTATAATATAAGCTAGTTGTTTCACATTGATGATATAATGTACTACGTCAGCATATCTCTGCAGCATCCTCCATATAATCTGGTACATTTTTATGTAGTGTATATGAAGTGGGTTTATATTTTATTTCTGCTCTCTGCAAGTTATGCTATTTAAGTCTGGCTGTACTCTTCTTCAATGGCATCTGTAAAGGAACTTAATATCTTCTATCTTGACCTGTACTGTGGAGATGCTTTTATGCTGCAGGAGTGTAATTCTTTCAAAGAGACTATCCAGTAATTTGTGACTGGATACCATCATGCACTTTTCTAAAAGACTTACAGAGCTGAGAGGAATTTATTATGTGATTATGGGGAAATGTAACAGTTAGGCTGGCTAGTCCTGAAAGAGAGTTCACTTGCCTTTCAACTAAGGAGAAAGCTTTGCAAGTTCAAACCTGTGGCAAGACTGTACACCTCACATTCACTCCTGTCTGAACCATGAACTAGAGAGCTTCCCTTTCAGTAGCTTTTTCACTTTATTTCTTTTAGGTCTTTGAATGGCACCTAGGAGATAGAAACTATCATCTGCTCTTGAGATGGACTGGTCTATTTTCTCTAAGAAGATACTGTAATGCAGGAAGGTGAAACAGCTGATGTGATAAGTCTTTTCCATCTTTAGCTACTGTGATCATTCTGAGGTACAATAATGACTGTTTCAGCTATATCTTTCAATTTTTTCAACTCTGTAGAAATGTTAAAATGTCCACAAATGTGTTTCACTTTAGATCAAAAATAAATACATCATTTGGGTGTTATACTCATCCAGGAAGTGACGGTCTTGTAGAGAAACTAGACAACTAGCTATCAGGTTTGGGCCCAGGGCATGCCTTGTCTCATAAGAGAGGGGAGCCAGAAACAGGTCCCTGATTGCTGGGGGCCACCTCTGGTCTGATTGCCACCAGTAGTCTAGCTGCCCAGCAGAGCAGACTGCAAGACTACATGATATCACAGCCTGCTGAATAAAGTCTGTTAAAAAGCAGAGTATATATGTTCACCTGGTGGGACAGCTGCACTAAGACTCATTCATTGCTTTTAGGAAGCTAATTCAGGAGTCTTTACATAGTTCTACACTCTACTACATAGAAATATCCTGAGAGCAGTAAGATATATATTATGACATGGATATATAGCTTTTAGTATATATGTTTGAAACATGACCTAAATTGTGACGTGCTTTGGAGGATGATGTGATTGAATATCATTCCACTGATAAAGGCCCATTACTCAAACCCAACTGTTTTCCAAATAAGGGTTATTTTCAGTATATTTCCAGTGAAAAGACATTTTACTCTCCATTTCAACTTCCCATTTTGATATCTCTGAAAGGAAAAATTCCATTAGATAACTTGTCCAAGCTCACATAGAAAATCAATGAAAATGTTTCAAAATGGATTTCTTTATCTGTACTGTAGATGCAAGATGGCATATTTACTTTTTCATTCTTTCTTCCAACTGAAATAATCTTTCTAATAGCTGTTGTGTTAAAAGTTGAAATCACTGACCATGTTCGTGAAAGTTTTACAATTTGATGTCGCTGGGCACATGTTTTTCACCCAAATGCATTTCACCCAGATACATACATAAATATGATTAGCTTTACTTTATCTGATTAAAAATATATATCTTCTAGATTTGTAATTCCATATGTGAAAATAATCTTCAGGTCTCTTTGGCATATGAATTATGAGAAGCTATTATCACAAGAATCTCTAGTATGAATAAGAAATACAGTATACGGTGAAAGTAAGGTACAAATTCATATGTTGAAGTAAATATGTTAAATTCTCAATTTTTCAGCATGTAGATCAATATAATAAAAAGATATTTATTCCCAAGCATATATTTTAACATTATGAAAAGCAGAGGGGAAGGGAAGAAAAATGCATTTCATCACAATGTTGCATTTGAGTCCTGAGCCACAGTCTCCTCATTTCTCTTCTCCACTAATTCTTTCACATTTATAACTATAGTAAGGACTCAAGGAGATACTGACTTTTTTTTTTTTTCTCAGAAGAAGAAATATTCACTGTAGATAAAAGCTTTCTAAACTGAGATAATCAAAATCCATGGATGCAACAGCTGAGTAACTGAAAAATCAATTTGGAGTTACAGTATTGTTTAGTGTTTGTTAGAATATTTGTTTACTCTTCACTGGTAACTGTTATCTAAATAAGAAGCCTTCATGAAGACATCTGTTCAAAACAGTTATTGGCACAGGTATAATTGAGGATATATGAATTTGAGTTTATTCATTTGCCTATAAAATGTTTGTTTGACTAAAATATGCATTTAAGATACTTTATAAACCACATACAGATATGAATGTTCATTTTGAGAAGAAAGTTCATAAGTCAAAGCAGGATCAATAGGACACTTCAATAGGAAGCATCACATGTTGCTTTGACATTTTATCATGCATCACTTTAAAGTGGATTAAGCTAGATCCTCAATCTGCATAAACCGGGGACAGCGTTCACTTGCCTCTTTTGAAACTTTTGGAAACTTATTGTGAAAGAATTAGGATGTATTAGAGACAATCCCTGTTGAAGTTGTTTAAATGTTCTTAAAAATTTACATTTGAATTTACAAGTTAAATTTATAATCTGGTTATCCTCCTTATGGTTGAATTGCGAGTGACATTTTTGTCTGAACGTTAAACAGAACTTCTAAATTTCAGCTAAAACAGACCAACTATTCTTTGGAAATGAAAAAAAAAAAATTGTTCATATTTATGAAACAAATCGTATCATTTGGATGAAGAAGCCTAGTGTTTTCGTAGTTTAAGCAAAGACTTGGAATTGGAGAAATAGAAGAAAAGATCAACATGAGGTCAGAGAGCTGTTTTGTTATCTGTGTGAAAGACACCTGCCTTTGGCTGACTTACAAACTCCTGAAAAAATGTTGTTTGCACATGCTAAATGTGGACTTGTGTGTGTCTGCCAATAAATTCTCTGAAGATGCCATCTGCATTGAGCATGTGGCAGCACAAGGAGACTCTTTGTGGACTCCAGGGTCCGCTGAGGTTACGGGCACACAAACCACAAACAAGAAGGCTCCCTCCTGAGCATGTAACAATGTGCTCGCTGTTTTCCAGCAACAGTGATAGAAGAAGAAGATGTAACATATACAAAAATCAAAATGAATGTACATCTGGGTACAAAGCTTTAAGAGGTAAATGTTCTTCTAACTCAAAAAAACTTCTACTCATGTAGGAAAAAATATTTATGACATTGCCTACAGCTACCTTAACTATTCAGTACATTGTAAGGATGTTTCTCTTTTCACTATTGTGCCATGCAGTCCTGATCAAGAGGTCACTAAGGTCTAGCTAAGCATTTCAAATGACGTCCCACAGGTTTTACATCAAATTATAAACTAGAAGAAAATAAATGAATCTAGTAATTTTCATAAGTTACTTTTTCTTTGATTTATAAGAACAACAGATTGCTAACCTAATGAGATAATTGTATGTATCTTATACACAATCAACATTTCAAGAAATGAATCAATATTTTCAGTAAATATTATGATCCAAGGTATCCTTTTTATTTTAGATTTGTACCTTTTGTGATATTGGCTTTTTATTGCTGTTTTGTTTCTTGTAGTAAATGTCAACAATGTACAACCTGAAGTAATTATTAGGGAAAGTGATAGCATGTTTGCTAGCAGTGGAAATGCCAGAAGTACTGTGTCTTCTAATTTATTTTCCCCTTCAGTTAAATGCTATTATTTTAGCCAGACATGTTGGCACTTCCGTGGCGCTGGGAGTTTGCACAGTTAGGATGAATTCTGCCAGCACCATGGTGATGAAAAATGATGCTGTGAGAAAAAAAACATTTTACATGAAGAGGAAAGAAGTACAGAGAAATTAAACAACTTGCCTAAGGTCACACAGGAAACTTCTAACAGAGGTATGAATCAAAGAGAAGTTTTCTGAAAACTATACGGAACACCTTAACTAGAAATCTACCTTCCCCATGCAGCAGGCTACTGCAGGTTTCTATTTTTCTTTCCTCAAAATAATTGTTCCATATGATTTGTGAAATCTGTCATGAAAAGGGGTTAATTCTGAGTCATTTTAGAATATTGTGATACCCCTCTTTTTATGTTAGCTCTCTAATGAGAATAAAATTGAACACAAAATCCAGTCTGTTAAAGCAGTGAAGTTGCATCAAATGTATCCAGTCTTGGGATCTAAATGGCTACCTAGAATAACAGTATGAACCTGCTTTCTGCGAACATGTGCCAGGAACAGGAAATGATACAAAATTAATTTTAATGACAGTCAGTATCTTATGAATTGGTGTTTATGTGGATGGAAAAAAACTTAAAGAATAATAGAAAGTTAATTGGCTTTTGGAAAAAAATTCTTATAAAATTCTGGTCGATTTTTATGTACAGGATGTACCACATTGAGTACACTATTCCACAACACAAATAATTTTCTCAAAGATTGATTTTATTATACTGTTATAGTAATCCAAATTATTACAACTTGAAAAGAAATAAAAGTGTCTATCAAAAAAAATATAGTCCTGTAATTTCAAAACCTTACTGACTGCTGGCAAATCTCTACAGTATCTTTTTCTGGACCAGAAATTTAAAACAATGCCTGACTTGACAGAAAAGAGAGCTACCATTTAGATGATCAGATTACATTTTAAATTCCCAGATCCCATCATTTCTTCCTGTAGTGGTCGCTGACCACTGATCAGCCCAATAGCATGCAACATATTCAACTCAAGACTGAAATAAAGGTATTCCCTGTACTGCACATTCCTTCTCTCTCCAGGTTGTATATATTGTCTGGTTTATCTCCCATACTGTAAGCTCAGCTCTGTTTTTGCTTAAATTTTCATGTTGCTGTCTACTACAAAAAGTTGGTACCTTTTTTGCAACAGCCTCAATTTCCCTTACCTCGCTCTAGCTGGTAGTTCTGTTCTGTCATCAACAGTTTTCCTTGAGTTTAAGGCAGCTCTGTGTCCCTTGATTCATGCCCATATTCCCTTCCACTCATTTCCTCAGAGTTCCATTTGCCCACATCTACCTTTTTTTTTTTTTCTTCTTTTTCTTTTCATTGTGTTTTGTTTTTTTTTTTTAATCTAGCCAGATAGTACCTCACCATCCCCTACACTTCTGTGCTTCCATCAAGCACCCTTCTTGCAAAATGCATAGAGATACAAGGTTTTTTCCATTTTCAAGGCCCAAGAAAATCAGTAGAAAGATCTACATGAATTTAAAATGGCTTTGGATTAAGCCCATGTTAATATTACAGGTACAACATTATGTTATCTACTAATAATCTGATCTGAGACTTCACAGCTGTAAAGGAGCTATCTACTGTTTCATATACGAACCTCGCTCAGCACTTCAAAGGATCAGGGCTTTGCACTTAGTGGTTGCAAGTATCTCCATGGAAGAACATACCTGACGCAGTAGCAGGTGGTTCTAGCAATATTGTTTTTAGTACTTTCATTCAGATAAAATGGGAGTTCATTGTCATTTGTGAATATTCTGGAAGTAGATACCAGTATTAATGATATCATAGCTGTCATTTAGAGATTATGTGGCGACCTGCAGAGTGATTCTTAATCACAGTCACAGAAACCAAAACAAAATGGCAAAAATTCATCATTATACATTTTAATCAGATGAAAAATAATTTTGATGTTATCAGAACTTTCTTCCAAATAATCCTATTATTTTTGATTAAGGATAAACTATATTTTTTCCACACAAAATGTGAAGTACAGTTAATAAAAATTTTAATAAACTTTTCTGTTTATCCGATTAATCTAGGCAGGTTAAACTAGGCAGGTTTATCTGATTAATCTAGGCAGGTTTAAATAGGTTAAACTGTATGTGGCAGAATAGCAATGAACTTCTTCTCTGCCCATTGAAGTTGTCTGATCCCCCCTCACGCACTTCTAAATGGCAGTTGATATCACCCTCTTTCTTTCTTTCTATTATGATTGCTACAGGAAGATGAAGCATTTCCTGCAAGTCAGGAGAGAAGGAAAGCTGAATAGAAAGCTGAAAGAGAATTGAGACAAGGATAAAGGACAGTTATTAAATTTGTGAACTCTATCAGGGGACAAGAAAATAAACTGTATGACTGACTAGAAGTGTATTGGAGTATGACATTTCTTTTTTATGCAGGTCTCAGTGTGATAAAGGTAACACATTGAAGAACACTGCAATTCCACAAAAGCAGTTAGCACATTCATTGAATATCAGGATGGCTAAAGTGCTTCGCTTTTGTCGCTATCTCATGTTTTTATATGGGGCACTATAGTACAGGGGCTCATGACTGAACATCAGACTCTGCTTCTATAGCAAGTTTATTATAGGTTTCCTTTTTATTCCACACAGGAACATAATCTCTAGCTGACATTTTTGCTCCTCTCAATTTATAGGGCTGTATTCATTTAGGAGTTTTCAGACTATATGCACCCAAGCAAAACAAAATGAATAGAAATGCAAAAAGGAATGAGCTGTAAGCGCACCATTAGGGGTACATTGAGTATGTGCTGAAATAGAGAGCAAAGGGCTAAAATGAAATGCGTTTGACTGTGAAGAGATTGTAGAATTGGTTGCAAAGTTAGAAACTATTTTAGGACACAGTCAGGCACCAACACCATCTGTTTGCTAAAGAAAGAAAAAGAGAGAAAGGGATATGATTATCGGTCAGACCAGAGTATGGCAATATGGCTTGAAGCCCTGACAGCCCTAGACTGGGCCTGGATAATCCAGCCTGTGTGCTGGAAAGCCAGATTCCTAAATTTGGCAAGTCCTTGACAGAATTAGGCTTCCAATACTGCCTTGGATTCAGGGCATGGGAAAACTAGTGTAGCAACCAGTGAATTGTCTGCCAGATTGCGAAAACATGGGTTTTATTGAATATTTATGAATGGATATCTTTCTGTGAAGAATGCCTTTGCCCTCTATTTTGCTAAAACTTTTGCTAGTAGTAATTGCATCAAAATACATAAATTTTGTTCAAAATTTATTTACATATGGAGAAATGTCAAATGATAGCATGTACAGTTTGGTTTGTTTTTTAGCAAGTATTTTCTACAACAATAAAAAAGTTTCATTCCTGTAGTCCTGAGTACGTCTAAGGGTGAAAGCAAAATGTCTATATTGTTCCTCACTATATTCTAAAAGCCACATTGTCTTTCAAAACATACTTCAAACTTCAAATGTACCCACATAGGATGCACCTACATTGTTGACTAGTGCTATACAAAGAAGAAGGTAGGAAAATTTGACTTTCCGTTATGGTTATAGGAGCATATACTTACACTACATCTTTAGAAGCAAGGAAATAATTTGCACCAACTGTTGGTTGTAGGTACATGCTGTGCAGCTGTATGTAATAGGCAATGCAAAGTAGATTTCTGTACAGATATCCCAGACTGTTTTGCTGTCTTTGCTAAAATCCTGCACACACGTAGAAAGCAAACTGCTGGAAGGTCATTTTTCTACATTGCAAGAGGTGATCTCTAGATGGTGCACTAGTGCGCAGTTTTAGTCTTGGCTCAGCCATGAGGAAAACCTTAAAGAGAGCACAGAAGTGTTCTGCAGTGCACAGCAAATAAATCCAGGCATACATACAAAGCAAATCTGCACCTAAAAAGAGCCATTCCAATGCACCAAATCACCGGTGTAGATGCACACACAGTGGCATGTCAAGATAATTCCCTTCCCATCATGAAATAATGGAAGTCTACTTCTCAGCTGAGTGGGAGATTCTGGCTACTTCATCACCATCAAGTAATTCAGCCATAAGGCTCAATCCAGCTTCTTCTCTGCTCCTAATCTACACACATGTGTATCACATTATTCCAAGCTTCCTTTCAGAGCAAATCAGCTCTCTCCCATTTAAACGAGTCTTTGTTTTGGTGGAAGTTCTCCCTAGGGATCATTCTTGGTAAGCTCTATGGCTTAATCACAAACATTTGGCTCTTTTAACTCTCCATAGTTCTTCATGCTTCTCCATGGAGGTCTTGTGCTTAGTATAAAATAGTCATGTTCCCCATTCCCTCAAGCTCTAGCTTGATATTAATTGCTCATGTCATTACTGGAAACTTATGTACAGTAAAAAATAGGTTTTAAGCTCAGAGGGATACTACAAAGAGTTTGGACGAGTCCTTGGCAAAGTTTTACACAGTATGGAGATAGCCTGCCCAGTCTAGTGGAGTCTGGCCCTTGGCAGTATGGAGATCAGTCTTTATGCAACGTGTGGCCTGGGGACCAGTGAATGCTCTCACACTTGGTCTTAGCCTTCAATGTGATCTAAGAAGAAATCCCTTGATCCATCCTTCACAATTTATAAACTCTGTATAAACTATGTGACAATAGTATAATGTGGCTTTATTTAACAAAGATTATTTAAACAAAAAAATACATCTATAAATATAAGTGCCACTGTTTTATTAGGGGGCTTACTTGATTTCATTGAGATTTCTTTATTTACGCACACTTTATACACAGACTTATATTTCTCTGTTACTTTTGTTCAGCTTTTCAACCAAGCTTAAAAATGCCACAGATGAATAACCTTTTTCATTTGTACTGCATCCAAGCACATACAGTGGATTCTTTTCTTCTAGCTCATTGCTCGGTCTCACTCAAGGTTCAACCTGACTCACAGCTTTTTTTTTTTTTTTTTTTTTTTTTTTTTTTTTTAGTGACTCTATTTGTTTCTAGGGTCAATTGGCATTGACAGTCCAATCCATTTCAAACTTACTTTGCTGACTAATTATAGTATACAAGAAAAAGAATTTGTCTCTCTGAGATTCTTCTTTCAATTACAATTAACATATGTTTTTTCTTCCACTAGGATGAAATTCATAGCATGCCGTAGTGCCCTAGAGCAAAAGGTGTAACCTGTAACTCAGGATCATACTCTTGTTTTATCCTACTATACTTGGAAAACACAAATCAATACATTGGAGAGCTTAATCACTCATATGACCTTCTTACCTGAGTAGGGGAATAAACTGAGTGGCTTAGGTTCATTAGTGTTAAGAACAAGCATGACCACATCATTATGGTCTATTAAATAAATCTCTGTACTGAACCCAGCAACCTACATTTGACCTCATATCTCGACTATGACATATCAGAAGAACAAGAATCCTTCTGCTTTCCTGACAATTTATTTCTGTGATAGCTTGTAACATTATTTTAATCTATATACCTTTTTATCTATATCTCCCCATTTCTTGAACTGTCGCATAAACTGTTACACTACAGCATATGGCTGAAACATTCTTCTGTTTTTGTTTTTGTTTTGCAGTACTGATAGGTTATTTGAAAGAAGTCTAATTCCAGACAACAGGTCTTGCATATTTAGAAGATATTGAGGTCCATGGTTGTGCTATTTGCCTTTTTCTTTTTTGGAGGTGATATCCACCACAGTGGGAAAGGTGCCTAAGTCTCCACATGGAGCATTCATGAAGCGTCAACAGAAATGTGTGTATAGCAGGATTCAAAATAACTCATTCTGAGTGGCACATGAATATGATACCATTTGTGATCCATTGAAATAAAGATGTAAGAAATTGCTTTTGTTTCTTTGGTTTTGTTAGAATTCTATGAAATAATATACACATAAAAACCATGGATAGAACTATGTGATAGATGCTGACTACAGAAGACTTTTTGTTTTACAAGTAGAATGGGTTACACTATAAAGCAAGGTTTTCTTTTCACAGTTAGCACTCTTGAGAAGATTAGTATAATATAGCCTGGTTTTCCATGCTATATTTAGTCATTTACAAGACAATAGCACCAGAAGAAAACCGTAACAACAAACACAATGAGTTTGGCATTTGAAAAACAAATATTCATAAAATCAGTTGAATTTTGCAGTTCTCCATATGTGCCAAAATTTAACTTGAAGTACACTTGAAATTAACCATCTGTAAAACAGTGGAATGAACCTGCTCAAGTTACCTGAATTGATCCATGAAAATGATGGATATTTTTGGTGGATTATGCTGCTGGATTTAATTTCATATAATGAAACATGCACATAATTCAGCCAGCCATGAAAATTATTTGGGTTTTAATATTTTGCTACTCTTGAAAAAGCAATCCCCATGGGTAGTTAATTAATCAGATTATATAAAAATTTGGGGGTTTTAGTACTTACCAAAAAGTTGCATATTAAACATTCTTGGGATAAATTTCCAAAATAGCTTGTACATACCTGTGGCTGTATTTTGAAAATTTTCACCTGAGTTGTTTGAGGTAATTTGAATACTTTTACCGTGTAGTATTGTGGAAATTGATGCCAAGTATATATTGAAGGTGTAACTATTGAGGTCTAAGCGCATGGTTGATATTGAAGATTTAAATAGGTATGCATCTGTCAACTACAACAGTAGTAGCATAGCATATAGAGAAAATTTACTACTTAGACATCCATCAAGCACTTGAGAATTTTCCAATTCAAGCTTAAAACTGGCTAAAAATTGTCGAGAGAAAATTATATTTGAGTAAATTTAGGTTTTGATAGGAAATTAACTTATTATTTCTGATATTTAAAAAATGAAGCTTGATTTATACTTTATAATGATGATATTGTTAAAAGAAAATACAAAAGCTAAAAATGTCAAATATTTGTTATATCTCTTATGCCGATACATATTTATCCTTGTGTATGATTATGCATATGCATAACAGGATCTCTACATATGTGATATACATTTCAGGGGGAGTTGGACATTTTATCTTAATGTAAGGAAGAAATACCTTTTGAAATCTCAGCATTTCACACAAGAAGAAAAATTCATGTTTGCAACAGGCTGTAGTATAATATTTTTCTAAAAACAGAGAGGCAACCAGTCCAGATGAGATATGGTCACAATAGGAGTGACTGTTGGACATGCAGGTAAAAGTTTGAGGAAACCTGAACTTCAGCACCTAACTTAAGTTTACCAGCCAACCAGCTGCTGGCAGTAATTTTACACAGTGGATAAAACCATGGATAAAGCAATTTGATACTTCTCTGATGTATGTGATGAGGTGAATCAGGTGCTATGTGATGCTCTATATAAGATATCACTTTATTCTTTCAGTTTTAACTTTAATCAACTTTAGTGTACTTTGCAGTGCTAATTAGTAATGGTCAAAAGACAAACGTTCTCAAAAAATAGGAATCTTAGGGAAAATGAGTAAAGAAAAGCAAAGCTCTGAGAAAGAGATGGAAAAGGACATGAAATCCATGCTAGAAGACTATAAAAATAAGACACAGAAAACAGAACTAAATAGAAATATTTTTTCTCATTTTATTTTCTTCACTTTTTTTCTTTCTCTTTAAAAAAAAAAAAATTAAAATAATTACTTAAGGAAACTAAGATTATACCAAGCAATGATTTGTTGTAAATTCTGTGTTTGAAATGTTCAAGATCAAACCACAATTGATTTCCTTTTTGAGAATTTGGGTTTTGCAGTATGGGGAAGGAGAAGCATAAATCACAGCAGGAGGAGGAGAGGGAAGAGGAAACAACGAACCCTGTAAAAGTAACTTCTTTCAAAATGGAGCTTGATCAATGGATTATATGATGTGGTTATCTGCTCTAGCACTAGCAAGGGAATGGTCTCAATGACCAACAAAGTCCCTTTACGATCTAATGTTCTACAGCATCTATCATTTTAAGTTTCTTCAGGGATCACTCCGGTTTCGAGATGATAGCTGTAATTGAACCCTAAGGTGGTAAACACAGGCAGTTTCAACAGGAGATAGTAACTCCTTATGGAGACCAAGTTGTTCCCAGAGCACTCACGTTGGAAATTTGCATCCCAAGTGATTGATTCTGTTGCATAATTATGGTGATGATATGATTATTTGTCTTTTTTTGTCTTTTATTTGCACAGCTACTACCCAAAGCTCTGTTAGTTTTTACTACCTGCAACATACAGCAGAATGTTTCAGTCATGGGCCCGAACTTTAATAAGGTTGCTCTCTCTGAGCTTATAAATAAACCAAGGTCATGCTCTGCATCAGGGCACACTTTACAGATTTTCAAGCTGCTTCAGGAAAGTGAATGCTACATGGATAGGAGCTGATACAACTTGAAAAACCTGAGAAGTGGCAATCTGAAACATTTGTCTTATTTGGAGCTAAGCAAACAGTCTTCCTGACATCCCCACCCTAGAGAGTCCTCCTCATTGCTGTCTGGAACTGAGCATGAAACCCTTCCTGGCGCCCCGAGGTCGTTAAGCAGAACCTGCATCTCACGTACGTGACAGGAAGGCAGGTGGTTAAAATTGGTATGTTGGGAAGGAGTGGAAAGAAGCATAATGGAAACATAACTCCAGCAGAATATCTTTTCTCTAAATGTGAAACAGAAATAAAAATAGAAATATTTTACTAAGATAAAAACAGTTTATCCCCAGAGAAACAGAAAACCCTATTTAAATGTTTTCTTGCTGCTGTTAGCTGAAGTTGCAACCAGAGTTTGAATCATCATCAGCGCACTTTTCGTTTCAGATCACTGCTACTTTACTATAAATCATTGCTACATTTTGTAGGAGTGAACTTCCATAAAGGAACATACATTAATAGAGTTTTTCAGTTTCATGTCAAAGTTGAGTAATGTATATGACTTAGGGTATATTTGCCCTTGATGTTATATTGTAGATAAATTGGCCCCATGATTTTTAATTTTTTCCCCCGTATTTTATTAATGCAGTATCATTTTCTCTTTTTACTTTATGGTTTGTATAATCATTGGGCAGTGACACTAATCCTGTTAAAAATGCTATTGATATAAAAATCATAAAAGCGAAGAAGGATTTATTTGGATTATGTTCTCTGTTTCTGGATTTACACGATTTCAGATTTGCTTGACTATTCATTGCTATATTAAACATGCAGCAATAGAGATGAGATGAAAAAGAATCACATGGGACCCTGATGAAAATCTTTTAGAAAGCAGTCTTATTATCTTCAGGGAGTAGGAGGTAAACACTGAAAAACAGCTTTACAAGAAGTTTCAGCTAGACTTATATAGAATCAAGCTTTCTGTTATTATTGTGATGTACATGTCTAACCTCTTCTTGGAAAGGAAGACAGCTCCATAGACATATGCTAGTTGTTGTCTTCAGTCTTCTTGTAAAGCTCTTTATGAATAGTTTGAGTTGAAAGGTTCAGATACGGTGAAATTCATTCCTGAGCTGAAAACACTCTTCCACGCTTAAGCTATAATTACAACACCAGACCACAAAAATATAAACAAGATGAATTTCACTTACTGATTAAGGAGTATAATTTTAAACTGGAAACCAAGATACTGCAAATACCATCTCATAGTTTGCAAAATAAGCTGTTTTTCAGCTGTTCCCTGGATAGAATTTAAACTGCTTTAAAAAAGAGCAGGATAAATAAGCAGTCTTCTTTTATTTTACAAAGTTTACTTCTCTTCAAGTTTCTAACAGCCTTTCTACTGAAATGTTGTAATGCATATTGGAGGGCTTTTTGACTGGAAATTATCAAAGAGAATGCAAGTTTAGGGCAAGGGAAATGAAGAAGTCAATAGTTTCTTCAGTATCACCCATATTTGAAAGGGGAAGGATCATTTTAGAGATATGAGAAGAAAAACCCAGTTGGAAATAAAGGTAGAAAAATAAAATTCCAAAATGTAAATAACCAGATTAATTTTGGTAGATAACAATAATTTGTGAGTTTCTCGCATCTGCGGAATCTTTTGAGGTTGTCTTATTACTACTGAAAAGAATGTTTATGCTTGTATTTGCTGTGTCAAGACCAGGTTGACAGTAATTTTTCTGAGAATCCTGTGTAGGTATTTCAGTGCACCATCCAATCAACTAACTTTCAATGTGTTCATTGCCTTTGCCTATTTTCTTGCTGTTAGATATGTCAGTAAAATTCAACAATGTAAATTTTGCCTGAATTGACAGGTTAAATAAATTTCATCTACAAGTTGTCAGCTATCTCCAGCCTTCACTTTGTTCTTTGTAAGTCAATCAATATATAATTTTGAATTTCATTGTTTTCTTAAAGTTTTTGTGATTTTTATCTCTTTACCAGAGACAAAATGTTAAGGAGATATACATATATATATATACACACACACACACACACACAGAGTTATAATAACTATAAAAAGTGATCTTTGGTGTTAATAAAATATATTGATAGTTTTTGAGGTTTTATTTTGCTTATAGTTTTATTTGTGAAGGTCTTCTTATTTAAGGTGGGACAGCAATCCAAAACTTTTGAAAATATTTATAGTATTCAAAAGATAAAAATGAACAAATTGTTCTAAAAGATGTTTCATTTTATATAATTTATGAACCCTGTTTGAAGATTTAAAAAAGGCATTTATTTTGTTATAGATGACATGCATACTTTTTCCCCTCCGAAATACATACCTCTATGAAATTCAGACAAACGATAACACTAGTTTACCAGGCATAAACTGTAGGACTGAATCATGAGATGATGCATGGACGGATAGTTCAAAGGAAATAATAAAATGTTAACAGTAATAAATGATATTCATTCAGATGCGTATTAGAAGGGGTTTCAAAGCATGGTGTGCACTGCTGGTGCCAAAAGGCATTTCAAAAAGCAGCACTAGCTGCCCCTCTCACACCTGCCAAATATCTGTCTCTGCCTTTTCTTTGGAGGCCGTGGAGAGCTGCTGCTCCTCTGTGGGCTGAGGAGCCCCAGGAACTGCGGGGCCAGCCGTGGGTTTGTGCAGCCCCCAGGTGGGAGGCCAAGGTGGAGCTGGCCCCGGCTGCTGCTCCCGGCTCCTGCACACGACATCAGTGTCGGCAGGATACCACTATCTGAACAAACCGGGTCTGAGAATCACTGCTCTGATGTTTGTGCTGCGCATTTCTGTATGAATCAGGGTCTCCTGCTCGCTGCCCCTGCAGGGTACAGAACAGGGAAAAGCCATAGAAATCATGATGGGAGGTGGCGTGCAGGGATACCGCTATTTTTACCAAGCAGTCACAGATGCCTTGCTAAAGGCTGATCGTGTGTCCTGTTTAAAAACAGGAACTGGGTTGGCAAATATCTACTTCTAAACATCATATAGTTTGTCTGCAACAGAACAGTTTGAAATACCAGAGTATTACTTCAGAAATATACTGCAGCGGTTTAATCACGGGAGAGCCATACACACGGCTACTGCGAAAAGCCACTGCCCAGAGGGAGAGCTCTAGAAATGAACTGGAAAAAGGGCCAGCGTTTGTCCTTGTTTTCCAGGTGTACGGGACAACCTTCTAAGAGGACAGTAACTTCAGAAGGATTCTCAAATGGGACAGAAAATACAAAAAAAGAGAAATAGCATTAAAAAGGGATTAGTGTTGTGTGCTCTGGCTCACTTTTAGGCAGAGTGGTGGAGCAATGAGCGTGAAGGAAAAAGAAAGGGTAGGTTAGAGAATGGGAAACAGTCATGCACAGCGATGGGCTGAGCAGGGACAAAGAATGGGGAAAAGGAGATGTTGCCAAATCACTGCAACAAAGTGGCAATAACTATGCCTTGTAAATTCGTTTTCTGGGGATTAACCTCTCCTCTGTAGAGGAGAGAGACCTGTAGAGGATTTTTGCTTACCTGTCTGCTATAACTCACAGATTCCTGATTACAGCCTGTCCTGGTTTCAGCTGGGATAGAGTTCATTTTCTTCCTAGTAGCTGGTGTGGTGCTGTGTTTTGGATTTAGGATGAGAATAATGTTGATAACACACTGATGGTTTCAGTTGTTGCCAAGCAGTGTTTACAATTAAGTCACGGACTTTTCAGCTTCCCAGGCCCTGCCAGCGAAGAGGCAGGAGCCTTCTGCGGGGGATGCACAAGAAGCTGGGAGGGGGCACAGCCAGGAGAGCTGACCCGAACTGGCCAAAGGGGTATTCCATACCATAGGACGTCACGCTCAGTGGATAAGCTGGAGGGTCAGCCGGGGAGGGCCGTGGCTCAGGAACTAGCTGGGCATCAGTCAGCGGCTGGTGAGCAATCGTGCTGTGCATCACTTGTTTTGTATATTCTTTTAAACATTATTATTATTATTAATGTTATTTTTATTATTATATTCCTTTTCTGTCCTATTAAACTGGTTTTATCTCACCCCACAGATTTGGCTTTTTTTTGACTCTCTTCCCCATCCCACTGGGCGGGGGGAGGGAGTGGATTGCTGCATGGTTGTTTTAGCTGCCCTTTGGGTTAAACCACAACACAGCCGTTTATCTACAAGGACATGCATTTTCTTTGATCTTCTTGCCTTTAATTTCTACTTTTACCTATCCTTCATATCTTACCAAACCCAAAGAGTTTCATCACATCATCAGGCTGTGTCATATATATAAAATATATAATATATATAAAAGATATATATTATATATATGTCATATATTTATATATAATCCCATGGGGAGGCCAAACACCTAGGATTAGCAGAGGATAAGCAGCTTCAGTACTACCCAGACTAAAGGTATTTCTTTCTGAAGTTAACACAGACATAGATTCCTCATCCTTGGGACTTTTATTTAAGAATGGTAATACATTTTTTTTCATTACCTTCTATCTAAGCTTACATGAAAGAAAAGACATACTCTTGTGGATCACCCCTGCTACGAATTCAGAAAATATGTATTATTGCACTTTAAAATGAAATAATTTAAAGGCAAAGCATGTAGATATACATTTAAAAAAAAAAAAAAAAAAAAAAAAAAAAAGAATAGAGCAGTAATTGATTTTCCAAACAAGTTTATCTTCTACAAGACTTATATCAGGGGAGGGTGAAATGATGAAGGCTGTGACCAATGATCTTGCAAAAATTGTGAGGTATGGAAAAATCCTATGTCACAATTCTCTATCTATTTGTAAAAGCATGCCTTTTGAGAGATTTGGGAATGGAAAGGCTAAGTATATTTCGTTGTTTTGAAAGGGTTGTTGGCTTTCACAAGACCAGTAAACATGGAGTGACTGAACAGGATGTATCACAGGTGAAGAATGCTGTGCAATATTTGGAAAAATATAGCAGTGCATGGAGGTATTACTGGAACTTGCAGGATATCAAGGAATTCTGCATTCTACAGTATTTCCTGTGGAGGGTGATCTCACATCACTTAAAAGATCCCATTAATTTCTACTGGTCGTTACCATATATGAAACAGTGTAAATAAAGCAATATACGAATGTGATGTCCCAGATTCCACCTACTGCTGTGTGATGAAAACAACAACATGGAGCATTGCATTTCCTTTACCTAAATATAGACTATCTATCTAACCCAAAAGTGTGCCATTTTGTAGCATGTGCTGCATATTTTTGCCATTATGCATTAATCTTTTCTAGTTCCAAGATATGTAGTACATAGATTAGTACAGAAACTGAAGCCAAGCCTGGAAGTGATGGAAGAGAAATGCCACCGCTGGCTTCCACTGCAAGTGATGCATTATGTCTTTAGGCAGCAATAAAGGTAATGATTTCAGAGCTCTAAAATGAGCCTGCTAGATTTATACTCACAAAATTTCTTCTCATCTTAACATTCTGAACAACATAACATCATTATCAAAGGTACAATGTTACAACTTTATGAAAAAGTATCCATGGATACAAAGTACATGTTCAGTAATCTCACTTGTTTTCTCCTTTGTAACAATTTCCCAAGTGCTCTAAAAATCTATTCTGAATAATCAGAATCTATAATTTTATTGTACATCCTTGTAGAAATAAGAATTTTCTTTTGAAACTTGCTGACTTCAATTTTTTTAGAAAACAATGAAATTAAGAGATCAAATGTTATAATATTTCAATGTTTCAAAAAAAAGAACATTTCAGATTTTACTTTCAAATATGATTTTATATTTAGAAATTTATTATGAAAGCAAAAGACTGTAAAAATATTTCACTGAACTTTTAAAAATGTAGGTATTTAAGATGAAAACTTATTTATTAATAAAAAACTCAACAATTTTTAATTGAAATTCTATTTCCTGAGCAGTTACTCCTAATATTGCAGAATTCTATTCTACTAATAGAGACAACTTATTTACCCTTACACTTATGCTTTTTAATCTGGCTAACTCTTTCACTTGAACTGGTCCATAGGCGAACTAATTCCATGATTACAAGTTTCAGGTTTGTTTATGTCATATTTTAAAGTACTTTCTCAGTTTAGCATTTTAAACTCTCTGATCTGGGTCTCAAAAGATATGTAGGCACCTCTCTCTTTACTTTCCCAAAGTCTCCAGGGCTGCTTTTCAGCTACTACTCCAACCTACACTTACGTAAATCTTGATGTGTAACCTTCTGTGAGTCAACATTTGCAGAATCACTTTGGTTCTGAATCTGCTCTACACCAAAATACCTCTTCAGAGCCATAAGTCAAGCCAAGGCTTAAGAGGGTTCAAAATCATTTCTCAAATTACATGGGAAAAATACTTTTTGTGATACTGTGATCTGATCACAAAGTTATGTTTAAAGCATTTTTGATGCCGATTAGCAGTGCTACTTCATTAAGATAAAAAGACGAAATTCAGCTACACATGGAAGAACAACAGAGTGCCCACAGAAGGAGTCTATCAGGACACAAGTAAGTTAAAGGTAAATGCAAAAGGGGTATTTAGCAAGAGGAGGGAGAACAGTCAGAGGGTTTCGGGACTCACGGTTTGGCTAACGCAGCCATGCATCCTGTCTGCGTTAAACAGGCAGCTCAGGACAGCTCAAAAAGCAGTACAAGAGATAGCTTTCTCAAAACCAACTCAGGTATGTACTTGATGTTGTGCTATCTCAGGTACTAAAATCAAAGTTGCCTCATTGGAAAAGACTAACAGCTATGGAAAGGCATTCACTTAGCAGACAACTAGCTTTTGAAGATGCTACTACCAAAGATCTGTTTGTTTCCGTTTCTCTTTTGTGTTGCCATCCCAAAATCTCTGCTGGTACCGGTTCATCTGACTGTTCCTTGATCTGGTACAAGAGCAATGTAAGCAAGATTAGTTTAAACTGAAGATCTGAGATGATTCATTATGTTTTATCTACAACAGGACTAGTGAACATTTCATTGACAGGATGCAAACTTATGCCAGAAGGGTACCAACGAACTTCTTGTAATGGTAATGTTTCAGACTTTCCTATTTTATATTTTTGCAGGAACACTTACGTGAGGCAGAGGACAGCATTAGCCCAGCTATGTTATTTCTGCTGTATGAACTGCTGCAGCTATTTCCATACGCCACTGCACAGCACTTTAGAGGTTGGAAAGCTAGTAGAATCTTGAGTGACACAGAGGTTTCTGAAATATTTGTCATCTGTTTCATTAATAAACATAGTGTGGAATTTAATTCTAATTTTCAGCTAGTTTTGATAGAACAGCTTTTATATGTGTAATAGATAATTATCTGATGATTCATATTCTAGTTGCATTTATATATAGATATACCTTTATATATTGCAAGAATATTTTAAGCATAACTATGTACACATCAATATCTGCATGATTATTATATATTCATCTAAATACATATCTTTTTTTAAAAATAGTTTATGTCATTCTAGGGAAAAAATCCCTCATAAATGTGTATTTGATCTGAGGCTATCTTAAGCCTACTGCTATTATGACTAGGCTCATCAATTCCCTGCATAATTTCTTCTTTTCTATTGTCTCCTTTGGAACCTTAATTCACTTACATATGCATTTATTTCAAGAAGAATCGGAAACTTGTACATGCCCCATCACCTACAGTAACCAAAGATAGTTTATAGCGCAGCTGAGAACATTACCGAGGTGTGTGTGTGCACATGCACACACTATGAGGACATGAGAGCTTGTGCTGTTACATGAAGTAATGGGCACAGCAGCACAGTAAAACATCCTTACTTTTGCAGTTTGAATTCCTTCAGCGGTTTGTTGGCACTATTTATGACAGTTATTTATATTCATTGCAAGCCTGGGGGAAGAACAAAGCTCGAAAGGGGGCTTGCTGGTAGGGGTTTTCAGTCCTTAGAAAACGTAAGTAAAATGGAAAATATTACTTTATTGTATTTTTTGCCAGTGGAACAATAATTACATTTAATCATTCTTCTTCCTACATTGAAAATAAGTTACATAATATTTGAAAAGGACTTATGAAGATTAAAAAGATAATATATTCATTTTTTCTGATTTGAATTTATTTAGGTGCAAAAATAAATTTTATGGAGCAAGAAAATTATTATTTTAGGAGAAATTTATGGCAATATCAACAAAGTAAAAATGAGAAGTAAAGGTAAAAGCAAGGTATGCTTGTGAAGTTCCAAGCCACAGAAAATGCAACATAATTGGTGATGAAATATCTCCAGTAAGGAAAAAATATGAAGACGAAAAGGTTTCCATAGCAATGCACTACTATTACTTTCTCTTAAAGCAAAAAAGCTCTCTAGAATGAGAACACTCTCTGGCAAAAATGAATTCAAATGTATTAGAAAGGTTTGATTCTGTACATTTCTTTTGTTATTTCATTTTATAAGATTTCAGAGCTATTAATGAACTGGAAGATGAAGCTCTAAGGTATAGTAACTTGGGACATACAGAAAATAAAACAGCATCAACAGTAAAATAAGACATATTCACAAAGGTGATCAAACAGTGAAACGTCATGATAGACACAAGCTTTGTTAATGAAACACAGAAGCCATTATTTTGCTTTATTGCATTATACTTCTACCAACTGCAAGAGTGGAGATAAAATTCAACACATCACATATTTCAAAGTTAACTGAAGGTCTGCATGGCTCTTGATGAAATAAGTTCCAAGATTTATGTTTTAAATAACAGTAGTGTAAAAATGGGATGTTCTGAACTATTATGATGGTGTAGAGTAGCCAGATCACAAAGTTACATCTTCCTCATTTGTCCTTCCTATTTTTCTTCCTTCTCCACGCCTTTCACAGACAATACAATAGAACAATATGGAAATCTTTTCTGTTCCTAACTTTCCCAACTATAAAACAGAATAATTACTCACCGTTCCATAGCACAACAGATCCTAAAATAAAATCTCTCTATATACAAATGTAGAATATTATTATTAGTTATTATTCTTAATAAGGATACATTTTGTCATTTTGGTTAAATAGAAAAATACTTGACTTTTGTGTCCTGATTTTGGTAGGAATTTTTCTCCACTGAAATGTTTCTTTCCAGCATTAATTGTTTTTAAAATATGTTAGGTAAATTCACTGCCCCAGGACTGCCACTATGTACAATTTTAAAGAAGCAGACCACCTTGAAAGAGGAAGACAATGTGGAATCAAATTCTCTCTCTGTGTCTATCACTCATATGTTTGCCATTCTGAGAGAATAATAACTTTCTGCAAGGCAATACCTATAATTCAGCCAAATTTTGCATCCATTTAATTTCATTCTTTAGCCTGTGAATGTTACGTGTTCATATCATGAATCTGTCAGGCGTGGCAAGCTGAGACAACTGGTCTCACTAAAGTATAGTGGGAGATAAGCCTTTAATCTTCATACGAAAAGACTCTGATCCAAAAATTCATGTTAGCTAAAACATAAATATTATAACACAGATCTCTGTTGTGGTTAACATTGAATTTGTACTGTACCAAGGCAATAGGTCACGTGCTATTCTTGCCTGCCTATTGTCTCAGCTTAGTCCAGTCCTCAGCATTTTTGAATCCTCTTCTAAAATCAATATCTTTGCCACTGTGTACTGCATTCTCGTAGCCTGGGAATCTTTGACTTGCTTGCGGTACTTTAAGAAAAATGTTTACCTTAGGTCTTGGGTGCCTAGGGCCTACTTTTTTTAGTCACATCTCATGAGGAAAAGAAAGAGAAGAAAAAGGAAAAAAAGGTTATTTTAATATTTTCTCTCTCTTATAATCTATAATAGTTAACAGGTCATACAAAGAAAACCTTAATCCCTGGAGGTCAAATCTGAAAAAACATTTTGCAATATTTCTTTCAGCTATGAGATACAATTTGGTGAGTTAAGGAATATTCTGCAAATTGGTAAATTATCAGGAACAGCTGTCACTTTCTTTATATGAATGCACACATATATTTGCAAAGCAATTCACTAATAGAGTAATATATTTCTCAATGTAAATAAGATTTAGTAAAACAAATGAACAAAAATATTTTCCTTGGTAACAGCATCAAAATTGGCATTTTCACAAATTAAAATTGGTACAGAAAAGAGATCTGATAAAGGACCTGTTCAGGTCTACTCAGAACTCAAAATCACTAATATTGTCTTTTTTTTTTTTTTTTTTTAATTAAAGATAAGCAATTCCAAATTAAATGTAGAAATATCTATGTGAAAAGATGTACATAACAAACAAAATTATATTTATATGATATAGTTCTTTAAGCTTCATGCAAATCTCATACATAAGTTCACTCCAGAGTTATGTTATGATTTCACACGGAATCAATCTAGATTTACATTGATGTTGCAAAGAGTGGAAATGTATTCTTAGAATTCTAAAGTAAATTTTAATAAGTTCTATAATTGACTCAATTTGTCCTTCCAATTTTTCATTTAAATTACTATACATATGTTTTGCTTTCCTTTCTTGCTTTTAGCGTTTGACAAAATTGGAGCGTGAAGTGAATTTTGTGCTCCACAGAATGCAGAGAATAGCTTTGGCATCGCGTTGCAGCTATTGTTTCCTGATAGTCTGGCTATTTGGGACCGGGAAAATCTCTGAGTGCTCAATTTTGGTGATATTAATTGATCACTATTACTGGTATTTTGACTCCTCTGATTTCCTATATCTGTGGACTCCAAGGATCGTTTTCCTGCCTATTTTGTTGTTAACTCAATAGCTCACTCTAATTGGATGGGAATTGCTTCTCCTACAAGGATGATGTCTCTTGGCTGTATGTTGTGAAAGATTGTATTCCAGTCTTCTGGAAGGTCAAAAAATTATACTGAAGCTTGATAATAATTTGATAATAGCTTGATAATTGCCACTTGGGCTGTTCTGCATTTCCATGGAAGTATTTATTTACTCTTAGTGGTTGGACACAGCTCTGAAAATTCCTGTCTAATTATGATCCATATTATCTTTATCTGTGCTCATTGTGTTCCAGAATATCTATTCTGGCACTATTTGTAGTATCTTTTCTTTCTGTGTTAGCCAAACTTTTTAACATAATGGCCAAATTTTAGAAATGTGTTTGCAACCTAGTGCACTAGCATGAGACAAATAACAATAGATTTTTTGGGGGGCAAATATTGCTCTGTAATTAGTTCTAAATTTGATCTGAACCTATAATGCTATGATCAGTTGGGGAATTTCATCTTATAAATGCAATATATATTTTGATGTCTAAGTTTTGTAACACTTTTTTATTCTCTGATTTCTAATATATTCAAACAACAACAAAAATGTGTAAAAAGAGTAAGATTCTTGACCATGTTTTTGTGAATTCTCCTTATTCGTGATAATTACCACAGGCAGACTTCTTAGTGAACATGGAGAAATAAAATACTTAAAGGAAAGATTTATGTCATCCTGAAGTATCTTGTAAAAAGTTAGATGGCTGATTTCCTAAAAAAAATGCACATCTCCCTTAATTTACTACAAAAGGCATTTATAGTGGTTCTCAGCTGTAAAGAACCAGATTTCAGATGTACAACATGAACTAAAATGAATTGTAACCATCATCTCTGCAATATAAAGGAAGACACGTTTGAGGAATTTTTGATGGTTCACTAGTTTTAACTTTTGTGGACACGTTGCCTGTGATATTGCCTGTCATTTACTATGCTTTCCTTACTGTATAACTCAACAGAGCACCAGTCTCAAGAATTACTTATCCACCCCTTTCACAGGCATTACTTTTATTTATTTGTAAAAGAAAGAAAAAAAATAATAAGAAAAAAAGATGTTCAGTACTGCCTTCAAATCAGACTTCTTGAATACACTTAATTTAAACAGTGAAAGTATTTATGAGAATTTTCGGAGGCATAGTCCTACCTGGAGCCCTGTGGAAGTTTTTCAGATTTGAGACCTATACATTTAAACTTAATGAATATATTACTGAATAAGTGAGGATAAACAAATATATTATTATGCAATTTTGAAATGTTAAAAATCCTTTGATCTTCTCCTACACGCATATTCAACATGGTATACATTTTAAAAGAGAATTTAGATATAACATATGCATTATGAAGTGTATAGCATATGACGTAATAAATCAGCAATTGCCATTTAACAAGAAGTTTTATGCACTCACAAACTACATGTACATTATTATTCCCCTTTTCTGCAATATATTTTTAGGATGACAATATATGAAAATTTTCAGACTGCTTGCTAAACAATCCTGTATTCTTCACGAAGCATGACTATTTATATTCATTACTTAATGCCATGTTCTCAACATATACAAAAAGAAAACATTAAAATAACATCCAAAGGTAAATATTTAGCAGACCATAAGAATATTTTTATTCAACTATTAAAGTCAATATTCATGTTGGTAGAGTCCAGAAAAACATTATTTAAAAGCCATACAAAAAAAAATTTGGTTTAAATCACTGGAATGCAGAAAATTGGGCATTAAGGCTAAAAGGTCATTCTTCAGTGAGCCTGCTGTGTTTAGGTTTTGCTGTTGACCTAAGCAGCTCAAAACATGAAGCAATGAGTTTCCATTCTCTCAAATTAGACAAGGCAAATACTGCAAACCATTGGAATACTGACAACATTAGAAGACAAAAAAAAAAAAAGCAAACACAAACAACAAACAACACACAACACAATTATGCTTTGACTGTATTTCCTCTTTCCCTCCTGTGTTCATGTTGCATACCCAGTGTAACAGAGAAGCCAGATGTGGCAGACTCAGTAGGGGCAGTTCAAGATGTTCACACATGATATGCTCACCTTGAACCTCTGTGGAAATTTCTCTCTCTTTAGCAAAAGTGACAAAACGCAGAACAGGTCTGTTTTTCAGCAGCCATATTGTACAGGCTACTGTTTCAGGGCAAATCCTGATGAAAGTATTGTTGAACTTCATGCAGTTTGCACGGGGCCACCTCTCCAGCCTGTCAAGGTCCCTCTGGATGGCATCCCTTTCCTCCAGTGTGTTGACCACACAGCTTGGTGTCACTGGCAAACTTGCTGGGGGTGCACTCGATCCCACTGTCCATGTCACTGACAAAGATGTTAAATAGCCCCAGTCCCAATACTGACCCCTGAGGAAAGCCACTTGTCACTGGTCTCCATCAAGCCATTGATCACAACTCTTTGAGTGTGACTATCCAACCCATTCCTTATCCACCAAATGGCCCATCTGTATAATCCATATAATACAACTAACCAAAGTCTGGGGTGGTGAAGACACTGAAACGCAGAGCTGTCTGTCAGGCAATATGTAGATAACCCTCCAGAGGAGAAACAGGGCAGACAGCAGAGCAGCAGAATCATAAAGCACCAGACCTAGGATTCCAAAATACTTTGACTGAAATCCCCTGAATTTTAGCAATATGAAAACCCACACATTTTAAGCTACGTAAGAGAAAGAGTTTTTTTTTTTTTTTTGTAGAAAGTCAATATGTTAAATTATACACATTTTTACTGTGATGGACTCATGAAGTCACAGAAAAAAATGATAGTATCTGTGTCATTAGTCATAATATAGCAATAAACTTACATATAGGTAACTGCAGAGTTAAAAAATTCAGAAAGAAAAATGCATCCTCTTTCTAGGCAGTACTATCTGTTATCTTTGAGATGTGTTTGACCAGCATTAACCTTTTTGTCATTTAACCCCAGCTGGCAACTGAGCACCAGGAAAATCACTCCCCCAGTTGGGATGGAGGAGAGAATCAGAACAGTAAACACGAGAAAACTCATTGGTTGAGATAAAGATTGTTTAATAAGTAAAGGAAAAGCTGCATGCACAAGCAAAGCCAACCAAGGAATTCATTCCCCACTTCCCATGGGCAGGCAGGGGTTCAGCCATCCCCAGGAAAGCAGGGCTCCATCACTTGTAACAATGACTTGGTAAGACAAATGCCATAACTCCAAATGTCCCCTGCTTCCTTCTTCTCCCAGGCTTTATTGCTGAGCATGACATCATATGGTATGCAATATCCCTTTGGTCAGTTGGGGTCAGCTGTCCCAGCTGTGTCCCCTCCCAACTCCTTGTGCACCCCCAGCCTACTTGCTGGTGGGGTGGTGTGAGGAGCAGAAAAGGCCTTGGCTCTGTGTAAGCACTGCTCAGCAGTAGCGGAAACATCCCTGTGTTATCAACACTGCTTCCAGCACAAATCCAAAACAGAACCCCATACTAGCTACTATGAAGGAAATTAACCAGCCCATCTTTATGGTAATAATTGAGGCAATTGGTTCTTTTTCACTGTTACTTAGTAATATAAAAATAATGCATTAATTTTTAAATACAAATATATTGTATATTTATAATGAATTGGTAGAGATCCCTGAAGTTCAGTCTTCTCTCTCTTCTATTGCTTATCAGAGATTCTGTGGCTAGTGTGAGACACTAGGAAATGCCTCTATCACACCAATGTACTACATCAACAGTGTTTATAGAAACCTCTGCAGGTTTCTAAAAGACTTACATTCCCATTCTCCCTGGCTTTTCTGTAGTCTTGAGACTATACAAGAAATTGAACATTGTTAAGTGGTCTAATCATTTATTTTAAAGATGACACAGGTAGGGACTAGAGTGCTTTGATGTTTGCCAACTATCTTGAAATCTCTCTTGACACAAGCCAAAGGTTAAGGCATAAGAAAAAAAATATTTGCATAATTTAAATGTAAACATTCCATTTACTATTTTGAAAAGTGCCAAAAAAAATCTACTACTTTGATATGCACATTTTAACTTTGATATGAACAACTCTCATATTAAATTCCTGAAGCAGAAGGCTCTATTATAGCAATTTAGGCTATGTTTCTTTCATTCTGTCAAATCAGATTAAAGAGGACTAGTATGAGAGATGCCTACATTTACAATTGATCAGATAATGGTTCTGCTGTTTGAAAGTATACTTTCTCTATAATGGAAAACTTTTACTCACTTTTTTTTCCTTAAGAAAACTAACAAGGTGTATTTTTTCCTTCTCTGTCTTTCCCAAATTTCACAAGCACATCTCAAATATTGGAGATGTGCTCAACTATTTTCTCAAATTTTGGGACAGCAAAGATAGTACAAGAAAGATTAAGACAAGAATGTCTTTACTTGCCTGAAGCCTCTCTGAAAAGCTTCAGCCAGAATTATCTTGTTAGTCTTCTATTTTTTTTTACACAGTGCAGTAATAGAAGCAACAATAGCATTGAAATTTTCCACAAAGCTTCTGTAATATCCTGAAAGACCTGTGAAAGACTGAGTTTAGGCATTCGGGTCAATGTATTATGGCCTTCACATTTAGGCGATTTGGATATATTTCTTCCTTTATCTCCCAAGTTATTTTTGAACTACATTGGACTGATTTTCCCTTTGAATAGTGTGAACTCTGTAGGTAGGTTTCCCCAAATAATTCCACACTTTCTTTGATTTGTTTCCAATTTCAGAAGCTGGTGGTATCATCAAGGTGAGGTTGTCACAACTGTGTAATCCAGCCAGCATCCAGCTGACCTGCCTCCATGTACAGATGAAGGACCAATCAGCCTTTTCACACAATCTTGTCTCACATCAGTGATGAAAACAGGTTTTATTTTTCTTCTATGGAAAGCGGGCTTTCCAGCTAAATCCAGTGTGCTGGCATTTCTTTCTATACATAATCTGGCGGGCCATCCAAAAAAGAAATGCATCAGTCACAGTGACACACTGACTTTCGAGTGATTTAAACACAACCTTATCTTACTATTTCCTCACAGTATTCTCAGATACAGTTCTGCATCTGAATTGTATCAGAGAATTCAGTTATAAAGATTTAGTTATAAACCCCTACTCTCACATTTTTCCTACTTCTTATGTATCTGCTTTACAAATGGCTACAAAACCTCCATGTTTGGCTCTGTACCACTCTTTGGTGATGATGTCAAAAAATCACAAAATCAGTTAGAACTGATTCTTCAAACTTTACTTTTTTATTTTGTGCTTAGTTTGAATTCCCTTCTCTCTGCTGCATCTGAAGTTAACAACCACCTCCCAGCTGTGATAGAATTCTAACCTATTGACATACACAGTTTTTGGTGTGACCTTGTTCCAAAAGGGTTTTGTATTTACTTTATTAGTAATGTTATTAACCTTTTCCACCACTCCAAAAGACTTTTCCCAGCAATTCAGCATCTGCTGATACTTAACAAGAATTAGAAGACAGACTTCAAGTCCTAAGTAACTGTTTACATAAGCTTTCAGTATAACTTATCTTTGGAATTCCTTGGCAAGATACTGTTCTACAAGTTCCTCATGTAATCTAAATTATTATTGACCCACTGAGTATATATAATGACTGCTTCAGCCTCTTATTCAGTGCTACCCTCCTCAAAATCTCTAATAACATCCAAAAAATGCCAACTTTTCATTTAGATGGGTGATGAAGTCAGGTTGTATGCCAGGTTGTCTACGGAGGGTAAGTACAGCAAAATTGTAATTCAATCACTCGCTGTTTGAACATATTAGTAACCTGCACCTGTGTCCCTTCAAATCTCTCAGCCTATTAACTTTACCCCATTTAGTTCCACAAATCCTTCAAAACTGGGGTAAAATAATTTATCCCTTGTCTGACAGTCCACCTTTGGTAGTCAGTGAAATATAACTCCTGACACTGTTTCAAGCTCTGCATTAGGGAAAGGACTGTGTCTGCAGAGAAAATAATGTCACATGACCACAATCACAGTTTTTCTCCTTTTGTGGCAATCATAGGATAAACCAACAATACCCATCAAGACTCCAGGGAATGGGTCCTGAAAGGGTATGAAGGCAGCTTCAAGAAAATCTCTTTTTCTTCTGACATGTCTGACAATGTCAACTTCTGATAATATGCAATAGTTTTTCATTTCTTTATGCACATTATACCAACAGTTGAGCATTTCATAAGCTTTATCTGAGCTGTGCACGATACCTGGTACACAGTCTTGATGGATTGTAGGTATATTTTTCCTGGATGAATGCCTCTGCACAAGAACCAACTTCTAGGAAGCGTATCTCCATATTTTCCCTTAACATTTCGGGCTTAGATTCATAGCTTGGTAAGTGAGAAAGCTTTTCCAAGTTCTGACACAAACTCTGCAGAAATTTTCTCTATACAGATATTAGGATCACTCAGTCCTGCTGGCTCCTTATCTCATGCATATCATATTATGCCTGAGTATGCCTCAGGAGTTCTTTAGTTTTCTTTTTCCTGTTTGTAATGTTACTCCTGTAACATAAGCCTCTTTCCCCTCCCATGTATATTTGTCTCCCTTAAGTCTAAAGACACACAGTGGGTATTTCTTCCACTGAAATTTATTAGATTAACTAATTAAGACACATTAAAAGAAAATCACTACAAAAGTATCATCTATCACCTGGGAAATTCACCCTTTCCTTATAACTTGCCATGCACATGTATCTTTTTCCTTTGATCTCATATCCCAAAGCTATGTATCGGAGCTATGCATCTGCCAGTCATTGGAAAAAGAGACATAAGAAAGTTTTAGTCTAGGAGATTTAAACAGAACTATAATGGATGATTATCTTTGTGAAGTACTTCTGTGTTGATTTGTAATGGTCTGGCATTATACAGCATTTACCATCTACACAGAATAAGAGGATTCCTGAACTGAAAGCATGAATTCCTGTTGAAGATAAAGGCTTAGTAATCCAGCTGTAATAATCAGGTGAGTGTAACAGGTGTGGTGGATCAAACACACAGAGGACAGATAATACTGGGATTGCATTAGCACTGCAAATAAGGGATATCTGTTGAGAAAAAAATTGCAAATACCTTTTGAAACAGTGCAATGCATTAAATGGAGTTTAATAAAACCACAAAATGTATGTTTATACCACCAATAGAAAGCACCAGATCCCTGAGACACCACAATTCATTTTCTGGTTTATTTTTTTACCTGCATTGCAATGTGTGTCAGTCTGCAAATTCTCAGAAAAGGAACCAAGTCTTTGTGAAAGATGCAGGACTATGCATATTAATTGAACACAAATAAATATTTGCAATCATAGGAAAAGAACACTTGTTGTTGCAGCAGTTATTGTATTAGATAGTACCCAAGGGCATCAGTGATTGAGATAAAAGCACAGGTACCTACAACTTCGTAATTTGTGCAGATGATAGATTTGCTGGTGGGTTCATGGAAGGAAAAGTGCTCTATAGCAGTATGGAAATGTGGGTAGCTCAGAAGGCCCAGAGGTATTTGTACTATGCTGTGACCTATTTTGTTATATGTTCATCAAAATATATGAAACTGAAAAATTCTGAGTTGGTAATAATTTTTTTTGTGAGAGCTCATGGTTCTGACAGCCAAATTCAGTATAATAGCTTAGTACTGCATTTCTTTACCATCTAAAATATTAATACAAGATTGACTAAATATCTCTTCTAAAGTCTATATGGCCCAGAGGTTATTAAGAAATCCTGGTTTTGTCTTCAGGGGGTTCAGTCTACTTTCCATACCTTCAGATAGCTTTTGTGTGCTGAGCTTTTGAAAGATGGATCTTTTTCAAAGCAAAGGCAGAGGAATGCTAATAAATCACATCTTTATGAAATATTCATTAATTCAGTGCATTCTTTACAAGGCTGCTGCCAAGGCAGCGCAGGGTGACGAATTACATTTTACACACACAGGAAATGGTTGACAAGATACATTGTCTATATAGAGGGTTTCCTGAATGGTCACATACAAAGCTAACCAACAAAAGTTGTTTACACTATTAAGCAAGCAGGACAAAAATGCAGCTGTCTATATCCCTGCCAAGTTCCTGTACCTCCTCTTTTATGAAGAGTTTTCCCTCCTAAGTTCTACTTTTTTCTTGTAGCAAATTTTGTTCTTATGAGGTGCTTAGAACGCCAGTGAAATGAAGTCAGATGGTAAGAAAATAGTGAGCCAGCCTTGTGTCTTTTGTTACTTCTCATGAGAGGATGTGGACTTGCCTTAAGGTCTCTCTTATTCATGTGTCAGCAGTCATCAGAAACACACTGTACAAAAACAAGCTGAATGTTCCTTCACTAGAGAGTGAAATGGAATCTCTCTCTTGATTGCCTCTTTCATCTCTTTAGCACTCCAAACGCAACCCCTGGGTAGCAAGGACACTGGAATCAGTATGACTATGCTCCATCTTGCCCACAATTGCGCCCTAACACAACATCATGATAAAGGATGGTGTTCTTGTGAAATCATTCAAAGGGCACATCTTTCATTACAAGGTACATATCTTTTGACTGGCTCAGTAAAAGAGGAATGACATGGATTTACAAAGACTCAAAGGCAAAGTTTGCAGAAAGTAGCCATTAAAATGTAATGGAACTCTTTCTCTTCAGGGGAGTGTACAAAATGTACAAGAACTGGGTTTTGTCCCAGACATGAAAGGGAAGACAAGGTGCAAGGACTGTGATTTAATTAAACCACATCTTTATTAACTCATCTGGGAACTATACAGGTCATCTTAATTATTTCCACTTTCTGGAGGGCAAAACCCGCCGTACTCAAACTCCACACCGTCTGGACTTTTAACAGGGTGTTTGGAGACTTACTGCTCTCTGCTTATATGAAGGTGAAGGAGCTGCTGAAAAAAGAAATATCCCCCAGTGTATCTACATATCATATATACTGGCAGTGTCCAATTCTGTTCCTGAAAATTTCTTGGTGATGGTCCTATCCAGGACCATTCTCAATTCCCATAAACTGAGAATGAGATTCTGTATGAGTTTTCCTTGATAATACATAAAGTGTCTTGGTTATCTTTGTTCACTCAAAGCAGATTCCTAAACAGTGCCTTGTCTAAATTTACATACATATATATATATACACGGACACACACATTGTCTGGGAAGAGCAAAATTTAATATTTTCCCATTTGTTCTTCTTTGCAATTTATTTAGCACTAGAGGCCTTGTATAAAAAAATCTGTGTGGAATTGAATCATCCCATAAACAGTCAGGAGTCTCAGAGAGCACAGGTAATACCTTTCCCAAGCAAGGCTTGATTGCAAGCCAGCAGAGTGCCTGTGAAAAAATATTCCTGACACTTTGTCATCTACCAGAAGCTCTGTTATTTCCTTCGACAGTAGCCATAGTGCCTATCTTGTCTTTGTTTCCTTATCATACTTTCTTCGTGGTTCCTCTTCCCAAAGAATCTTTCAACTATCTGTTATCCCAGATGTTAACTTAATAAATTCTTTGCTTCTTTTGATTCAACTGTAATGCCTGCTCAAGGCTTTGTTTTACATTGTGGACTTGGTGCATACTGTCTCTTTTCTCTTTTCTCTTTTCTCTTTTCTCTTTTCTCTGTCTCTTTCTCCTTCTCTTCTCTGATGTTGTACCTGGGTACAGTGTCTGACATGTCCAGTTCCCAGCATTCACACACCCTCTTATACCAGGTTCCTAACTGGTAAGTGACCCCAGCCTCTGTACTGTACTTTTGACCAAATTGAATAAGCCTGTCTACCCACTTTTTTTGGATGACACCTTATACCTTTTGAATGTATCCTATGTGACTACATTGCAAATATTGCAGCTTTTCTCTCCAAAGATACAAGGACCAAACCAAGATTTTCCAAACCTCAGAAAAGATTAGGTCACCAGGATGCTTTTTTATTTTCTGATACTGTTACTATTGCTGTAGGTTTATTTTGGGTTTATGTTTACATATCATATTGCCAAAATACATACACAGTTTGAGAACAATATGGATGTCCTACCCTGAAAATGAAATAAGCTCCTTTTAATTTTCATACTGGCTTCCTTTCCATAAACACTGTGCTTGATTTGAAAAGTCTTTTTTAAAAAAAAAAACAACCAGCCTTGAGCATTACCTTTTGTATTGGGAATATCTGTTAGCTCCGTCACAAGTAGTCACTGTGTAGTTTTATATCTGGTGGCTGATGTGAAGATTTTGAATTCCGAATTAAGTTTGTGATAGTAAACAGTATATACTAGACTTTTTTCCAAGAAATCTAGATTTACGCACTGAAGTCCAGATCAGAATCTAATCACATAGTTAAGGAACAACTTGAATGGGTTTTCAGACAGTAATACATTTTAAAGTGCTTACCTGAGGCCAAATCCAGCTGATCACTAAACGGATCTTATTTGCACATAAACATGCAATACCTTCTGTTTTCACAATTAACATGTATGTAATTAAGAAAAAATAATTTGAAATAACAATTTAAACAAAACAACTTGTGTTAGGAAGAAGAGAGTAAGTTATTAATTCTTATTTGCTTATTCTTCACATCCATATGAGGTTCTGTTAACTTACGTATAACATATTTACTTTGGAGCAACAAAAATGCAGTCCCCCAATAATTTTGGGTCAAATTCTCCTGAACTTCACCATTGTCACCACACTAAAGTTCATGAGCATAAACTAGCAGAATTTACATGCACTCTGTCTACAGTAAAACAACAAACATTTTCCTTTACATAACAGTGTCATGAGTAATGAATGGAGACTCTCAATACTATTGAAATGCATGATAATTAAAAATAAGAAATCCAAGAAGTAAATCTAATGGGAAATGTTCTGTAATTTGTTTCAGTTTCTAAGGTCAATTCTTAACAAATTCAAACAAACTTTCATTTGAATCATTCCAGCTCACTAGGGAACATACATCATTGAAGTGATACTGAAGCATGTCATCCGGCTTTTCCTCTTCTCATAATCTCTCCCATCCTTGAAAAGTCCCCTATGCTGAGGTTATGAACAGGGAGGTAGAGGAACTAATTTGGATTTCCACATGCCTTCAAGCAACTGTGGGAGATTTTTGTTCCCTTGACACCAGCTGAGCTGGACAAACTGAGCCAGAAAATGTGTCCCTGAACCTTTACTCCTCTCTGCTGAGTGAAGATAGTTCCTCACTGGACAAATTAAGTCCGTGTGCCCTTTATAAAGTTGGCTGCAGAATTCTCAAATGAAATAGGAAGTTAAATAATAATTAACACTTTCATAGATTTCACATGTTTAAAGCAAAAGAGAAATCAACTATTTGATCAAATTAGATTTGATTTTTTTTTTCCTCCAAATTTAATTTATTTCTATGTGTCTTATTTTTAGTCTTACTATAAATAGTATAAGCTAATTGAGGGCTTTTGAATTAGGGGTTCTGATACCAATATTAAAATATTCATGCTTATCACTGATGCTAACGTACTTCTTCCCTTGTTTTACTTTGTGAAATGGCTACCCTGAATCTACAGTCTACAATCTATCTACATTTTGATAGTATTTTATTCAGGCATATTTATGATGCTGAGTTTATTTATTACAGCAAATTCAAAGTTTGAGGATTTTTTGATTCAGCTCAAAAAGGTGAAGTTGTAACCTCACAAGAAACAGATTTCCATAGGCTTTTTCCACATGATAGCAGTATCATAATCAGCTAAATACATGGGATTGCACACCACAAATTATCAAAAGTATGATGAAAGCTTTCCTTTTATCTTTGAGCTCTTACAGTGAGAGATGTTAATTGGCCATGTCAGTGTCCAGGCCTGATTGAGAAACCCATCTCCCAACATTTAGCATCAGTTCTCCCAATATGTGTCAACTTCAGCAATGAGACTGAGGTTTGAAAACTGGAATGTGCACTAGGGAAGGCTCATGGAATTACCTTACAGCAGTATCCCTAAGGTTAGATAGCTCAAGAGGAATTTAACAAAAAGATTAGGCCTAGTAATGAGGGAAAAGAGTGCATCTCTTTCATTTTCAACATCCTTCTATGTGATGACTTTCTTACAAAACAGCAAGAGCCAGGGATTCACGCATTTACTGCATATTCACCCACAGACAGCAAAAGGCACTGGTGCCTTTTGCCATACATATGCTTTCCTTTTGCTTCAGCAGAGGGTAGAAGGTCTAAGAATACCTTCAGGGTAAAGATTATATTGAAAATCTGTATCTGCACTAATGACATGAGTTTTTGAATTAAAATATGTATACTGATTTGAATTTATATTTTGCCTTTTTTTTTCCCACTTTGTATGAGTAATTTGGGAATACAAGCATGAAAATATTACATCATAGATTAGATTTAATCTGAAAATTGCCTGCAAAAAAATTGAATGCCATATTAACCACTAAATACTATCATAAAATTCAGGAAGAGAGCAGAGCCTGGGGAAAAAGAATCACATTTGGAAAGAAAATATGTGTTCAAGGCACCGAACGGCAAGTGGTGATAGCCTTTGTAGGTTCTGAAGTTTGATTCTTTACAGTGTGTCTTGAAGAATCTAGCAATAGTGATTTATGATACACCTCAGAAGTTGTATCACTGGGTTTCTGTCTGGAATTTACTCTATGGAATCACCTTAAGAGTTGAATAGACACTAACTATAAAATCCCTCCAGTGTATTTTTCCCAAGGAGCTATTTCCATATATATATGAACATATATATATTTTTTATATATATATAATCCAAGCAACACTAACTTTCTTGTTGCTTTTCTGAGACATTCTCCTTGGCGTCCATGCTTATGAGATCATAAAATATGATAATGTTAATCTTTTCTTGTTTAATGTGAAAAAACACCCAACAGCTCAAACATGGGAGAGGGAGTGCAATAAGCATGGGACTATAATCAGTTGGTATTTTTTCTTATATGAGCAAAATATTATGAAGATCATCCTTATGTTGCGTCTCCCAAAAGAAGCAGCACAGAATGTGGTGTACAGTAAGTAAAAAGCCTAAGATACATGAATCAGTATCATTTTCCTTCTTTGGACCTTTGAGTAACCTTGAAAGAAATACTTGAAAGAAATACTTTTGAAAGAAATAACCTTGGAAAATGACGTTGAAAGATTCTGTCTTTTTTTTTTAATTTTTTTAATCATGTCCAACATGTGTTATTGAGCTGATTTACCTGTGAGCATGTTGACTTGATTCAACATTAGCAGAGCAATGACAATGCAAATATTAGAATTTGGAGCAGACTTCCTGACTAATCCAAGAAGAAATTGTTCATTGGAGTGATTGTCCTCCTTGGAGAAAGTCAAAAATAGTCTCTCTTCCACTAAGTTTGTCTTTCTCTCTGAATGTTATCTACAAAGATAAAGGATGAGTATGTTATATCCAGGATGTGCTTAGCCATTGTTTGAAGAGCTAGATTGAAGGTTTAACTGCCATGCCATGCTGCTTTTTACTTAAGTGCTCAGAGATTTCTTTCTTATTTTCTTTATTGTTGCAGCCCTCCTTTTGCAAAGAAATACAGAAGTGCTTCTAGAATTTGATGTCTATTTTGGTAGTTGGAGTTTTCACATAGATTTATAACAAAGATATTGATAATAGAAAGGATGCTATATGATTCATAGTTGTACTTTATTATTTGCTAGGTTGCGATGATGGGGCTAATAATTATGCTTTGATTGCTTGGAGATGGCATTGCTGTGGAGTTGGAAGCTCAAGAAAAGAAATCACAGCAATGGTTTAGGCATCAGCATTTTTAATGTTTTTTTTCCCCTGTTTAAAACCTCATCAGTAACTTTTGATCCACAGATTATCATCTCTGCCAGAGAATCAGGGATTCCTGAAATGTTGGCTCAGAAAAAGGCTATCAAAAGGCCCCATCTGTTACTCAATTCTGGTACAATTTAGAGTAAGAGGATCTAGCAGTCTATTTCCAAACCCTAGGTCAAAAAAACAGGTGGGGAGAAGACATTTCCTTCTTCACAAGTGTGGACCCTACCCTTGGTTTTAGCTAATGTATGGGAAGAAAAACATTTAAATCCTCTAAAGATTCCCTTCTCTTTCTGGTTTGCTCAAGAGTTTAGGAAGAGATGATCAGTTCCCCAGGTGAGGCGAAAAGAAGGTATCTTCCCTAATGCTATTTTATTTAACCAGTTTGGAAAAGCAAATCAAACCCATCACTTATATTTGAAAGCCAAGTTTTGCCTGGGTGCTGGCTCACATCCATTGCAAATATCTGGGATCTTGATGATATAGAAAGTTTCAATATGAAAACAAAAGTAGAGATATATGTCTCCTCTCTAGTCCTTGAAGCCCTCTACCACTAAAGGGTCCCTTTAGTACTTTAGCCTCCCATTCATAATCTCTCCTTTTCACATAATCTATCATCTCAGCATCAGAGCCTCCAGGCTCTTCCACCAATCCCTGTGGCAGTACCTTCACCCCCAAACTCCTTTTTCTACCAAAACAATACAAGAAACAAAATGTCCAAATATCACAGATAATGTTGTACTGAAATCTCTTGACTTTAATTTCAGGATTTAAAAAAAAGTAAATGCCTTTCATCATCCTTTAAGTTAATTGATGCTGACTGATTAATGTTATCTTCCAGTTTAATCACCCAGGTAGAAAAATAGTATCATACTCTGCAATGACCTATACATAAGTAATTCTTTTAATTGGATGTGCAAATTGGCAAGGCTCATTTTCTCCCATATAACATTGACCCCTGACAAAAACAGATGGTAGCAATGTGTCTACAAGTTAGATGTGACCTCTGATAGGAAGGGTTGAATTTAATGGTACAGGATTCTACCTCTGGTTCAGTGATCACAGTTTGTACCTTTAAGCCAACAGACTATTTAGCAACCGACTGCCTTCAAAGCTTTTTTCTTCACTCTTTCTGTACATGATCCTTCCCATCATGTTGTTGAATGTACATGTAGTGTTCCAGAGACAAAAAAACCTTATATGAGTGGCATTTTCAAGTTTGTGTCCTGAAGGTAATAAGCATTGTGCACTGGCTGTGGAAAATTGAGTAATTAAGTTTAGTGATGGGACCATTAAATCACAGTTTGAACTTCTATAAAACTACAATTTTTAAAAGAACTTACTTGGTTTATGGAAATTTTGGTGAAATTTTGGGAACCTCTGGCTCTAAAGACTAATTTTGGTTCACCTAAAATCCCAGTGACAAAAAACAGTTTCAGGGAAATCCATATGGAAATTAGGAATACAGACGATATGCCTTTTAAGAAGAAGGATTCTTTTCAGCCTTAATCATATGAAGTTATGCTGTGATTTTCTGTGCCTGTGTGTGTTCTGGAAATCTTTATTCACTGCTGGATAGCTACCAAAAATTAGAGGTTTGAAGGAGACAATGTCTTGCTGAATATCAGTGTTTGGGAGAATCAAATAGTTGATGTTTTCAGTCAGGAAACAAAATCTGATTATTTACAACTTTTTATGGAATTTCGTAGCATCCATTCTTTTTATTATTATTTATGGATTCTTTCTAATCTATTCTAATGAAGCAGATGTGAAGTATTGAAAAGAAAGCTACAAATAGGTATCAGGCACCAGAGATATTTGGGATTATTAAACAAAATGCATATGTGTGTTTTTTACACATATGTGTGTAAAAGAGAGAGCAGAAATAGATATTTACCATTTCTTTGTTGCATTTATCTCTCCAACTGTGTAAGCAATTCTCTGAGGAGGTTGCTGCATGAAAAGTCTGCTTCTGATTTCGTTATGTTGCTGTAACAGCAGAGGTAAAGATCTAGCAGAAATCTACTAATGTTCAAAATTATCAGACAATATTTTTTATATTTTAACACTCCCGTGTGATCAATTAATATCTTATTTAAAATCTGAGTGTGCCGGTTAATGACTGAGTCTTTGAACATTAGCGTTAACACTGCTATCCTAAACCACTACCATTAGCCTGCAATGCAGCAAATTGTTGACAGCTATAACAAAGCATCGCATCTTGCTGCCTTGTAAGCTCAGGGTTCTGAAATGCTCTCTGTTTCTGCATAGTTGAGCAAATACTATTTCTTTTTAATACTGCCACTCAAAACAATCAGAACAATCAGCTGGTCACCTGGAACTGATTTTCTCAATTTGCTTTCTTAATCAATACCTATGAAGTCTGCTTACCTGCCAAATATTTGAAGCTGTTTGTATTTAATTGGAGTCTATGATCCATGAATGTGTGAAAAAGTAGGTGATTTCTTTGCCATGTAAGTGATCTTTTGTCATGGGGTAGCAAATACTGCTAGATGACATGTTGCTGCATCCTTACCTCGTTTCAACTGCTGTTTCACATCATTGTACAGACAAAATGCAATAGTTGCTGTATATCTGCTGATTTTCAGCTCTAAATTAATGTAATCTGCAGTGCAGCATTCATTCTATGAATCCAAGGTGGCACACTCAACTGACTGGTTTTCCAACAAGAGGCTGGTTTGTTTGAGTCTTCCCTGTTTATAGCTACATAAAGTGAATCTCAGTCTTATGTGGAAGCATCACTGCTTGAAAAGTTATAACCAGTGCAGATCAAAATAGTGATTCACTCCTGCACAGCTAGTTTTCATGTCTAACAGCTACACCTGTGCAGTGGCCTGCAAAATTATTCAAATATCACATTAATACCTTTAAAAAATAGGACACTTCATTTTCCACAACATTCAATGACAGGAGATGCTAAAAGCTAGGAACAAGGCCATAAAGATTGTTGGTCCAAACTGATGGAGCACTGTCAGTTTACTTAGCTTTTTTTGTATTGGTCTAGACTTTTTTTATTGCTCCCCTCTTGTAAATACTGACCCCACCTTTGTTTTCATTAATAAACTTTGTTGTTCATTTCAGGAAAGCAGAACATCTGGCTAATACTTAATAAGTATTCATAAATAAAGGTGCATACTGTAGTCCTTTCTCAGGGAACATCAGAATTAATCAAGAGCAGAACATGAAGATTTGGTTTTGATGAAAAGAATGCAAATATGAAACACCTCAAGCTGCAGTTTCAAGTACACTGTCAGCTAGCACTGCTGCCTTAAGCAGCAGTCCTGACCTCCTTCTCTACCTGACAGCTTATTCTCACCCCGCTTTGCTTCCTCCCTTGGGCTAGCAGAAATGTTTGCACTGCTGCTCATTGAACTAGATCAGGCAGCCAATCAGCGGTAAAACTGCCTTTTTTTTTTCCCCGATTAATTTTAACTCAGATCAGATTCTCAATTTGGTTCACCACAGGATTGCGTGAGCAGGAAAGGGCTGTTGGCCTGTGGGAAAGGAAGGGTGAAATGTCAATTCATCTGGCATAAGTATTATCTTAAGCTAGAGTTCCAGAGTCATGAGGAATTTGCCTCATTCTTGCTGTTCACATACACAGAAATTTGAAACCTTCTGTTTGAACCCAACTCCTTAACTTTTGATTAGGTAAGGGGATTTTTTTGTGGTGGTTTTTCTTTTTTTTTTTTTTTTTTTTTTTGAGAATAGCCAGTGAACCTCCCCAACTATCCATGCCATCTTAACTCAACAGGTATACCTGTAAACTGCATGATTCACAGTAAAGATATAGTATAAGACACAGAGAAAGTGTGTTTAGTCTCATGACACGAGCAAGTACTTTATAAACATCCTCTCAGAAACCTAATGAGCTCCATTTTAAAAATATTTGATTTTTCTCAGCTCTTATTGCATCTTTGCTAGAGAACCTCTCTGCTCTGATGAAAGCCTTCTCCTATCTCTATGCATAAAATTATTCTATGCATTAAAAAAACATTATAGCTTGGATTTTAACCCAGGCCTTTGCAGAAATTGCTAACATTGTCTTACAGAAAAACCTGGGAAACATGTAAAGCTGAGATACCAGTATTCCTTGAGAGTGTTAAGCAACTTAAAATTGTTTCAAATTATGGTAGTGTGTTTGGTTTACGTGCCAAAATTTTGGTAGCATGGGGGCTGCAGAGGTGGGCTCTGTGAGAAGAGACTAGGGATTGTCGCTTTTTTGGGCAAAGCCAGTTCCAGCTGGCTCCAAAATGGACCCACTGCTTGCCAAAGCTGAGCCCAAGCAGAGATGCTGGTGGTGCCTCTGTGATAGCATGTGTAGGACAGGGTAAAAAGCAGCTGTGAGAGAGGGGAGAGAGAAAAAAGTGATAGAAACAAATCTGTGGACACCAAAGTCAGTGAAGAAGGAGGGGGAAGAGGTTCTCCAGGCACCGGAGCAGAGATTGCCCTGCAGCCCATGGATGAGATCACGGTGAAACAAGTTGTCCCCCCGCAGCCCATGGGGGACCACATTGGAGCAAATATCCACACTGCAACCTGTGAAGGACCTGCTGTAGCAGGTGGCTATGCCTGAAGGACGCTGCAGCACATGGAGAAGAGTCCACACAAGAGCATGTTTTCTGGCAGGAACTGTGGCCCAGGGGGGACCCATGCTAGAGCAGTCTGTTCCTGAAGGACTGTAGTCCATGGAAAGGACCCACACTGGAGCAGGGGAAAATTGTGAGGAGGAAAGAGCAGTAGGGTTGAAGTGTTCTGAACTGACCACAACCCCCATTCCCCATCTGTGATGAAATCCCTGATTTTCAAATTCTGATTTTTTCCAGAGCATTTGTCAATGATCATAGGTAAAAAACAGGCTAGCTCTCGTATGTCATCTGTTCTTGAAGGATGTATGTTCTCTGGGAAACAAATTTCATAAAAAGAGCTGCCTTTGTAAGTGTTCGGCTAAACTTTTCAATGCTTGAAACCAATTCAGGGAAAAAACTGCCCCACAAGCAGACACAAAACCAAAACCCCAGAACACCACCATCACAGGAATTTGCTTTGAATTTTAGTTGAATGTATTGAATTTGAGCATATCTCAGATAACTTTGATTTGAAACTCAGAGGTTCAAATAGTTCATATTAAAATTTTCTCTGCGGTCCATCCCTGCTTTCAGTATAATTTACCTAGTAGAAATGAGGGTCAAGGCCCTAACGACAAATTAATACAACAGGGATTAATGACCAGCAGATGTTACGAACATTATGTCTGTCATCCAGAAGTTCTAATTGGGAAAAGAGTACATTTATATCCTTTCCTTAGAATAAGCACCTTTTATAAGAGCAATCCAACTACATCATAGTGAAATTTCACCTTGAGTTTGATAAAGTCCGTATAATTTTTAATTTGGTTTGAAATTTGTAGTTCATTTAAAAGGTGTTTCATGAATATCTGAATACAAACTCAGTAATGGAAATATTTTAATAAATAAAATATTTAAGATTTTTGGAATGCTTCTGATTGATACTTCTGGGGTTTATGTCCTCAAAGGCTGGTGAAAAGACTACCCTGGAGATTTTAGTTATTTTCAAGAAGTGGAATACAATTTTGTTGTTTTGTTGTAGTGGTTTGTTTGTTTTAGAAAGAATTCATGCCTCCCAGTTCATGTCTGGGTTGCAACCTTTTCATGTTACCTCCTTGAGGCGAACTGTTGATGATAAAGCTATGATCCAAAGCCATTGCCCTTGGCTTGCCTGGATGGAACCTTTAGCTAGGAATATGTAGGGAATGAGGTGATTAGCTTTTTTTCTGTCCATTTTTATCAATATGCAATGAAATACCTGATGACAGCTTTATGAAAGTGTTAATAAATCTTGCAGCTTGAGCAGTCAGTGTATGTCATACAAACAAGGATTAAAATTAACACCCCTTGTGAAGTGAATGTGAGGAATGTTTTGTGGTGAGCTCATGAGTTGTTTTTAATAAACATCAGATTTAAATATCTAACTTCAGAGAGGGGTCCTTCTTAATTTTTGAAAATTTGGTTTTACTACTAAAACCACTTTAATTAATATAGTAATGCATGTTTTAAAAATAATAAAAAAGTCCACCATGTATTCAATTTCAAAATTGGTTACATCAGGTACAATGTATTCTTAACTACCAAAAAATCTTAACTTTTAAAAGTATGTGATTAGTGCTACTGCTAATCAGCTAAACAAGTAAGAAAAAGGTGTTATTGACTTCTCAGGGACTAATAAACTTACTTCTGTGTTCTGATAAATAGAGCCCTCATAGTTTGAATGGACTGGAGAGTAATTCAAACACAGTAAAACACTTTCTTCTCAATTTAGAGGATGAGAACAGAGCTGAAACACTAATATATTAACTCATCATCATAGATAAGACAGAGCATAGCTCTTAAGCAAAAGCTAATTCTCAATGCCCTTCATATTAGGTAGAAAAAGAAATGGTAATGTTCACACATCTTTCAGTTCTGCAAAGAAGGTGCTTATAGTCAGAACAAAAGGAACTAATCTTTTCAGTCCAGTTTAGGCTGGCAGAGTTTGAAAGGACTTAGGACTCATTCTCTGAAGTTTGAAGAAACATCTGAATAGTGAGGTAACTAGCAAAATAAGGATAAACTTCAGAGAAATTAGAACTGGGAAGAGTGGTTGTTAAATGCATGATATAGAGTATGTATTTGAAAATATACAAACAATTGTTCTTTAACCCTCAGATCATCTTATTAGTTTAACTAGTTTTGCCTTATTTTTTCATATTTGCTAATTGACATGTTTTTCCTACGAAATATTAATTTGTATTATAATATTTTATATATAGAATACATTTTACCATTCATTATATTGCAAAACACTTAATAAATATTGTTGACCCAAACTTCTTATTTGTAAATATTGGTAAAAGTTCACAGTAAAACTGAAAATTGCATGCACAGGGAATGTAATATATTTTGATTTTAAAACATCTCTTAACAAGCTAGCATTGATTTCTTTTGGATTCATGAAACCTGAAATACAGTGAAACAGTGGCATTGAAGTTTTATCCAAGACCAAGGTATTAAGACTGTTCTGCCTTAGTGAGTTTTAATGTTTTTTTTCATTATGAACTTTAATGGAATCTTTCAACTTAAATATCCTTTTGTTTTCAATAGTTCTTAATTGTCCCACTTTTAACAAACCACTTCTACATTATAATATCTGACAGATGTTTACAAGAGGGTGCTGTCCACTGTAATAGCAAGGGAGGCAGGATCTTCTCGAAAGAATTGCTAGAGGATGACTACAGACTGATGACATGAGGTGCCTTTTTGAAAACTCGAGGGAGATTAACATTTGGATGAGTTAAGAATCCTGATTGTAGATGCTGCTATTCTTCAGTGCTTCTCAGTGCATTTTTACTTTTCATAATCTTGAAAATGATCATTCTGAATAAGAGGTATGCTCACTCATTATGAATGTGTCTTTTCAATAAGTGGAATGTGTCACTGCTTCTTTTTGAGCTTCCCTTTCTCTTTTGTAGTCTTCAAGTTTGCTCACGTTCATCTGTAGGAACATCTTTGTGGTAAGACTGTATGAGACTTCTTCTCAGTTACCTCAATTTAAAGTGTTTTCCTCATGTTTATTGATATTAATATGGTGAATCTTATGAGGTGATTTCAGGATATCCTCTAAGGTTTATGTGGGCCTTCAGATATTCATTTGTAACAGCATGGGTGACTGGTTTCTGATCTCTGGAATTTATATATTAATGACATCCCTGAGTCCATGTAGATGAGTTATTTTTAGGATGTTTTCACCACTTGAAAGATTGGTATGAGTTATATGGTTATATCAGTAGAAAACTAGTCTGAGAAGGGCAATGTTAATTAAATTGCTTCAATTATTTCAATGTCTGCTGACTGTGCAGAGACCAAGATGTGGACTTATAGAAGACATACCTGTTACACAGGCTCTTGGGTCCACACTGGATCCCTTGTTCACAACAAATATTATTAAGCAGGCCTAAAAGTACAAGATCATTTTGGAAGCATGAAATATTCCATAAATATTCACTACTGGAAGAGTAAACTCATGAGCCATTTTCAAGCCCTTTTCTATTAGTTAGGATAGGAGGATAACTATAGGTAGGAATATAAGGCTAGTCTGGGCAGGTTAAGCTGTGTAGGTATAATATTTCAGCCAATAGTTAATACAGCAGTTAAGGCTGACCAAATACACTGGGGACTTGACTTTTTAAATTTATAATTTAAAAAAAAAATAAAAAATAATCTGTAACCCATCTACCAGCCTAATTTATCACATTTAAATTTTCTTTCAAAAAAGGAAGACTTCAAAATTCTCTAAAAGCCCTGAAGGAAAATATTCAAGCTCATTCCTTCAGAAGTTAGCTTTTATGATTTCTCATGCAGCAAAAAGTAAGCCTACAAGCAGTCATCCCAGTATCAGTTCTTTTCTGCATATTGTGAGCTCCTTTCTTGGGGTAATGGTGACCTCTACGCTCATCTATAAAAGGATTCTATAAGTCTTATTCACAGGTGACTGCCATAATAAGATTAAAACCAAAATAAATATATAACATAGGTTTTTATTCTCCTGTCTGTTTTTCTTGTCCAAAGGAGAGGTAATTAAAGTGACAAGTGTGCTTTTGGTTTGTAGCCTAATCTGAATGCTGAAATTAGGAGAAAGGATATATTCAGCTTTGAATGAAAACTGGTACATAACTCTTTCCATGCTGTTTACTAATAAATAAATATTCTTTCAGGGTGCAAAAGCAGACTTATTAATATCCTGCTTCACTAGAGTAATCCAGCAGAATATTTGGAAGTCACTGAAGAATTACTTGAGAAACTCTCACCTCTGTGCAACGTCATGGATCAGATCCTCCTGGAAACTATTCCAAGGCACATGGAAAATAAAGAAGTGATTGGTGAGACCCAACATGGCTACACTAAAGGCAAATCATGCCTGAAAAGTTTGATGGCCTTCTATGATGGGGTTATAATGCTGGTGGATAAAGAAAGAGCAACTGATGACATCAACCTGGATTTGTACAAAGCATTCAATACTGTCCCACACAAAAATCTTGTCTCTAACTTGGAGAGGTGTGGATCTGATAGATGGACCACTTGGTGGATAAGGAATTGGTTGGATGGTTGCACTCAAAGAATTGCAGTCAATGACTTTTGATGTCATTGGAGACCAATGACAAGTGGTGTTCCTCAGGGGTTGGTATTGGGACCGGCACTGTTTAACATCTTTGTCGGTGACATGGACAATGGGATTGAGTGCACCCTCAGCAAGTTTGCCAATGACACCAAGCTGTGTGGTGTGGTTGACACGCTGGAGGGAAGGGATGCCATCCAGAGGGACCTTGACAGGCTGGAGAGGTGGGCCCGTGCGAACCACATGAAGATCAACAAGGCCAAGTGTAAGGTCCTGCACGTGGGTCGGCGCAATCCCAAGCATAGCTACAGGCTGGGTGGAGAATGGATCAAGAGCAGCCCTGAGGAAAAGGACTTGGGGATGTTGGTGGACAAGAAGCTCAACATGGCCCAGCAGTGTGCGCTTGCAGCCCAGAAAGCCAACCGTGTCCTGGGCTGCATCAAAAGAGGTGTGACCAGCAGGTCGAGGGAGGTGATCCTGCCCCTCTACTCCACTCTCGTGACACCCCACCTGGAGTACTGTGTCCAGCTCTGGGGGCCCCAACATAAGAAGGACATGAACCTGTTGGAGTGAGTCCAGAGGAGGGCCACGAAGCTGATCAGAGGGCTGGAGCACCTCTCCTATGAGGACAGGCTGAGAGAGTTGGGATTGTTCAGCCTGGAGAAGAGAAGGCTCCAGGGAGACCTTATTGTGGCCTTCCAGTACCTAAAGGGGCCTACAGGAAAGCTGGAGAGGGACTTTTGACAGGGGCAGGTAGTGACAGGACAAGGGGAAATGGCCTTAAGCTGAAGGAGGGTTGATTCAGATTAGATATTAGGAAAAAATCTTTACTGTGAGGGTGGTGAGACACTGGAAGAGGTTGCCCAGAGAGGTTGTGGATGCCCCATCCCTGGAAGTGTTTAAGGCCAGGTTGGATGGGGCTTTGGGCAACGTGGTCTAGTGGAGGGTGTCCCTACCCATGGGCAGAGAGGTTGGAACTAGATGATCTTTAAGGTCTTTTCCAACCCAAACCATTTATGATTCTATGATTCTATGAAACTTTTGATGAATGTAAATGAAAAAGAGGACAACATGACGTATTTGTTTATTACAGAAATCTTGCTTATTTCTATACAAAATTCCAAAGAGCAAAACCAGCAGAAACTAGAAAAGAATCTAAAACAACACTGGAGAGATGATAAGTGCATAGTGAGTATTTCAAAACTGAGGAGCAGGTGAATGAATAGGGAGCTGATTGGTTTTGAAATGAGAAGCTCAGATGACATGGCTACAAATTACAAGGTATATAAAATGGAGTGCAGCTTTAAGTGTGCTGAAGACAAACATGGTAATAGCATGGAGTAAGGAATTTTGAAAGCAAATGGTAAGATTTAGCTTTCTTTGTTCTATTGCAAGAGTACAGAACAACTATTTTCAGGTGCAATAGTACAGCAAAAGCTGCCCTCTCTTCTGGCATTGTTCTACAAAATACATGGAATAGACATTTTTCTTCTTTTTGTTTTAAATACGTACAATTTTCAATTTTTATCTTTAAAAAATAAAGACAAAAGGGCACTGCTGATGTTACTAAATTTATTGTGTTCATTTTATAGACATTCTTTTTAACTCTGGGAATTTTCTGATCTTTTGGATAAAACTTATAAAATGAGTTTGCAGTCCAGGTCTGGAAATATAGAAGTTTGTAGACTGAAACAGCAACAGATAAAGTGTTACTGAAACCTTGCTTTCCAAGTGGCTATCAGACAGGTTCTGGTAATGTAGAGACAACTTAAAATAGTACTTATTTTTGGTGTATCTGTCAGCAGGATAAAGAAAAGACCTTATTTTTAAATAAAAATAATTTGTAGTTAATAAAGACAATATAAAGTAAGAGTTACTGCAAAGACCCCTTTGCCCATGAACCTACTTTTCTTCTTGCTTTGACTGGCTGATTTTTCCATGGATAGTATTTGTTCAATTTGTGTGTTCTTAGCTGTAAGTTATGGTCGGTTTAGGAGAGTAACTGCACTAGATGAAACTCTCTCAAAAGAGTTGGAGCTGCTTCTTTCCCTGGGGCCCAGCTGAGCACCCCAGAGGGTTCCAAAGACTGCAGGATCGGAGATGCAAATCTGCCTTGCAAAGACTCCATGGCTAGGAGGATATTGCTTTACATATACTTTTTGTTTTGTTTTCTTTGGTCTAGCTACTTAAAGTTTTCTCTAGTTGGTGGGTTCAGCTCTAATAAACTACTATATTTTAATTTGCTTTTTTATTTTTAAAAGACCATCTTTTCACTAGATGGAAAAGTTCTTCCACTGCAAAGATCTACAAAACTGAAGGTTTGTTCAGAAGTCTGTAACATATGCCAAAATGAAAAAAAATCTCATTTTTAAAAACATATCCTTCATACTGGTATGTCTACATGTAGAGTACAATTGCAAGATATGAAAGGCAATCCTACCACTTGGCTTAACATTGTTATGTTTGTCTTAGTTGAATTCTGCATCCATTTTTCATCCCTGTACATCAAGCAAAATTTGAATCACTGAGTTGTTTAAAAAGAGAAACAGCAGTGATTAAAGGCTTGGAAGTTTTTTAAAGAACTCTCTAGAGAAGAGTTTTGTAAAGAATGACATAGAGATAGGATAGATATTGGAGAAATGGGAGGTACTAGTTGAAGTCTGTCATCATAAAATAACTTATGCCATGACATACCACAGCTGATGTTATAAAAAAATAGGAGTATGCATACCACACGAAAAGTTATCTTTAACTAGTCAAAAATATTCAGCTCTTGCTGCATAAAAATCCTTCCCCCCACTCCTGTTTAGTGTAATTCCTTTAATATATATGAAGATCCTCCCAACCGAGAGGTTAATAAAGTCTTCACAACCTTGTCTGGACCCTCTAACATTTACAGAGATGTGGCTTATAATGTTGAAACATACAAATTGACTACTGGGTTCTGATAGTAATAATGGAAAATAATAATTAAAAAACATTTATAAAATATTAGGCCTGTCCCCGTAAAATCATAAAGTTTCCAAATTCAGTTTGCATCCTGGCTACTAAACTGGCAACATCGGTTAATGAGGTGTACCTGTTTGAATATGGTATGAGATGAAAATAGCTATGGTTTGATCTTCTTTTTAGGCCAAAGACATTAATCAATCTCTCAAACACACCTTTTAATCTCTAAACAAGTATCCTGAACTTGACAAGAGCAAATCTAGGTCTGAATTACCAAAAACATGTTAGACATAATTGTTGAGCATCTCATTGTCTAACTACACACATACATACATAAGTAGATGAGAACAGTAATATATATGCTACAGTAATATATATATGTGCATGTAAATAAATAGTATTCTTTCCAAAATGTTAGCATTTAAAATAAGATCATATAAAACTGATGAGTTTAGAATAAAAGAAAGAGGAAGATAAGAATGCAGTAGCTCTATAAAAGTATACAAGAGTCATGAAGCAGTAGACATTTAAAAATATCGGGAAGCTATGAATGATCACATAGGTGAAAGTTAGGGAAAAAATAAATTATTGTGGGAATGTGAAAGAGGCAGTAGGTGAAATGGAGGTAAATATAGAGTAAAATAGAGGTATAGAATATAGAGGTAAAAAATGGAGATAGAAAATTTGAAATCACAAAATAAAAAATATGTAATGGAAACATCATAAGTGGTTTCAGCACCATGTCCAGTATCTGCAAATCCAGAGTCCTAGTATGCCTTTCTACTACAAATGAAGTGTGATGTTCTTCAGTTATTTGCCTTATTTTGGTAGACCCACTTATATGAAGTAAGAACCTTAATTTTTTAGTAAAAATGTTTTAGGTGAGGACAATATGTTTTCTACAGTTTCACTTTTTTTCGGTGTGTGTGTGTTTGTTTGTTTTTAAACGGACTATGAAACCAATCAGGGGTTATTTCAGATACTTACAACTAAGGACATGGATTTGATCACAGCCTGTCGCCAACTTAGAGCATAATTAAACTGGTTTAGCTCTCTCACTTTTTGCCTTAGTCTCTACTGGTTATGATCACAAAACCACTCCAACTATTTTTACAGAAAAGCATGGCTCTCATTTTCCTTGGAGAAGTTTAAAGATCAACCTAACTGCCAAATCGCAGCTATTATGTCTTGAAAAAAAAATCTTCCATGGTGTTACTTTGAGTTTTATCTTATTCAGTCTAATTTAATGTTTAAATGTAATCAATATGTTATAGTAAGATTTTTTAGGCCTATAAGTAAAAAAAATAAACTGTTTCTCTGTCAAATCACATAAGTCTTAACATTGAATTGAATATTATTTGTTAGAAACAAAATAAAATGGCTGTTTCTCTAACTATTCTATGTCCTGAAAAATGTCCAGATCATTTTAACTCCCACTTGTAAACTAATTTTTGTATGTATACTATGTATAAATTGAATAATTTATTGATTATGATAATGTATAAATTGAAAAATTTATTATTATGAAATATTGAATAAAGGGTGATTTAAATAAAAGAAAACACTAATTTGAAAATTAGTGTGAATACAATTTTATTTCTTACCTATTGTGATTTCTTAATTTTGGGGGTGGAAAGGTTTAATTTTTTTTTGCTTTTCTGTAAATTTATCTGTGGTCCATGGTTAATAACAGAAAGTGTTATACTGATATGAATGAGTGCTTCTTCTTTCTAAAAGAACATAATTTTGCTGTCATCTTTCCATGTCTTTTCCAGTCCCCCTCTCTTAGCTGTAGCTTTTTTTGCTTCTTGATATTATTCCTCACTTGCTATATTCCACCTGCTGCTTGGCTATTTCCACTGCAGCAGCATGGTCCTTTGCGTCATCCTCCAATAGTCATCCTCCATTCAGCTGGCAGCCAGGCAAATTTTCTGATGGTGATGTTTGCAGACACTTGTGTGAAATTGGAGTGAAGCTCCAATGAATGAATGAATGAGTCAGCACTGCACCCTTGTAGCAAAAAATTATTTACCATGTTAATAACTAAGTATTGGAATAGATTACCCATAGAAGTGGTGGAATCTGCCTCACTAGATATCCTCAAGATTTGACTTGACAGGGACCTGGAGAACTTTATCAAAGGCCCTGCTTTCAAAACCAGATTGGACCAGATGGTCTTCTGGAGGTCCCTTTTAGTCTAGATTTTTCAGTGACTCTATAATATGAAACAGAGTAAAGGAACACCACCTTTCCCTCTGAAAATGTTAAAACGAAAATATAAAAGAATAGTTTCTTCCTGGTAAATACACCTTTTCCATTTGCACTTCTGCAGTAGTCAGTCATCCACTTAATGGTGTAAAGGATCAAGAATGTCCTTGATGATGTTTATCTGCCATCAAATGCATCATGTCATGTACAAATAGGTTTATAATTTCTTCTTAGGATATTGCATCTTCTTATTAGTGAGAAGTTTTCAGTTAATTTACCATCAGCAATTTCACTGAAAGAAGAGAAAAGCTAGGTGACCTATTCAGAAGGAAATGATTCTTTTTTTTTAACTCAGGTGTACACATAAACAGTGTATGATTTCCTACATTTTTTTGGAGGGGAGGAAGGGAGAAGCTAGCTCCTTCCTACTTTAAATCCCACTATCTTACAGGGTAAGTGTTAAAGATAGAAGGCGAGAAGCATCCAGAGAGCTGCTCATTACGCACTTAGGAGGAGGACAGGGCTCAAGGTGAATCTGTGATTGTCAGTACTAAAAAGTTCAACTAATTTATTACAGAGAAGAACCTTATATCAAAGACAAAGATCTTTAATAATGCTTTTTAGCAGCAACAAATTAAACATGCAAATACAGAAACAATCTCATATTATTTTGCCTACTGTACATTTTGAAATTGTCTTCATGGATCACTAGGTTATTTAATGGCCTTTCACCCCTGAGGCCACGCTTCAAATTAAAATTGTGTAAGCTTTGAGAAGTAACCAATATCAAATTATGTTTTGAATTTGTATTAAAATTGTATAACCTTGGAGATCTCCCTCTATGAGCTCAACAAGCTTGCAAAATGTTTAGATAAGACAACAAAGCTTTCACATGAGACCTTCTTTCCTTATTAGTACAGGCTATTCCCTATAGCAAATAAAGGATTATTCCAACAGAAACGTGAGAAATACCCCATAATATTATACTGCAAAGAATACTGGGAAAGGGGGGTGGACGGTGGGAACAGGAGCTGTGTTTTGTTAGTTAGGTCTACCTGAGAAGTCTTATTCTACTACACCATTGGAAAGAAACATGAAATGAGTTTCTGCTGCTATTTGGTAGGATTCTTTTATGCGCACAAGAAGAAACGGAGAAGCAAAACTATGTTCACTGTTTTCATCAGAATAATTTTCAAATGCACAACATTTCTCTGAGATAGTTTGCTCATCTGACAGAGTGGATTATTTCCATTTAACAACATATTTTTCCTTGACAGTGATCTATCTGAAAACCATATTTTGTTATCCAGAAATAGGAGCTTTAGAATGAAAAAAAACAAACATACTTACAAACATATACACCACTCTGTATTCTGCAGAGGGCGTGTGTTCCATTTTCTCATTCAATTGTGCTTGTTCACTGTGTCCCGTGTTGTTGTCTCTCTTTTACAATCTTACATGTAGGTGACTGAGAGCAGCCCTATGCTAGAATAGCTTTTGCTTCCAGGAAGAAAGTGGCTAAGGCTCCCTCATGATGTTTTTATAACATGAGGATTTACCATGAGATGCAATGCATCATCTCTATGTCATATCACATTACTAAACAGAACTGCAGTGGAGCTCATAAATATGCTCTGTCAGATAAATATTGCTCTGGGCAGCAATCCAGCTCCTTATTGGGAAGTTTCACTAAATATGGGTCCTTCTTTTGGCTTTCCATACCATTTAGATATTGCTCCTTGAGGTTTTCTATTCAAGGACAGGATGAGATGACAACATGCGGTGAGCATTGCCTGAAGAGCACGCCCAATGGTGCAAATAGGGCAGTAATCCCAGCTGGGCACAGCGCAAGGAGAATGGGAGGGACTGCCCTATACAGGATCTGTGAGATGTCATGAACACATCCTACTCCAGCATTCTCTCTGTGGTCACTATAAATAATAAAAAACCTGCTGATGGTGGTCATTATTAAGGCCTTGTGATTGATATTTCCTAAATAGTTCAGTGGGAGTTTTTGTTTGGTTTTGTTTTTTCTTTATTTTTTTTTTTTTTCCTGATGGCTTTCACTAGGCTACATAACTTCCTTATTAAAAAAAATTAAATAAAGTAAACCCAGCACAAAAATCACTCACTGATGATTCTTTCCTATAGTCCCAATCACATTTCTAAAATAAAATAGTAAAATGTAGCAGACAAAAACATGCAGAAAACAAAAGAGGTGAGAAGGTTGAAGAAAAAAAGTCACAGAAACAGGAAAAAAAATATAGGGCTAGAACATTAACAGCTGCAGAGGGTTTTTTTTGGAGGTTTTTTTTTTGTTGTTTTGGGTTGTTTTTTCATTAGAATAAGCATAGGCTTTCTTAATCAACTTTAAAAACTATTTAACATTCATTTTGAGAAGTCTTCTTTTCACTGGGTGTCTCCATTAACTATTTTTGCGCGCTATGTTCGCATGCCTTTCTGATGCTTTATAGTTCTTTCTTCCTAGTACAGCCTTGTTACTCAGGCTTTCTAGGGTTGTGAAAACAAACACAACCCAACAATGACTATAGATAATAAGTGTATCATTTGCAATGCTTTCCAAATTAGAGAGCACTGCTTTCACAAGTGCTTTCAAAACCAGGTTTTCTCACAGGTACCCTGTGTGTGCCTGGATATTTTTCAAAGCCAAAATCTAACTTAGATTTTAAACCCTCAACAACTAGCAATAATACAAGCGACACAAAGGCGTCAAAAGAGATAAACAAATAAGGTAAAGGTATAGATGGTGTTATTGAATCTAAGGATCCCTCCCACCACTCCAAAAAGGACAAAATTGTGGGTGAACACCAGAGAGACTAAAGACAAGAATATTTTTGCTGTAGGCTGTGGGTGATCTGATCTGTTAATCCAGCCACTGTTAATATGTGCATGTTGTGCTAATTACCTATGTAAATTATTTCATGGTTACATTAACTTTGTGACTTCTTTTATTCCGAGCTTTGACTTTCGGTATGATAAGAAAATAGCAAACTTAAAGGACTTTTCTGATTTAAAGGGCTTTGATCATGAAAGTCTCAAACACAACAGAAATGTTCTGGTCAAATACATGGAAGTTCTGCCACAACTCCAATCTCTTCTGTGGGTATAATGAACAGATGACATTCATTTTCTACACTTACATTGCTTTTTACTGCAAAAGTGCAACTTTAAATACTTTAAAATTTAGAGGCATAATTCAAGGAGTACTTTCAGCAAATGTGATTTTCATTGCCCCATTTTCTTTGGAGAAACTCAAGGCTTGAATATTAACACTACCAAAGTAATGGCAAAAATGGTTGTGATGGGAAATATTATAAGTAAACAAGAGCTGCATGTGAAAAATATTGTCATTAAAAACTATGTAGTAGTTAATTGAGTCTGATATGAAATTTGGTACTGGAAAGTTAATGACTAATGCAGCTATTTCACAGAGCTTGGTTACTGCAGGCTCTATAATGATCTCCTTTGCTTCATAGCAACAATGAAATTAACCTCGCTTTTGTCCTGCAGGTGTTGTGTTCTGATAATGCATATCCTTTACAAGTATGAGCAAATTATTTGCTTTGCATACAGATTGAGCATAAACTGAATCCATATGGAAAAGAAAATGAACACTTCTTATATTTTTGAAATAAAGAATACACACGTATATGTAAATAAAAATTCAAGAAGTTGGCAGCTTGGCTGACTTAAAATAACATTGGTACAGGTAGGAATTTAGATGATAATTATTTTCCTAGGTTTCTATCTCTATTATTCAATTGCCTTAAAACCTTACTGGACATAAACCCACCAGTTAGCAAAGCTCCTCTCTCACTTCAGCCTATGAATCAAATCCCAAAGGACACAGAATGTTAAGAAGGGTGGTCTAGAAAGCAGGGGTTTTGTGGGGGGAGGTAAAAGGAACATTTTTAACTTTTGACAATCAGGTTGTCTACTGGGTTCAAGAACACAGAAATGCATTTATAATATGGAGTGGAGGACACAAAATGGAATGGTGGAGGCTCCTGACATGGTGCAATCACCATCCTTGAAGTAACTAAAATATAAGTTAATAATCAAAAGAAAAATAAGGAAAACACAGTGGAATGAAATTAGGAATGAAATAATAGAAAATAAAACCAGTATGGGTGGAATAGGTAAGGTGTGCATCCACTGTACTCAAATAAAGATAGTTTTGATTTTGTTCATTCTAGTGATGAAATTGCTTATGCACATCTTATTGGCTGCATTACCAAGAGATATATTTGCAATAGAAATTATGAAATTTGATTATGGCTTCACTGTGAGTATGAAAGGTCAAGAAAAGTTTGAGGATGCTCCCTCTCTTCTCTGTTCCAGATTTATGGGATTCTAAAGCAATGTGACAGGGGAGATGACTGTTTAACAGGAGATTAATTGATAGATTTTGATTGTTGTAGTACTGTCCTTAATGTAGACTATTTTAACTAGTTTCTTCATCCTAACGTGAGGAGCAGTCATGAGGACAAGGTGGGAAGTGCTTACTATCATCTCCAGAACAATGATGACTCTGCAGCTGACTTAACACCAACCACTGCTACCAATTAGACTGTATAGACTGATTCAGTTTGCACATTTAGAAACTACATCAGAAAGTCAAAAGCAGCCTAATAACAATAATTTTCAGAAAGTGGCATGCTTGACTTATTTCAAGCTCAGTCTAAGCACTCAGTTTCTGCATATGCCATAAAAGTGATGCATAAACTTGGGCATAAACAAATATTGATTTTTTTTTTTTTTTTTTTTTTTTGATGGGACATAATTATCCAGGAATGACATTTTCAAAGACTAGCTTAGAGTTAGAAAATGAGTGGGAAACCATTCCTTTGTATAAGCCACCAGTTTAATAGGACAGTAATGTATATTTCTGTATGTCAGTCAGTGATATATGACTGAGGAGGAAATTAGATGTTGGGTTAAGAAGCATGCAATACTAGGAGTCTCAATCAAATTTTCTTTATTCTGAACACTGATATTTTTTTTCCCCCAGACACTTAGTAGTAAAAACTCTTACAGGAAACAATTGAACAGTTGTGCTAAAACTGTTGGTGTTGGTTTAATTTCCCAAAAATAATATGAAGGAAGTATTTGATAATAGACCTAGTAAGAATTTTAAGTCTGAAAATTGGTGGAGGAAGGAACAGGATAAAGGTAGAAAGTCAGAAAATACTTCAAAAGGAAAATGTTGAAAAGCATTTATTTTACAATGCTAATTTTTTTTTTTTTTTTTTTTTTGGAAAAATTAAAATTCTTATTTGGAGGAATACCTCCCAGCTCTCATACTCTGGTACACATGTAGGAAACCAAAATCTTGGGGCCTGCAGTTTAGTGCATACTATATCACAGTTATGTCTATTTGTCAAAACCAGGGGTTCATGAAAAGTGAAACCAAAAAAGATTACTAAAACTCACAGTAACCTTAAAAGTGCCTCAAAATTTTCAGTGATCGTATGATAGGCCTGGTTGTATAAAGAGAGAAAGTAAAATGTATCTGTGTGCATCTGTGTACCAAGGAATAAGAGAAAGAAAGAGAACATCTATGAGGCAAGTGTCCATATCTTGTTTTAATAATTCATAGATAAATTTTAATATCTGAACTATTTCACTACCTAATAACTAAGCTTTATGCAAAGCTGCATGTCAAACATCTGCTCACAGTTTTGTTAGTATACATCAGTAATGCAACAGCCTCCTCTTTTTTTTTTTTTCATCATAGAATCAGAGAATCATTAAGGTTGGAAGGGACGTCCAAAGGTCATCTTGTCCAATCCCACTGCTCAAAGGAAGATTAACTAGAGTAGATTGCTCAGGAATATGTCCAGTCGGGCTTTGACTGTCTCCAAGGATGGAGACTCCACAGCCCTCCAGGCAAGCTGTTTGAGTGTTCAATCACCTTACAGCTTTGAGCAACCTGATCTAGTAAAAGATGTCCCTGCCCATGGCAGGGGAGGTTGACTAGATGGTCTTTAAAAGGTCCCTTCCAACCCAAACTGTTCTATGAATCTACAGCAATTACACCTTTTCTTGTGTTTAAATGGAATTTTCTGTATTTCAATTTGTGCCTGCTGCCTCTTGTCTTTTTGTTCGGTACCACTGAGAAGAGTCTGGCTCCTACATCTTTATTCCCTCCCATCAAATATTGGTACATATTGATAAGATCCCCCCTGACCCTTCTCTTCTCCAGGCAAAAAGTCCCAGCTCTCTCAGTCTCTGCTAGTTCAACAGGCTCTCCAAACCTTGAATCGTCTTACTGGTCCCTCACCGGGCTTTCTTCAATACGTTCATGCCTCTTGTACTATGGAGCCCAGCACTGGGAACAGTGCTCCAGATGTGTCTCACCAGTGCTGAGTAGAGGGGAAGGATCAACTACCTAGACCTGCTTGCTGGTGGTGCTCTTCCTAATGCAGTCCAGGATGCTGTTGGCGAGGGTGCCTTGCTGGCTCTTGTTGCAGATTGTGAGAAACAAAGGGGCAGACTTAGTTTTGTAGTCTGTAAATCTGGGTCCTGATTGAGTAGTCTGATGTCTTTCTTTATTTTAAAGTCAGCAAAACGCATCAAAGTATTGATATTTAAAATGTATGCTTTATTTCTTATTCAGATTTCTAAATGCCACAACCAGCCTTTGGACACTTTATTATTATATTTTTCCCCCTTACTGAGCCATCTCCTTTTCACCCATCTGGAGTTCTAGCAGTTATGGCGTGTTTGGTTTGGTTGCTTTCAAATTTGTCATTGTGTGGCTTGAATTGTGCAATACAGAAGACACAGCAGTCCAGTGCCATATACAGATACTATATAACCTCCCTTACCCCATTTAGTGTATCCTTGTTCATATGTTCAAGCATCCAAAGATAACTCTATTGGCTGAAGTTGTTAATAGTCATTAATTAATTTAGCTTTCTTTAAATTTCCTATTGAATCTTGCATCAGTATTTCTGCTATTTAATCTGTGAAAATGGTCAAACTGAAAAAAAACTATGGTTACTTAGGCCATTGTTTTTACCCTATTAAACCAGATGCACAGTGGCAGTTTCCTATCAGTCTTTTGGAACTTCCAGAGTTGTTGAAATTGAATATTAATGGGCCAGAGGCTTAATCAGCAGAGCCTTTTCCAATTATTGTTTGTAAATTATCCATGGCTTCTGACTTGAAATGTGCAACTTTCTTAGTTGCTGTCTAAATCTTGCTTAATAGCTGCTGGGATGAAAAGCATTTTCCCTTCCATCATCACCTACTTATTTCCCAAACTTGGAACAGTAATTACGGAAACACTTGAGTCTTCTATGTTTGAACTTTTATTATTTACATCAAATAGTAATACCTAAGAAGGGACCTAAGATTCATTGACCCCTGAATTGTCCAGATGGATTTCAAGGCATTCCAAAAAGATGACAAGGGAGGAAAAGCACTTGTCAGAAGAAAGCGTATACATTTTATCTAAAAGGTGCAGGGAAGGGCATAACATACCCATAAGTAAATTTTGCAATTGTTAGGGAGGTAAGAGAACTATTTGGAAAATTAGCCTAAAAAGTCAGTTTAGAGATGTGGTAGATTTGATCTTAGACGAGGACGTGTTAATAACTGCTACCTTCTCTTTGTTTTCTGTCTGGAGTAGCAAATTGTTCTGGTCTTCAAGGCACAGCTTCTTGACCATGGATAGTGACAACGACAATTCCCTCTCCTCCACGCTTTGTGGGAGGGAGGCTACAGAGGTACAGAGGCCACTGCGGTTGGGATAGCTGGCAGGAAAGCAGCAGGAGGCAGACAACAGTACAGGGACAAACCAACACTTTCTAATCCACTTTATGTTCCAGAGCAAGCTGAGTCCCACAGGCCAGCCAAGGATTTCTGAACATGTACTAAGTACAAGGCAAATGGAATATGCAATAAAATTTTCCTATAATGAGAATTACTGTGCTAACAGTGCCAGTTAAATCTATGAAGTTAAATCTACTTTCTCTGTGTAACAGAAAATTTAGAGTTGAAAAGGAAAGTTAGAGAAAGGAAAACCAAGAAAAGTGCGGAGCTTAAATACAGTAGAATCATCTGTGGAAAGTCCCAAGGGATGGCAAGGAAGCAGTGACATTGTCTGTGTTCCCTAGGCTTTGGTATGTCAGATGTTAGCTGACACTACTGAGTGATGCTTTAGTGTTTGTAGAACTCTAACCGTTTTACAGAAGGAGAAGAATTCATTTATCTGAGGAAATTGAAATTTGGTTCGAATTCATAGGTTAGAATTAAGGAGGCTCTGGTATAATAAACATATCTCTGTGCCTCAGGTGGTATTTTCATAGAATCACAGAATCATAAATGGATTGGGTTGGAAGGGACCTTAAAGATCATCTAGTTCCACTCCCCCTGCTATGGGCAGGGACACCCTCCACTAGACCATGTTGCCCAAAGCCCCATCCAACCTGGCCTTGAACACTGCCAGGGACGGGGCATCCACAACCTCTCTGGGCAACCTGTTCCAGTGCCTCACCACTCTCACAGTAAAGAATTTCTTTCTAACATCTAATCTAAATCGACCCTCCTTCACCTTAAACCCATTACCCCTTGTCCTGTCACCACACTCCCTGATAAACAGTCCCTCACCATCTTTCCTGTAGGTCCCTTCAGGTACTGGAAAGCTGCAATAAGGTCTCCCCAAGCCTTCTTTTCTCCAGGCTGAACAATCCCAGCTCTCTCAGCCTGTCCTCATAGGAGAGGTGCTCCAGCCCTCTGATCAGCTTCGTGGCCCTCCTCTGGACTCACTCCAACTTCTCCATGTCTCTCCTGTACTGGGGCCCCCAGAGCTGGACACAGTACTGCAGGTGGGGTCTCACAAGAGTGGAGTAGAGGGGCAGGATCACCTCCTTCGACCTGCTGGTCACACCTCTTTTGATGCAGCCTTATTTCATGCAGTTATCCTGTGGATCATGTACTAGTTCTATGAAGTGCAATGTAAGCTAACTTGCTGACCTCTAAGGTGATGCAGTCATAACTATATGGATATTCAACTGGATGTCTTAGAACATGCAATTGTGTGAGCTGAAGTTGTCTCCAACAAGCTGCACTTGTTACTTTCCCTGGTGACTCAGTTTAGGGACAATCCTAGGCATACTCTGTAATGGACAACTGTACAACTTAAACAAAAAGTAGAGTGGGTTTTTTTTCAGATTCACAATGAATGATGAAATTAGAAAAAAGAATTTGTTGAGTTGCAAATTACATAGATGGAGCCCTGCAATGTCACACTTGATTCATTAATGCAGCTAGGGTATAAAAGAATGGGTAGCTAAAAATGCGCTAACTTAACAAGGGGCTATCAGTTAAAGCTATTTTATTTACTCACATTCAGGACTCTCATCCCAGTTAAGGGAATCTGAAATCTTGGTATGTGAATTTGAATTCGTGGTATGCGAACAGATAGTCCTGGGACAAGAGACTTCGTGGGGCAGTGTAATAGCACACTTTTTTTTTTTTTTCCCCAAACTATAAAAGCATCAGCTGCTCTATAAAAGCTAAACAACATATTTTAAATAGGTCCAGAAAGTATGAAATCTTTTCTTTGGTTTTAAATTCTCTGGAAATTGGATAAATATGGCAAACTCTTTCACTTACATTTTGTCAAATCTATGAAATCGTACATAAACAAAGTCATCATTATGAGCCCTCCTAATTTTAAAAAAACTATGGATCTCTGGAAAAATAGATTTACTGAATGCATGTCAAGTCATCTGTGAGACACTTCTCCATGGAAGCAATTTAACTGAAGTTTCTCAATAAAACTGCTAAGACTGTTTCAGGGAATGCTTTCCAAATGCTTTATATGCAAAGACTGCAGTAGAATGTAATTCTAGACCAAGTTCATTTTTTTAACCTGGCAACTGAAAGGTAAAGGTTGAATATGTCACATTTGAAAAGTCTGATAGGAGGACAATAGATTAAAGAGAGCCTCTCATTTTTCCCAACAAGATGGTCTTAACTTTTATATTCAAGACATTAACACTGGCAGGAAATGGAGTTATAAAACATTGACTAAAAGGGGAAAAAAAAGTAATAAAAAGAACACCTATACTGGAGAATACTGTGAAAAGAAAAGCTGATAATGTTGTATTGTTGAATTCTTCTCTGAGCTAAAAAAAGAAGTGTTTGTTTTCACTACAGAGTTTCAGGTTTACAGGTGAACCCAATGAAAGAATTTTAGCAATTAGGCATCTCATGAGAGGATAATATTCTGGCCAGTTGTCAATTTTTTTTCTTTTTCCTTTTAATAGCTGTACCTATTAACTAGAGATCCCTGAAGGTAATTAAACACTTGGAAATGTGCTGGAGCTATATAAATATGAAATTACTCCAGTAGTTGCAACAATAATTACATTTAAAATATAACCACAGTATATTAACTGGCTGGGAATAACTAATCTCTATAACTACTAAATTTATCACAGGATCATTTGATGACTGATCATCAGAATCAATACCATTTTACTGATGAGAATACATACATCATAATACTGAAGACAAACATTTGTTACTTTCAGCAAGATGATGTTGTGCGGATTTTTCTTTCATCCTTCCTCCTGCAACATTTATATTTGACCGTTTCCAAGACCAGTGTCCTGCAGCAAATGTTGCCAGCAATACTGAATACTTTCAATTAGTAGTTCTCTACTTCTCTGGTAGCTAAGCAACTGACCTGTGGTGAAGAATACATAATGATCTTCTGCATATCCACCTTAGAGCATCAGACAGAGCATAGGCTTCAAAACATGGATTTGCTCACCCATATTGATGACTTTGGCTTAGCCTTCTGTGAATTATGAAGAAGTGTGTTTACTGTGTGTCTGATGCAAATAAGTCAAACACAGAAATAAGACGCTGTATATGTATGTTGCTTTATCTTTCCTGGTTCATTGATAATTATCATGCTGTTAGCAAGCAAACATTCAGAATTCTGTAAAATCAGGGTAAATACAGATTTGATGTAATCAATATACAAAAAAATCATAATTAACTACACAATGGGATTTTTTTTTCTTTTTTAACTATTGTGAATAATATTGTCTTGTTAATAAAGCAGAGTTTATGTAATGGGGATCTGAGGAAAAAACAGCGGCTGGCATACACTTAATCCACATAAAATAGAGAGGCTGCTAGTTGTCAGGGGGATGGTAGCATAAAAAATAGCTGAAAGAATAACCTTATCCATTATGAGGCCTTCCAATACATTAAGTGAGTCTGTACCTCAGAGATGGTCTGGACTTACTGTTATAAGAATCCCAGATTCTAGCAAATGCCCAAGAAGTTATCTCCCTTCAGGTTTGTTTGGTCAGCAGACTATGCTTATTCTGGTCCAGTGAAGCTTTCACAGTCATAATCCCTCTATGTATCACCTATGGGAGACGGCACGATGTGAAGAGGATCGGGATGGTCTCACAGATAAAGCAAACTAGCAGAAACTCCTTGAACACACTGGCCAAAAAACTCACAAAGGAGCCACAAGAATCAGCATAAAAACAGCATTTTAGATTATTTGGATTACATTACAATGATCTAAATAGTTCAGATAGGAAACATGAGGACACTTTGTTCAACAGAGATAATCCATTTGCAAACACACAGAAGTTAAAGGTGAAGCTAATCATCAAAAATCAGAGTTTGGTTTAGCAGTAGATTTTGCACAGAACCAGTTTAAAGAGTGTTTGTGTTACACTGTAGTTCAGACTATTCTCCAAGATAAAGAATACATGGCAATAACTGACATGATTGGGAAGTGTCTCTGAGACACTTGTATGGGAGCAGTGAAAAGTATTTGTCTTGTATACAGTGCTTCAACAGCTCTCCTTCTTCAGTTGGCTCAAGTCCTCAGGGAGTTTTTAGGCATTGTAGTCTGCTGTAAAATTAATTTGAAGGGAAGAGAAAATGTGTGCAGTCAGAAAGACTGGAGAAACTAACATTTACCTACTGGGAATCTGTGAGTATCTGTGTAATACTTCCTGTTTTAGACAACTAGTATTTATATTTCTCTTTGAATAATTTTTTTTTTTTAATTCACAATTATCTTCCCAGTCTTTAAAATGTCCTACCAATGATAGCTATAACATAAACATTTAATTTCCTTTATTGAAACAAACACTGTGTCTGTAAAGTCTTTTTACTATATGCATTAATTGCAATTTCCTACTGACAGTGTGACATGGGGGTTTTTTTTTGACTCTTCAAGGTGTATATGTGCAGAGCTATTACACAATTTACTAGCTTTATCTATGTTTGTAAAAGCATATGGCATGTATGAAATAAAAAACCCCAAACAACCTGATTATTAATAACATTGTCTTTTTTACAAGTAAAAGATATTCAGCCCAGTAGGTGGTCCAAATTTCTAACTACATGTTAATAGCTTGTTAAGTTTTTTTAAGCCATAATATAAACTAGAAAACATCAGTGGTTTCCATGGCTTGGCTCTGAGCCAGTCTTCATAATCATTTTTGCATCATGACATCCTCACAGACTGTTAAGCACTGTACAGCTGAAATGAAATATCTGGCATCATGTCCTGTCTTTTACTAATTTTTGTAGATCTCAGAACCTACATATATGAAAAAACCCACAAAGAACTACAGTGTGACTAAGTATTCAAATTCAATCATTAAAAAAAAATCATATAAATTCAGAAGTCAGAGACTCTAAGACAGCTTTCTATGCAGAGTCAAATAAAAATACCTCAAATTGCTCCCCCCAAAAACAGTCTGGAGTTATATGGGGTTTTAAAAATAATGAATTATTAAAATAAATAATCTCAAAAAATTATTTTCTCAAGTTAGGGATTTTCTTTACATTAAAGCAGAGGATTTTGCTTGGGAACATTGATATAAAAACCTGTAACAGATAAATAGATCTGGATTCTATTCCAGTCTGGGACTGAGAGTCCCTCTGTGATATGGGGAGAATAAATCATGTGGTGTCCCTTAACAACTCTAGTTCGCTGCATTTGTCTCAGACTTTTCCAGCAGTAATGGGTATAGGATATATTAAAGAAAAAAAAAAAAAAAAAGGATTGTAAGGATACCTAGACTGCTCCTGCCTTATATAGAGAAGAATTTTGCCCTTTTGTGAAGGAAAGTGCTACCTTGTTGAAAGAATTTTGTCTGACTCCTGGAAGTCTTTGAAGTGTGATGGTGAAAGAGGAACAAAGTAGAATGAGTGCACTGAGAGAGTGAAGGACTTTCAAAAAAAAAAAAAAAAAAAAAAGCGAGAGTGAGAAAGAGAGAAAATCAGCAGCCTGGTAGGTAGTGAAGAGGAGAGAAAAAAAGCTGCTAAAAAGAAGAGTCCATATATATATAATTGCAAGCAGAATACAGTTATTTTCAATGGAAACCACTTGGCATATAAAAAAACTAATTTAAAACTATATCTCAGTTTCATAAATTTTGTCCTCATTTTTGCTTTGAGTGCTGTTAGGTTTCAGGCTCATTCTTTGTGAATTTATTTAGTGTGAAGAAAATTTCGTTGGTGCCATTCTATCAGCTGTCACAGCCACTCGGAACATTATCAGCCTGTTGCCACCGGAGTGGATGTTCAGCCACAAGTATGCGGCTGGCTGCCTTACAGCATGCAGATCACTTTGTTTCTCCAGCTGCTCTGTCCATGACAGGCTGATATCTCTCAGGGGGACTGCAGTTGCTGCTGGATAGTAAGCAATGGTAGTACTCTATGCTACATCAAGTTATAGAGCCCTACAAGAATAAAGCCATTCAGGGGACGGGAATAAAGAACTTAAAACTTTAAATTTCTTCCCAATTTGATTTGCATTTTCCCAAATTTAAACCAAATCAAAGGGAAAGTTCTGCCTCTTAGACATTGCTCAGTCATGAGGACACTGGAGTTGAACTTTTCTATTGTAAGCTCAGGATGGCCATATGTCATGGTTTAACCCCAGCCAGCAACTAAAGCACCACACAGTCGCTGGCTCAACCCACCCCCCACAAGGGGATGGGGAGGAGAATGGAAAAACACTCATGGGTTGAGAAAAAGACAGTTTAACAGGATAACAAAGGAAGATAATGATAATAGAAATAGTAATAATAATAATATCATCAATAATTAATAACAATAATAACAATAATACAAGTGATGCACAAATGCAATTGCTCACCACATGCAGAAGGAAAATAATACAATGCCCAGTCTATTTCCCAGCAGTGATCCCACCTCCCAGCTCACTTCCCCAGTTACATACGGAGCGTGACGTTCTATGGTAGGGAATCTCCCTTTGGCCACCCTGGGTCAGCTGTCCTGGCTGTGCTCTCCCAGCTTCTTGGGCACTTGCCAGGGCGTGGGAAGCTGAAAAGTCCTTGACTTAGTGTAGACACCACAACTACCTAGCAACAACTAAATACATTAATGTGTTATCAATATTATTCTCACACTAAATCCAAAACACAGCGCTATACTGGCTACTAGAAAGAAAATGAACTCTATCTCAGCTGAAACCAGGACACAATAATTTCCAGTAGGACTCATATATCAGGAGGAATCACAGAAAAGTAGTGCTAGATGGGCAGCAGCAGGAAGTGGCAGTCAGATTAAAGAGAAACTTGGGTTTAGTTTGGCGTTAGCTATTAAAACAATGTGCTTATACGTCTACAGAGCTTGAAATACAGGAATAGGTTGTAACAGACCATCACTCTACATCCATCTCCATACATCCATAAAGTTGGATGTGGTTCCAGCTCCAACAGAATAAGAAACTAATTTCTATAGAAGTCAGTATTGTGAGTTTTCAAGTATTTTCTTAAGAAGTTATGCTATTTGACAATTTATGTAGAACTTTAGAATCTCCTACTTGGTTACCGCAACAGTACCCTTCAAAGCCTTCAGCTTCACCTCCTAGTCATTATCACCTCAAAGTTTTGTTCTTGTGATGTCGCATTTTGACCGAGAGCTAGGCATGAACAAGATTCATTATTTTCAATTGCTCCTATAACAATGTTATTATTGCATATGTTTATAAGAAATGTTGATTTCAGGGTATGAAGAAATCAGGCAGGGAAGGATGAACTATTTGTTTTTAGGTAAGCACTGGAACAATGGTTTGCATATTCTGTATACAGACCAGGCTCAGGATAGCTGTGTTATATCCAAACGATAGTAGTACTTAAAAGTAAGGCATTCCACATTTCCGTAGCAGGAAGAAGATTAAAAGCTGCCTCCTGAAGAAGGGTAGCGTGAAGTCCGAATAGGGTCTCAGGAACATTCTAGTTTCAGAAAACTGCATGTATCCCCAGAAAGTGGATGCTGTTCAGAGAGCAATCCTCTGAAGGAGGGCTTTGATTTCATGAGCTTGTGCAGTATGACAACTACTTTTGCTGCATGAATCAGAAAGCAAAATCTATTGGAGTTCTAAAGCACAGGCAGAAAGATGGTGTCTCTAAATTGAATATACATATTGCTACATATTATTTATTTTCTTGTACTAAACCTTTGTCTGACTTTTTACAGAATTTTTCAGGGTATGTGATATATGAGGTGTTAATTTCCCACAGCTGTGGCAATACCTAAAATCACAGTACTAGCAGTACTGTATCCAGCCCTTCAATACAAAATTGGGCAGCTGCAGGAAGTTGCTGTGCTGTTTGTCCACTGAGATGATATGGTTAGGTTTCAGTAACACAAAATGGTGCTGTTGGGGTGGCAGCTTCTATTGAGGGCTTTTAGCGGGAAGCCTGTAGGAATGCATCATGGTATCATAGACATTGATTGAACTATTGATTGAACTAAATCCTCTATTTGCTTGCTAACAGTTTAAATTACATTATATTCTTTGAGATCTTTCTGGCAAGGTACATTACTTGAGATATTCTCTTGAAACTGAGTTTGAAGTGGTGATAGGATAAACATTTTCAAAATATGGTATCTTTGCTTTCTATGCAGTGGGCTGACAGAGATTTTGCATTTAATATATCATGTAAACTTGCTGCTGCAATATCAAGGAAAAAGCAGGAGGAGTATATTCTCTCATTCGGCTGCAGTGTGCATTTCAAGGAAATACGTATGCAGTGAGCACTGATGTTAATCATTAGATCATGCCCTATGTCCATGAAGCTGTTTCCCTTCGTTTGCCTGAGCACTGAATACTTCAGCAGTTTGAACAAGGAAAAAGGAAACATACAAGGGGAAAAGGGGCAGAGGTGATTTATGCTGTTGTTGCTGCTACAGAGACCTGAAAATGTCAAGGAGCGGTAGTTTAATGACACTAAGATAATTAGGAAAACAACAAAATCTATTTTCTTGTTAGAATATTTTCCTATAAAAGTTAACAGGATTAAGTAAATGGGATTTTCTATTTTTTTTTCCCCTTTTCTTCTTTTTTGCACAAATTACAGGTAAACTAAAAACCATTAACTCCTGCCTAAGTATAATGGGACAAAGTGGTTTTTTTAATGTAACTTAACTCTTTTCTTGACAGAAGGGAATATTTAATGAACCCGTGAAAGAAAGGAAAGATTAGAGTTTAGAGATGAATTCAAATTCATCAGCAACATTCAGTTTCATAAGAGAGAAAGAGTAAATACTAAAGAGATGAAAACCCAAATAGAAAAGTTGACACTAGTTGTGAACTAGCATTGCTGAGTGACAAAAGTGGGTATTTAGCTGTGGATTTCTTTCTTCTTGAGTATGAAATTCAATGGCGCTTTTTTTTTTTTTTCTGACAAAGAATCAACAGAACATGCTTTATGAAACCACAAGAGCTTTGAAGACCTTCTGTTTAAATGGAAGCTCTAAAACTATAATACATTACCAATGCAGCCATAAATCACAAATTTGGATTTTTCTTGTTGGTTTGGGTTTTTGGGGTTGGTTCCACCACTCCCCCCGCCCCCCCCCCCATTGCATGTTAGTAACAAAATACATCTATAAGCAAGAACAAAGCTAGGGTTTTAATCACCCTTTTGAAATCAATCTTGCTGTAATCTTTGCAGAATCTAGTTTGCTGGTTTTAGTCATTCTGAGTTTAACTTGTGATGACTACATGAAGTAGTAATATTTTGAAAGAATTACAATGAGAAGTTGTTGTCATTACTAATGAGAAAATTGCTAGAATAACAACCCATTCCTTGCTCAGAGAACAAATAACCATGACTGAGAAGACTAGGTTGGGGTCATAGTAGAATGCCATTAGTGTGTATTTAATATACCTCCTATAAATGCACTTTCCCAAAGGAATTCACAGACCTCATAAGGAAAAAAATTGTGTTATAAAGACAAAAGTCTCTTTCTAAACTCCCCAGAGTTTACTAGAGCACATTGAGAATCTGCACATCATACTACTCAGTGCTATGGTCAAATAGTTTGACGCTTGCATTATATCCTTCTTATGTGCAGATGGAGGCTGTGACCCCCAAAACAAAGAGATGGTGCAGTTAAAAGGTGAACAAGAGTTCCTACCATGTGGGACAGAAGTTATGGAAAAACTTTGCCATTGCTGGTCATCCTTTTGACAGTTTGCTAGGGGTTTTATGGCAAATATGAGGAACTTGGAGTCCTTTGATATATCCTAAGACCAGATAAGTTTGGAAACAAGCATCTGTGAACATTTAAAGAGATTCTTGTTCCTGCCCTAATTATTCCTCAGATTTATAAAAATTATTCCCACAAACACATTTCTAGCCAAGATTGTTCCTCTTTGCAAAGTGCTTTGAGATCTTCAGATAAAGGTTAACACAGACTATGACTTTTTTGTGGGGCAGTTTTGGCACATTTCATAGTTCTGGTCTCGTGACATCCAATCTGAGGACCTGCTGCAGAACTCTTTGCATCCTTTCTAGCCAACATACCTTCTTTTTCTTTCCATAGAAGAGAAAGTATCTCCAGAAATTGAGGCTATAGACCTTGCTCTCATCCCATTGTAAAATTATGTCATGGCTGTAGAAAATACTCTGATTGAGGACCGTTCCCCAGACCCTCAGGAAAAAAAGCAGTCATAGACTACCAGGTGCATGCATTCTTCCAAAGGAAGAAAAAAGAGAAGGAGAAAAACACCCAGTAATACAAAAGACCTCTAGGTGGTTTTGGTTTTGAGAATAAGGAATGTTTTCTACAGTCTTCCAGAACCTGGCACTATCAATTTTACATAGAACTTGCACTTTTTAGTGACATTTTCTTTTGACCATCAGAGAGCAATTTTACGTTAAGATCTGTGTCCAATGTTAAAAAGCCTCCTGAGAACCTTTTTCTCCACATTGTCAGCATGAAAGACGAAGTCTTCTGAAAACTGGGTCATGAAATGACATCTCCAATGATATCCATCTATTTTGGCTCTGATAAGCCCTTTGAGAGGATTTGCCTCAGAAGATCAATACAATGACAAACCACTAAAATGGACAAATCTTGCTTGCTGTTACTTGTAGAAGAGTTGTGTAGTGAACAATCATAGTACCCTGCTCCTTCATAGCAAATATTCCACATCTGATGAGGAAAGGGTATCTCATTATCAATGCCCACCTGAGCAATCACCTCAGCTAAAACTGTCTCCAGGAGGCAGTAAGTGTCAGTGACATGTTTTATTAATTTATGTGATATGTACAAAAAGATATTTTTTTCTCTTCAGCAGATTTGAGAAATTCCTAGCAAGATAATAACGAGCACCTGATTTTCAAGTTTAATAGAAATGATCATGCAGATATCTCGTTAAATAGTCAGGTATTTCATTTTGTGTTTAGATTTTAGTTATTTTTAATTTCTAATGCTAGAAGACATAAATATCTCTGTAGAGGTGAAACACACTGGACTTATTAATATTATTGTTATTATTATTTGTTACATTTTCATGTGTATCATGATATATTCAGTTATATATTACCTTGTCTGAAAGCAAACCATTTTATATGCAGATTTAAGGTAATGAGCATTCAACTTTAAAAAACGGTTCTGGTATCCTGTAGCTTCTCAATAATAATATGCTCTTACATTCCAACAGAGAAGGATGGATTATGGGTTTTTCAATTTGCATCAGGCATATTAATTGCAGAGTAGGATTTCCACATAAAATATCAATGTACTGGAACAAACTGTTAATGTACCAGAATATGAACACTTACATTCATTTCTTGAGATTTAAAAGCAATCTTCTTTTTCATACATCTGAATAGCATTTTTTTTTAAAAAAAGTTAATGAGAACAACATAACCAATGTTTTCTGAAAACCTTAATTAGCTTAAGAGTTAATAGTGCTTTCCTAGTCATTGTACTGGCAAACAATACAACAAGCCATTAGGGAAAGAAAATAATTTACAGGGTATGGAAAAGCTTTAGAGCAGCTTTTAAGAAACATGCCATGGAAGATCAACTTTATGTTGTAGTAGCAAGCAAAGAAACATTGAATTCAAGTTTCCTTCCCCCCCCCCCCCCCCCCCCCCCCCCCCCCCCCCCCCCCCCCCCCCCCCCCCCCCCCAAGGAGAAGAGATTCCTAGACTAATAAAAGTGTGCTTGGAAGTGAAGTTCAGCTGGGGATTTGCAAAGTGATTTTAATGATATAGAATAGCAAGTTTATAGTTTATGTTTTATCTGATTCGTTCAAATTACACACAGAATCCAAGAAATATGTTTTAATAGGTATTAATAGTATCAAACAATTTTACTGCATAAAGAGAAAATTTAATTCTGTAAGAGCAGGTAAGTAAATATTAGATAAAAAGTCTTTTTTTATGACTCTTAACAGTGCAAAACATGTTGTTTACAACCATTATCTTAATATTTATCTTATTAGTTATACACTTGAGCAAGTACATATCTTATAGTTCATTTTCCAAAACTAGACTATAACTGCACTAAAAATATGCTGTTGTCAAGACAAATTAATTCACTCTCTGGTTATACTGTTTTGTTTTATGATTGCTTTGTTTCAAACTACTAATCTTTAATGGGCCTTCAACTTTTTTTTCCCCCACTTTTTTTTTTCTTTTTCTTAAAAACAGCAAATGAATGAAGGTCCTTCCTTTTAAAGCCAAACAGAAAGAGAAAAATATTTGAGTTTGCATGCCACAGCTGCAGGCTGTGAATTATCACACTAGGGAAGAGTGGAAATACCACCCACATAATCCAACAACAGGCCTGATTCATTTTGTGTCTGAAGCAATCATTGTGGTCTTACAAAGCTGAAATGAGTTTCCTTTGCAGTCTTCACAGGAGGGAAAAAAAAAAATATCATCCTTACTAGTTCAAAGCAAGATTCCACTTTTTAAATTTATTTTTACTCCCATTTCTCAATTTTATTTTTCTTCTTTAGTTTCTTACTATTTTGCAACTAGCTTGACTTTACATATAACAGGGAAATTGAATTTGAGATAGGATATAAAGGAGAGCCAAGCAATATCTTTCCAGCCCTATCAATCCCAGCTGAACTTGTGACAAGTGATTTAGTTAGTGTATAAGAACCAAATCCAAGGAACTTTGCAGAGCCTGTTTTTTAGACTTCTAATCGTTCCAGGGCAATCAGGAAACCTTGCTTCCTAGCTCACGCAGAGGGGGAGTTAGTATGCCATCTGTTTAAGATCCCAGTGGAAGCACCTGCCTAGGGTCTTCTCTAAATATGCAGGTCTCTACTCAGTATGCTTAGACACTCTTTATGTAGCTTCCTACAGATCATCAATAGTGAATAATGAAGAGAGAGATATTAAATTCTGCCTTTTAGGTTCTTTACTCAAGGCTGTAGGGAGGTTTTGTCCTCTTGGGATCCTAATGCTTGAATTTTCACTTGAAGAGCTTTAAAGTGCTCAGGATCTTTCTTTCAAAAAAATGAACTGAATTAATGATTTAAAAGTTCAGCCACTGACAGATGAAATTATGACTGCAGTAAAAGTCTACTGGTTGCAGTACTTGTCCAGAAACAATCCTTGTTATTGCCTCAAAATATTCATACACTTGCTGTCCATCCCTTCATACAATGCTATAGTCAGAGGGTTGTGGTTAGGTCAGGAAAGCGGAAGGGAGGAGGGAAGAAGGAAAGGAGAAAGAAAGGTAGTTGATATGAATTCTCTTGATGAAGAAAGTGGAATTAAATATATGGGTTTTTTTTGCAGTTGGACTAGGTGATCTTTGTAGGTCCCTTCCAACTGGAACTATTCTAGTCTATGTCCCCAGTGAGTATCTTGGACGAGATTAACACTGCTGTTCTACAGGAAGTGGAAACTGCAACTATAAGTTTAATGTGTGTGAGCAGGTGCACTTTGATAACACTTTCCAGATCAAATCCCTCAGCTGAGTTGTATAGCTGCACGAAAAATTTCAGGATACTGACCAAGCTTAGGGCAGGATGATGTACTAACCTGCTCAGTTCTCTCAAGAAATTGTAAGGATGTGGAAGAGTTCATCTTTTAATCTGACTTTACAAGACTTTATCATAGAAAGTTCATAGATTTCAGATTGTTCCTAGCGAGCAAAGATTTAAATTAATCAAAGCACTTAATTTTATTGTAATTACTTTTTACTTTCAAATAGTAAAAAATGTCTAATATTTCAATACTTTATTGCTGTAATATTTCTCTACATTTAAATTGAGATTGAAACCCAACTTATATTATATATGGTTCTAAATCTTTAGTCACATCTATATGTGCCAAATTAATGTGTATTTCAAAACTAAAACCTAGATCAGTACTTATTCTAGTGACAGCAGAAATATGGCTCAGAATTCAGTGAACTCCCACAAATTTTGCTGAGATCAGTTAAGTTCTAAAGAGATATAGGTAGTATATTTAATAGCATCAGACATATGTAATGATCTTGTAGTAACCATTGTTTTAAGCTTCCATAAAGAAAAATATAAAACCAAAAAAAATAACAGCTCACCACTTTTCAGGTTACTCATAAAACATAGCCTTAGCTGCATTTTATTATGTATATTAAGGAGCTGTAATTTCTGAAAAGCGTGCCAGGCATTGCCTGTGAACTCACACTAACAGGCATCCTAAACAGAAAAGGAACCCGAATACAGTGGAAATAACTGTTCTGAGAGCTTTGGCATGGTCCTCGTTGCCAGGGAAACCTCTTCTTTGTCTCTACGTGTTCAGAATGGCTGCCTCATTAGATACTGAACCTGATCATCACTTTACACTGGGAGGAAAAAAAAAAAAAAGAAAAAGAAAGGGCAGGGGAAAAGCTAACAGGTCTACAAATCTTTAAGAAAATTCCAAGAATGAATAGGGATAATCTTAAATAAATTTATGTGTAATTATAATCATAATTATGTTCTGTTGAGAGTAAATTTGCCCAAACTGCTTCATTCCACATTTATCTGCAGGTGAAGGAATGAGCAATTCTTGATTGTTTTTCACTGAATTAAAAAAAAAAAAAGTGCAAGCTACAAAATTGGTCAATTGCATGTTTTGTCTAAAATACATCTCTTTTACTTTTAAATATTGCAAAATGTCTATTTAATAAGGTCATTCAGCTTATTTAACTGCCTGAGACATTGCTTTATCATTGCCGCAGCAGATTTTATTGATGGAGTTAGAAGCATAAAATGTCAGGGAAAAAACCTATAGAGGTACATTTATTACTCTGATCATAAAGAGGACTGGTGAAAAAATAGTAAAAAATGTGAAAATATATAGTGACAAGAGAGTTACTTTATGTTAACTACTAAGTTTTAATCAAGATACTAAAACCAGCACCACATAAACATCTGAAGTGTAGCAGAACTAGATGCAGTTTCAAGGCATTACTCATTGGTAATACAACTATGAACCCAAGGTCCCTCAGGAGCTCAGCTCCTGCCCTTGGCTGATGAGAAAAGCCCATGAAAACAGGGTCAGAGCTTAACCTCCACCCTCTGTGGCTTATAAATATCAACAAAGGGAAGGGATTTTAAAGTCATCATCCCCATGACTCTGTTCTCTGAGATGAAAAATGAAATCCAAATCACAGGTGAAACAGTTAACAAATGCATTACTTCTCTACTCATATTTATGAAGAGTGAAAGCAACCCAGCTAGATTTTTTTTCTTCTTTTTTCCAACTGTACCAGATGTGAAACTGAGTTGTTAGGTGCAAAAACAAGAGCGTGCCTGACCAAGTGGTCTGAGATTAACTTGTTGCTTTCCAAATGTATGAAGAAATGACACAGACTAGATTTACATGAACCTGCAACCATTTTCCTCCATACTCAGTGATAACCTGTGCTGAATCTCTAGCTGCTGTCTAAGGAACAGTATTTAAAATTATTATTTTTTTTTTTTTTTAAAGAATGATTTTGATATAACAAATATTTCTGCGAATTCCACCCCCCCACCCCCCCCCCACCCCCCCCCCCCCCCCCCCCCCGGTGATAGCATTATTAAAATAGAGCTTGCAGCTTACAGCTAGAAGAAAAGAGCAAAGAAATGGCTGAGTCTAATCACCTATCATCTACTACATGGCAAGAACACACACACACTTGCTCTCCTTGGAAAGTAGTTCTTTTCAGTTCCGTGGCAAAATGCTCTCAAAATGTAATGAAAGACGAGCCACTACCAAAATAAATGTTTTTTCCAAATGGAAACCTGAGGCAGAGAAAGCTATTCTGGAGGGCTCCTGTAACCATCAGAGCGTTTTGCTTTCTATATGGCACTCTCTTAAACAGTTACACATAGAGAAGAATTAGATGAAGATATTTAAAATCAGTATACAAGGCAAGAAGCAGTAGCAAGAAAGGTACTACAATATTGTTTGGAGTAGGCCTGGTATGCAAGATTTGAGGACACTGTTCTTTGTACCACTGACTTAATAACAACTTTTGGTAAATATAGGGAAAGTAAATGGTTCCTCTTGGCTTTTCTTTTGAGCAAATACACACAAGGACACCAAGGTTTGAAGAAGAAGAAGATTAAAAAAACACTGCCTGAATCTTAATGCATATATGTGTGAGTCCGGATGTCTGTGAGAAAAAGCAATTAATTAGAAGATACAGTTATAACTGGATAATAGTTATTACAAGCACTCTATTTTATTATGACAGTTTAACTGAACCAGGCGGGAAACTCTAGGACTTCAGTGTGAGCTACATTTCAAAGTCCCATTCATGTTTTGAGCTGTCAAGTACCAGATTTTTCCTTGACTTAGTCTCTACTGACATCACTTCTTGATTGCATTTCTCTACTGACATCATTTCTTGATTGCATTAACAGACCTAAAATGTAAAATCTTGTGTCTCTTCATTTTTGAAGAGTTTAGAAAGAATATTGAAGAGATTTCAGTAACTTACTGATCTCTCAATGCAGAAAGAGAAAAATGTTTAAGAAAGAAATATGTATACTTTTTGGTCTCAAATATTTTACAGAAATACAAGGGATGCTTTCTTACGCAAAAGCACAAAAAATAAAGAAGGGAAATTCAAATGCAACTTTTAATCTGGCCTAGCTTTTAAGCTCATACATTAATTTTAGCCTTCATATGAATTAGTTGCTAATATCTAATGGCTAAAAAATGCACAAGTTGTACTGCCTCTAATGCTCAGGGCCTCACTTTAAAGGAGGAAAAGCTTCTTCCTATGCACTTTGTAAAATTTCTACAAAAGCTGTATTTATCAGTGCATTGAAAATAATTTCTTTTTCAATGTACCAAACTGTACAAGGTACCAAATAGTTCACATTCCTTTCATTTACACACCCAGGGAAACAGTCTTATCAAAATTTAGGCCCATTAAATATTACACACCCAGTATGCAGGCCCTAGGGTGGAAATGGATGCGCAATCACTGTCATCATTGAATCAGAAACTTCCAGAACTAAAAATATAAGCAGTTCTAGTTGGAGATAGAAGACCATGAAGAGAAAGGGCTCTTGTACAGACTGCAAAAACCTTACAAATCTCCAGGCAAAAGTCCTTAAGTAGTCACTGAGCCCACAAACTGATGTTTGCAGGTACAAGTCATCCTTTCAAAATGAAAATCAGAAAATAAGTAAGCAAAAGGTTCGGACCTTTCAGAGTGGTTTAAGTCACAAGCAGATTGTATATTATAAATGCCTAATATCCTCACAAGATACTTGGTCCTATGATGCAGTGTGCATCTTGCTCTCTGATCTCGGCATACCTCCAAGGCCACTGCAAGAACGCAAGCAGCAGGTCAGCTTCATCTTTATCCTATTATTTTCACATGTGACAGTGTGTACCCCTTGGATAACCAACTAGAAGCACTAAATGTAGGCAATGATCCAATTCCTAGCTCTTGCACAAGGCACGTAAAGGAAAAGGAATAGCATCGTTTGTTTAAGGTATATACAGAAGCCATGCAAGAAGAAAGGCACAGGTCTCCCTCCTTGGTTGGTGTTAGGAGAACATGATGAATGCCCATGTTTCTTTCTTGTGTTTCTTTCTTCTCTTGAAAAGCCACCTTTAAAGGTGCGTGTACGTGTTCCTGCTGAGATACTGGCATTAACAGGCACAGTCAGTGAAGGGAAACTTAAAGTTTGTATTTGAGTTCAGCGAGAAAATTACAGTCTGTTGTCTCTCTCTGCTCTGCTTCTCTATTTGGGGAATATAATCAACAAAAACAGTTTCTGAAAGCTGGAAAGAGAAATCAGAAGCATAGATTAGAAACTGGGCTGTCCAATGGCGATTATCCTACCAGACCCCCAAAATTACACCTTTTATTTGGATACTTTGAATGTAACTTCACCTTTAAAAGGAAGTATTCTTATCAGTTAATTGATATTTTTAAACATTATATTGTCACTGCAAAATGAAAATCACTGACTGCTCTCACACAAATTAGGTACTGGCAGAGCTATAAAAGTATCCTCTCTAAGCATTAAGCCTTGGGACACTGTTTTTGCAGTCTAACAGCAGTTCTCGTCTCAGCATAACATACATTAAAAATCTAGAACACACTTTAAGGATGATTTTTAGGTTTTCTTTTCCTGTCTCTCCACGCTTTTGCCTTTGAAATTATCTCTAAAACGATAGTATTGCATGCATATTTGTGACTGGTATTTCAGGTATATTCAAGAATATTTGAAAGGATGCAAAAAGACACTTTCTCTTCTGGGTTCAAAATTTTAGCTATACAAGTATATATGCAAGTAAAATGCAAGCATTGATACTGCAGGTGAAAGACAAAAAAAAAAAAAAAAAAAAAAAAAAATTTTAACCTGTTGCTAGCAACCTACCACTGTCAGTCTTCCTCCCAATCACACTGAGGCAGAAAGCAGCCCTGACACTTCCGTGACTGCTCCAGCCCATTGTAAACAGGAGGTGGCAGTTCTAGTCTTTGATCCAATATGCTGCAGTGTTATAAACCGGCAGTAACTAGCTGGGGAAGACATTTCCACAATATGCAAGCTACATAGCTTTTCCAAAGCTAGCCAGAGCTGCTTCCCCTTTAATTCCTTTTTGCAGGAGGCTAAAAAGTGTTACAGAAAGAAAAAAAAGAAAAAAATTAGAGCAGCTTTCTGACAGCTCAGTATCGGCAGTGTGATAGAGACTGTGGAGCTGCCGGCACTGGATCCGAGGCTTTTTTCCTTCAATGTACAACCACATAAAAAATGTCTTTTTAGGGCTTTTGTGGAAACAAAATCCTCTTTATTCATCTTGTGCTCTGTCTCATGCATTAGTTTCACAAATCTTTCTTATCACAGAAAATGCTTTTATTCTATAATACTAAAATTCTGCTTAAAACCAAATTAATACACTCCTCCCCCAGTATGTGACAGGGTGAAAGCTAGCAGGAGTAGATCTAAAATCCAATGCATCCTATGCAACAGGCCATTATTTTTTAATTTCTGTTGCCTTTCCGAGATGGTCTTAATTTGCTAAGAAGGCATTGCTTTGTTATTAAAGTAATTTCAGGATGAAACCTTCTCTGCTGTCTCTAGATATAGAAATGAGAGCCTCAAACCACATGTTAAAAACCACTATGACAGTAAAGACCAACAGCAAAGTAGAGCCACTCTGAGTCTTTCACCACAGAGAGAAAAAGAGCAGAATAGGGGAGGTAAAAAGGTGTGAAGGACACAGTCTGAAATCTAAGAGAAATAATACAAGCAAGTGTTGTATTTACTGCTTTTTAATCCAGCTCTATGTCTGATCATGAAAAATGTCAGGAATCACAACAGAAATATATTGCACAACCATGTTGAGAGTTTTATAGAAGGTCTGAAAATTAGATGGAGGTGAGAACTACTAGAAACACCTGACATTCAGAATCATGCAGGGTAGCACACATCTGCAAGGTGCTAGTCGCCCTGAAGCTGTATAATGCAATTGCCAAACTACAGCCTTTCTTAGGAAGAGGCTTGGGATGCATCATTCTGATCAAATTTTTACCTTTCTGATATTCCATCTACATCATCCCTGTAAGTAACTTCTCTCAGAGTAGAATGACTGCTTTGTATCATGGTGTGTGAAACTAGGACATCGTGTCATGGCCACAGATAACAAAATATCCTACTCTTAGCATCCTGTCCTCCAGTGGGAACTCCTGTAGTCAGAGATTCAGCAGTGTACATTAATCTTCACAGGGTTATACAGGACATCTCTAACTGAATTCCCTTACATCCACACAACTGAGTATGTCCAATTGCAGAAATAGAAGAGTCTGTTAATCAGACAGGCACATACTCTGACATGTTTCACAGTAGGAGGAGAATCAGGATCACATCTTGTAACTGTGGAAGAGAATAAAAGTGATGAGGCTAGTACCGAACTGAGGAAGAAATCTGGCTGTAATTGTAGAAGTATTGAAGAGGCAGGAAAGTACTACAGAGGTATTGAAACATATCATTCTTCCAGGATCTTTCTGAGAGATTTAGGAAGCATTTTAAGGATTTGTATACAATGAAGTTCTCACAGCTTATTTACCATGTATCAGCTGAGCCATGGTAACAGTGTCCGAGTGCCTTTTGGCCAAAATCAAGTGCAGAACACTGCTTGCCCTTCTTTACTTTCCAACCTAGCTATGTTTAACTATGTTACATTTACTGAGCACTAGAGGAGCATAAATGAACACGTTAGTAGTTCTTCTGGCATATAGTACCTCAGGCCATGTTCATCTGACAAGTTATGTATGTTTCCTTGGATTATTTCCTAAAAAACGTGCTAGGGCAGGATAAAATCCGCACTGTGTATCCTAACTTAAGGGGGCATCTGGCCAAACCTCACGCAGAAGATCTCATGGTAAGAGGCTGTGAAAAGTCACAGATATTCTGGGTATAAAACCGAAAAAAAGAATACAAGTCAGGTTCGTAAACTTCTGTTCTAAGCAGATGCGGGTACCTTTCTGCCTACCACAAAGATCCCTCCCTTTAAGGTTTGAAAGTTCTTCCATTAAGATATTTTCATAGTCTCCCTCTATCCATGAAAACTAAGACCAACCCCCAACCGTACCACTCACAAGGAACAATATTTACTTGTCACATGGAAGAGACTTGGAGCCAAAGCTTAAATTTCTTTTCCCTGTGTATGTGCAAAACCCAGGCATCATGGTGCATACTGAGATACGTTTTTTCCAGTGACTCCACTGAAAATTGTATCACTTCTGCATAACTGTCCCGATCCAATGTCGGGGAGGTTTCAATACAATCCCGAGAGCGAGATTAAGACACAAATGAGGTCAAATGCCATATACTGGCCAGAGGGGTTTTCCCGCTTGCTTTTTTCTCAGGTTGAAAGTCTCTATGACCTGGCAATCGTCCTTATCGCACTCAGTAGACGGAGGGGTTTACCGCTTGAGCAAGCGATCTTTGAGACAAATGTTCTTACAGTCCGGTCTCTCACAATAACTATCTCAAGTTTTCTGGGACTAGAATCTCCATGAATCCCTATGTTGCATATCCCTGACAAGTGCCTTGAAGAGCAACCTGCAGAGTTAGTTGTTTTTTTCTCCTCTCTGACACACCAATATTCTTTTATGCAATAAGGACAGCTCTATATCTAAGAATCCTTCACCTTAGAAGACCAGTTAGGATTTGGGAGACCAGGGCTTAAATTCCTCTTGCTCTGTAAGCACTGAGTGCTCATCTCACACAAAGAAGTGCTCATGGTGGCCTGCAGACACCCGCACACTTCAGCTGTGTTCTGAGCAGACAAACACAATGCAGCACTCCTGCCAAGACGGGAAAGAGTTGCCTATCTGGGAATCACATTTTGAGTGTTTCGAGGAGTAGCAGTGGTTACGATAGCTATATAACCTTGTAGATATCCCCTAGGAAAGGAAGACAAATGAGACACTCAGCATGGAAACTGAGGCAGACAGAGAGCAATATGGTTGCTGAAAGGCAGTTCTGAGACTACGAACTCGATGATGTGATATCTCTGCCCCTCTGGGAAATCAGATTTATAAAGCTCTTGTTGAAGCTCAGGTATGTAAATTGTCCTGATATAGTTTCAGTGAGACTACTGAAGAATAAACTTACTTGTGTTGTTAAGTACCTCCAGCAAGAGAAGGAATACAATATATCAATTCCACTAGACTTTTAAAATGTTTGAAAAAAGCTTAGAAAGAAATTTAAAGACTCAGACACACAAACAAGTTGCTGAAGGTTAAAAAGCTTTTGCATGTCAGCTGAGGCACTCTAGCAGTTCATGTGAATTCTCTTTCACTGCAGATGTGACTAAATCAAATTATCCCAATTTTGCAAGAGTAGAAGCCCACACATTGACAGGAGAGGAGAGGGGAGGGGAGGAGACGAGATGAAAATGGAGAGGAAGAGAGAGGCAGAGGGAAGGGAAGAAGGAAACTACCTGCCATCAAGAACCAAATAATTGAGAAAAATGTCTAGTATAAAATCACAGTTTCTGGAAGCAGAGAGACAGTACTTTTAGACGTGTGAAAAACAGTAATCTAAACAAAAAATGAAAAGTGGCACAGAATTCATAGGGGTGAATTGTACATTAAAAGTTGGATAATCTCACAGAAAACAGTATGTTTTTTATTTTTCCTTTTTACCATCTCAGTGTTTGTAAAATGTAACTGGTTTTACCTGAGTTTTCCACCACAATATTAGATATGAAAATTTCTGTCTTAGTTTACTCATTTTCACTAGGTTCCTCCTAGAATTTCATACACAGTAAGCAGATTTGTCCTATATACTATCAGAAACATTTTCTTCTGCAAAAACATTTAAAAAATCTTTTTTATTTCTTCTTTTTTTTTTTTTTTTTTTTTTTCTTTTCTCCCTTTCTCTAAACCACATGTGCATATAGATGCATATTCTCCTCCACTGTCCTTCTGGTCTTGCCAGTTGCATTCTTCTCATTTTTGTCACTAGTTTTGCTTCATGACCATTAGACTGTTTCATTAGTTATGACTCATCTGAAATGCATTCTACTAAATGTCATCTACTTGCATTTAAATATAAAGTCTTTGCCTGCTGCTGAGCTATCAAATATGTTTTATTCCCTGGATATTATAATAAAAATTGAAACTGCCTTTCCTTGCTTCTGTCAAGAGGAGGAAACAAAGTTGTGGTTTTGTTTCACTTTACCTCTCAAATGTTCGTGTCATTTCTAACTATCCTAATTTCTTTCTTTATTGTGAAGGGTTTATTGTGAATTGTTTTGCTAAATAAATCAGACTGAGGTCTAAATAAAATTAGTCTAGAAATTTAATCGACATAATGATAAAATAGAAATTGTAAGCACAAGACATTCTTCATAGAAATTGTTGGGTTTTCTGTTTAAAAACAAATTTGCAGATCCCGAGTTTGTGAGAAAACAAGCAAGACTGAAACTGCAAGTAAGTTTGAATTTGCAGATTGTCATTAGCATAGATGTAGTATTGATAGTGGTGACTTATTTCCCCTTTAAAAAATCATAAGAAAAGAGAAGATATCTTTAGTGGTATATTTATTTTCTTTAGCCATTAATCACTAGCACCAAAACCTTATAAGTATGGTGACAGACACAGAGTAATTCTCATATTTCAGAAAAGGTCAATCAAAAATAGATATGGTAAAAGTCCAGTCAATAAATAATCTTATAAGGCTAAACATTGCACTCATTCTTTTCTAGTCACTCATTAGTCATCTACAGTGCCCTCAATGACATTTTTAACGTATTATTTCAAAGTCCTTTCTTTATTATTGAGAAGGGAAATATTTTTAGCTTGCAAAGCTCCATCTATATTAGAGGTCTGGTTCACCATAAATGAACGATTTCCCAGTGGACAAGAAACTACTGTGACAGGAACATTAATAATACCTCTGAATATCTACTGCCCCATTTCATTTTTCTGAAGAGACACAGTTTTATGGAGAAACACTGGAGGAACAAAAAAGAGAAGGAAAGAAGAGGTAGGAAAGGTTGTTTTGTGGCTAAAGCTGGTTGAATTATTCATTGTTTAACATTTCATCTTTTAAATGACTGCTTAAAATTACAATCCTAAGCCCATGTTTTCAGTTTCAGTAGAAGGATCTGCATCTTTACATAACAGGCTGTTCCTTTAAGGGTAAAATTTCTGATGATGGTTAAATGACTTAGGTATCTCTTTGAACTTGAAAGACACTAGATGCCTTTTGGGCATTTTCTAAAATCCCTGGAAATGGCTTAGATGCCCATGTAGTTTTTTTGAATTGCCCCCCCCCGCCCCCCTGCCGTTGATATCCAACAAGCATTAATATAATGGAAATCTAATATAAACATCTAATGTTGAAAATTTGTCCCTTATGAATGTACTGTTCAATGTGTTCCTTTTGTTCCACATTGAAATAATTCACATTGAATTTATATGGCTATTAAATGTATTGTTACAAGTTGCTGAAGAGATTTATTCTTTTTTTATAATATAAGAATTTAAAAATATTAATTTTGATAAACTTTTAAATTACTTCGGTCACAGAGTCTTATTTTCAAAAATGTCTCCATCTCTGAGTAGTCTGTCCCATTGAAAGTTACCCTTTGGCTGTAATATTATTCATAGGATGCATTTGATCTATTCACATTTTATCTATTCACACAGGAGATCTGCTCTTCAGCTGTTTGATGGCAGTTTTACAAGGACTATAATGACAAATATCCAAATATAAATGATTAATAAATCAGTTATGCAGTTTCAGAAAAATAATCTGCTCAGTGTATTAAAAAAAAAAAAAAAAGGGAAGAAACTTTTCAATTGGGAATATAGAGGCTGCCAAATACTTGTAAATAATTTGTAAAATGCAGAATGAATTTGCTAATCATTGCAACAAATAAATAAAGGGAGAAATACTGGGAATTCAGTGAAAATAAGCATGCTCAAGGGCATGAAAAAACTCATAAGTGCATGAAAAGACTGGGATTTTTTTTTTTTCTGAAAGGAAAAAAGAAAAATAAGAAATGTATATGAAATAACGAATGATCAAAAGAACATAATGAAAAAACCAAAAAGCCATTTCCTATCCCAGTTCTATGATATAAGAACAAAGAGATAATTAAATGATGGAAGGCTTGAAGTAAATAAAAGGGTATAGTTCCTCACAAAACATTAAGTCACTGAAGCAAAGAAACTGAAAAGAGTGAAACAAAGACTGGATGTGCAATTTCCAGTTCGGATCGGTGTGGCACTTTTAACCTAAACAGTCTGGGCGAAAGAGAGACCCCGACCCACCCTGGACTAGGACTAGGCAGATGAGGAGACCTCAGGCTACGTACAACGGCACAGTGGTACTTCTCATTGACGATGGATAGATTGAGCACTGTAGTAGCTTTAGAGTAGGACTGCACTGTAAGGGAAGGTTGTATCTCACAAGTTCATGGGACTTGATTTTGCTATCTGTCTAGGAGTAGGATAATCAAACTCTGACCAGGACAAAAAGAATCGCAATGTTTATTGTGTTATATTTCCCTTATGAAACTGTGTAAACCCTTGTTGTGCAACATTCGAGACCGAGGGTAAGTAAGTGGAAGAAGAAGCTATAAACATGAAAGCGTTGATATATAACACATTATGCTGATGGCAGTATTTGGGAAATATTCTTATGACCTACATTTCTAATTAACAGCAGCTCGAAAAGTTTTTTTTCTTGCAGAGTTATATGTGTGAGAAGATAGTTTTGTATCTGTCAACCATTTCTCTCTCTCTCTCGATGTTGATCTGAAAACTGATATTTACACAGTAGTACCTATTATACTTAGATGTCTGTCTGCTATTACCCAGATTTATGCTAAGAAATAAAACAGAAATAATTTTCAGTCTCTAACCATAACACGCATACCTGCATGCTTTGTAAAGTTATGCAAGAAGGTCTAAAAACTTGTTTAATTCCAATGTGAATCTTCTTTACAAGGCAGATATTGTTGAGAACTTTTTACAAGATCCATTAACATCTGCTCACTGAATCTTCATAAACTCAGTCCAGAGAGAGAATAAAAGCATTTCTGCATGATTGGATTTAGAGCAGCAGCAACTGGGCCTGACTGGGTATATGCAGCATAAAAAAATTATTTAGCTGTCAGCTCAGCCATGATAATCATCTACGTACATCTGCTGAGTCCATGCCAGTTGTGGAGTGGATCTCTTTCTCTGAAATTTAGGGACACTACCACAGACAATTAATTCATTATCGTGAACTGACTTCACAACAGTTTAATTAAGATTGCAGATCAGCCTCAGGGCTGACTATTATTTTGGCATAGATGATAATTTAAAAGTTGAATAGCACTGATCTGGACATGCTAGATTAGTCACTTGGAAACAGTGTTTTCACATATATTAAAAAGCTTCATTTTTATCATAATATTTGAAAATCTCTTGCCTGATTTCCTGGCATCATGCATGCAGCAAAGGCTTTTTGTATATATGTTAGCAATGAACAGTCTTTGGAGAGAGGCTTTGAACAGCAGAGATCTGTAAACATAACTTTCACTGCTCAATAACTAAATAATAGACCAACAACTTAAGGAAACACAGAAGGTGCAGGATCATGATGGTTAGCCATGGTGGCCCCGTTAGGAGAGTGCCCGTTACTCAATCTTCTCATCCTAAAGTTAAAACTGCCAACTTGTGAACCACGTGAAAGAATGATTAAGGCATGTTCATCTTAGAATATGGGTTTGAATCAGCCAAAAACGGAAAACAATAGGACGCAGAATGAAAATGTCTCTTTCGTTATAACCATTACTAAGCCTGAATGAATATTAATAAGAGCAGAGAATCAGAGTAACAGTTATATTCCAGTCCCTGTGCCTACCTGAGAGTCTGAATGGGAAATGCCCTTTCCCCACTAGATGATTGAAAATAGCGAGTGATGAGACAAGGGTTTGCTGTGAAAGAGCAATAAAACATAAACCTACAATAAAATATAAACTTACAGAGAAAGTGAGCTGTTCCGTTTCCACTTGTTCTGTTGTTTTCATTTGTTTCTGAAGCTTGATTACTTGGGTACAGAAAAGAAACAATTCCCATGAGCTACTTTCTCATTTTGAGAACAGAAAGGAATAATATCAAGTGGTGCAAGGAAGCAACAGGGGCTAAGGCTGGGAGTTGTGGGGCTTAACATTTCTTGGAGCCCTCCAAGGGTCAGTTCCCTTCTGAAGACCCTTACTCAGGCATTCAGAATCTATCTATTGCTTTTAGCAAGAAAGCTTTCAGTAGATTTATTTGATTTAAAGAAGACTATAGAAGAATGGTTTATGCTGTTCTGCCTCCCACATCATCAAGCAATTTAGAAGCCAAATTCCAGTTACAGAAACTTCATTACTGGTGATACTTGAGTAAGGATTAAAAAAAGCCAAAAAACATGAAGTAAAACCAAACCAAACCTTCTTGGATTTTGGGTCATAAGTTGAGCTGGGCTGGCAGTTAGAATAAACTGTCCTTTCACTTTTACACAAAACAGATATTATCTGCAAATGACTGAGATAAAGAAAGCTGAACCCCATAATGCTGTTTTAGAAAGCTGTGCTCTAGAGTAGAGTAGGACTTTAAGCAAAGATTGTTCATGTTCTGGGTATCTTTTTTCTACAAAAGAACTTTAACTTTTTTCCCCCTTCTTGCACAGAAGAAGTGGTGAATCTGCACATTTATAAGATCCATTAAATATTAAATAGCAATCCAAACATTGTTTAATTTCCCAGAAAAGAAACCTTACTTTATGTACTGCTGGAAAATTAGAAACTTTACATGCTATTACTTAACCATATGTTAGTCAATGTGAATGGTGAAGGAAAGACTATGTGAAAGGTTACATAACACCAAAAAAGGATTATTTAAGAAAAAAAGAGTTTAGTACTGTTTTGTTTATGCTATTGTTTACTAATTCATTAAAAATTTGAACATGCCAAGGAATAGGATTTAATTAGCTTGAGGTGTGAAGAACACATGCATATTTAAATTTTGACCTGTACTTGCATGTTTGAAAACCCATAGGCACACGAGACTGGTCACATTATCCGTGTACTTGTAATATAAAAATCACTTTGTAGACTATTAAGCATCTGCCCTTAATTTCATAGGGATTACACTCCAAGGACATTCAACCAATAATCTGTATATAAAGCTTTGATCCTCTCCCTGATCAGGCTAGCTTTACTATTGATTTCTTATTATAATTTATTTAACATAAAAGCTGTTACATAAGGTGGTTAAAGTTGCTTAATGAGCTAACCGATTAGGGAGAAATGAATTTGAGATCGCTTTGAACCCACTCTAATTTACCCAAAGAACCAAAATTTATGAGGTTGGGGGTCCTGGAGGAAAAGAGCAGAGCACAGTTCTTTAATTAATAAGATATTTGGGTAGAAAAGATATTCGCTACTGAACAACTTTGATTTTTTCGTGGAACTGGAACATAAAATGAGCCCATTCTCTTCCTTTAGTTATGCCCTTGACACTGAGCAGAATTTGCCCCATGGCAGACTGAAAGCCCCTCACACTAACACAGACTAAACTTCAATTGTTAGTTATTTTTAGTATAAGATCAGAATAGAACTACTTAATCAAACAAAGTTATGGAGCAGAGGACAGAACAGAGAAGCTGTGCTTGAAAGTAGAAAAGAAAAGTTTGCTTATGGCAGTCTGAATCACATCCGTTTCTGTATCACATTTCTAAACCAATTGGACCTGATTAGATTTCAGAACCCTTTTGCACCTGAATACATTCCTGTGCATGATTTTTGATGGCTAACAAAATAAATGAGGTCACAGCTGAAAACTTTGCAATAGAATGATAGGCAAAGTTAGTAGGGAAAAATGTTTAGAAATAAACTCATCATAAAATGGCTTTCAAATTTTGCAGTTGTCAGCTTCATTCGAGTGGCCTAGATTTTGTTTTGTTATTTATTTTTCAATAAAGGTATAATAAAGGCTTCAATAAGGATCTTTACCCCTGTTTTCCACACTATCGGATTACAAACAGTCTGTGTCTCTGCCATCTTAACTTGTACTATATGCAAGTGTAACAGCTGAGGATCCAGCCAATTAAGACAAATTCAGGATGAAAAATAACTTAAAATGGAAATATTCCTAATATTCAGTACCTTGATGCTTGACAAGACAGTAGCAAGCTTTTATTTTCATATGCAAAACACCAAATTAATCAGAGGGGATATGCTTGCAACTTTGTTACTGTGGCACAAAGCTACAGAAAATAGCCCTTGTTTAGTTTTAAGTGCCATTATCATTAATAGGACATGATGTAGACATTAGGAAAAAAATAGAAATAAAAGCTAGGTTGAAAATCAACTGTATGTTTTAATATTCTCATCCCTTAGGAAGCCCTTCTTCACTGATAATTTATGAGAAAAGTTAATTAGGTTAACTTTTTTATTTTTCTTTACACTCCTATCACAAGAGTACGGATGAGGTTGTGGAGGCTCCATGCCTGGAAGTGTTCAAGGCCAGGTTGGATGGGGCTTTGGGCAACGTGGTCTAGTGGAGGGTGTCCCTGCCCATGGCGGGGGGGGGGGGGTTGGAACTAGGTGATCTTTGAGGTCCCTTCCAACCCAAACCGTTCTGTGATTCTATGATTCTATGATCCACATTTGAAAAAAAATTTTTTTTCTTTATTTCTAATGCTTGCTTTTAAATATTTTTTTCAATCTTTAAAAATAGTTTGACTAAAATGGAATATATAGAAGTTGCAATGGAATTATAATTATCACTGTCTGAGATTAAAAAAAAAAAAAAAAAAAAAAGCCTGAGAGCAGTTTCAATGCCATTTAAGAGACAATGCAGACCAGAACCTCCACATGCCTTTTTACCACTGAAAATCACTCTGACAAAACCCTTGAATTTCAAGTGAAAAAATATATCTTTAAGGCAATATTTCTCAGTGTGGTCAGTTGTTTGCACTCCGCTCCTTGAAAAGAAATATCTTAATTCTCCACTGATGCACCACTTGCCTTGCCCAGCTTTTGCAATTTAGAACAATTCAACATAAAGCCTCAATTATTTAATTATGTTGTATGACATTCAAATGAGGGATTTTAATTCTTAATGAAATCCTATCTTTTTTTCCTGCAGGAAATAAGAATAATTTCAGCTTTGAGCCAGCTTCCTAAGTTCATCCTCCTAAGGTATCAATTCAAGCTACTAAACTGGAGTTCAGTTCACATTGCAGACAGACTGCCATGTGTTTTTTTCTTTTTAAATTGCCTCCATAATTTCTAAACAGTTAGGAGACCGCTGTCTTTCTGCTTCCCAAGTGCCCAGCCTTGCCTTTTCTAGTCATTACATTTCAGCTATGACAAACTAATGAAGTAATTTGCTTGTTTCTGTATGAGCTTATTCTGTGTTGATGGTGGCTTTCCCTTCCTAATTATCACAAAGAATTCAGTCTGTGGTCACCATGTCGCAGAAGGGCAATCCAAATACAGTGACTGTTAACACCTGTGCTATCTCAGAATAGGCACATAACTAACAGCCAATACACAGAGAACAAACTTGCCAAAGGTTAAGAACAGTAAACAAAATCAGAAAGTACCTCATCCCCTAAATACTGGTTCATAGTTTTACAGATAAAGTGATGGAAACTTTCTTGAGCAGCACTCTTCAAAGTGTCTGCTTGACATCACACGTATCTGCACTCAAGAGCAAAGCCTGATTTTGGCAGAGTTTTTCTCAGGAATTTTAGTACTTTTTGGTTTTATACTGGGTTTATGCAGGACTCTTGAGCTATTTTTGGAGAGAGACAAGAAAATGTTAACAGAAAATGTTGGGAGAAGGATATAATGTTGGCAAAAGTCCCCCTGAATTTTGTATGCCAATCAGGCACTCCCTCAGCTGTACTGAATCTGTTGATGTATTAGTTCTGTCAGACTTTTCTAACCTGCTAACACTTCTCATGGGATTCGTCATCTCCAAATCTAGCCCTTTCTGTTAGAGGAATATTTCATCCCATCAAAAAATTGTCTGATGGCATTGTTAAGGTTAATGGGAACTTCAAGTATAATGCCCAAAAGGAGACGTAAAATAGGAGCTTTTTATTTTTTCCTTCCGATAAATACATTATTCAATTTTTATTGAAGTTTTAATGCATTAGACAGCAATAAAAGTTGTCCTGCAAAATTATTTTAATTTTTCTTGCATCCTGTTTTGAAATGAAACTTCCAGTGTTAATTAAGGTGATGATGATCTAGCCAATGATTTTGGAGAAGATGAAAGTGATATCTCTGGCACAATGGTTTGTATCAATGAATGTAACCTAAAAGAGAATACTGACAAAAATTGAATTCTCAACTGCTTGAATTAATTTTACCCAGGAGCAGCTTTTGCCTAATGTCAATGAAAACAAGATAATAGGAACCACTGGTTTAAAAGAGAGATCTCTACTCAATCAGACTAGATTACCCACTGCATTGCTAAAGTTGAGGGTGGTGTTGTGCTGTAATTGCATTAGTTCGATAAAATCCTGTAGAAAAGAACAGGGGGGAAAAAAAAAAAAGGTTCAATATTGCTATTGGTAATGGGGAAGACTAAGGTTTAAATAATTGTTGAATAATAAGTCATAAATTCAGCAGCCCACATTTTAATTTGCTCTGAGGATAACAGCTTCAGACACATGCTGGACATGAACTCTATTTTAGATGAAAACTAGGATCACTTTGTTCAAAGAAGCTTTTTAGTTTGTTATCAGTGATACCAAGTGCCACAGAGACAGTCTTCCTAAAAATTTAATTTAACTTTGAATGAAAAATCTATTAAAACCTATATTTAATTTATTAACAACTATTGCACTTAAAAGCAAACTTCTAATATAATTATATATATACTAGCAAGACAATTTCTAAGTGATCTTTAAGTACAAAGAATTATGGTGTTGTAATGCAGGTTTTGAAAACTCTACCTGGATTTATCAAAAAGTATAATGAGTAAAATCTTATTTCTGCTGAAGCAAGTAGGAAAAAATCCAACCCGCTATTACTGAATTGGATCTATGTTTTCCTACATAATAACAGACATTTGGAGAGAGCTGAAACATGAATTATATATTTAACAATGATGCATGGGCTAGATGACACTTGGGTATCATCTTCAGAAGCATAATTTTGGTGCCATTAACAACTATAGTTTCTAAAACTTCCTACTTTTACACTGCATTTCATTGAATAGAGGTACTTGAAGGGGAAATAAGGATCTGGGACGTGTTAGTGGTCATTTGATACAGACACTGAGGGAAACCTGAAAATAATTTTAAATAGTTTTCATACCTGTATGAAGGTATGAAGGACTAGTTAGAAAGTGTACTCTGCTGCAGTCTGATATAGACTTAGCATAGTAAGTGGGGGCAAAGTGGCATGAGAAATTGTCTTAATTTAAAGAATCAGGCCTATCACTACACAAAAATTTGAAGTTTTTTTTTTTCCTGTCTCTGCAGCATCTGTGAATGTAGGAAACGCACCCATAGCAGCACAATCACTCAAAAAGTTCAGGCAAGCTGGGTGGACAACCAGCACAGCAAGGCATTTCAAATCATGTAGAGTGTCTAAGTTGCCCTACTCTATGTCTCACAGCAGGAGAAATTTTGTTTCTTCAGACTCCCAACTGGATGAATCAACCCTGGGATAAATCTTTTATACATTTCTTCAGCATTCATTTGTGAGCATAATAATGAGTGATCCCCTGCAATAGAGCACTGCTGTCTTGATGAACACACTTATAAATATTATAGAAAGCATGCCTTAAAAATATAAAACTCATGTCAAGCTGATATTCAAATACTTAAGTTATTCACTGGTGTCTTCTGAAGAAGAGCATAACACAACAGGAGACAGTAGCATTCAGAAGAAGCGAATACCTAAAAGAAAATTCAAGTGCATCTGACATTCTGTAAAAGTAAACAGATACAAGTTGTTTCTAATAACGAGAGCTGAATTCCTGCCGTGCACATTTTGGGACTTTTCAGGATCACAAAGGCATGTGGAAGAGCTGAAATTTCTAAAGGGTTTCATAAATATTTGACTTAATTTATAAGGTGGAATCTTGGCCTTGTGAAAGCCTGTGGGAAAACTCCCTTTGATTACAAAGACGCTGGGTTCCCAGTAACCATGATCGTTTCAGAACCTGGCAGGTCTGTACAGAAAATGAGAGAGTGCAAGTCTTTCAGATACAGGGAATTTTAGTACTGTTACCAGAAGCTTATTCAGTGGTGATTTCATATCGATCCATTTTTTCAAACAGTAGCTATTGTGGAAATCAAAGCATAGAGAAGGAAAATGTATTTTTGCTTCTGATATATTTAAAGTAAGATAAAAGGATAAACACATGTTCTTACTTTCCTAAAATCCTTCTCTGTGCTATCAGTGATGTAGCCAACGCAGATTGCAGGACTGAATGAATGTTGAGAAATGATGAAATATCTTTTAATACCTTTTTTTTTTTTTAATAAACATTTCCCAAAATTTTTTGTTTGTTTTCAGGCTTCTGTATTTTCATTTTACCTTAATTTGTCTAAAACCATTAAAGAAAATAATTTTAAAACGTTAAGTTAAAAAAAAAAAAAAAAAGAAAGCAACAATTCTTCCACCCCACCCAATGGAGGCCTCTTACCCAAACTCAGATGAACAACTCTGAATTTAGAACATTTATTTAAAAGGACATACATCTTCCTCTTTCTTTTTCTTCTTAAATGCTGTAGCATCCTCTGTTGAAAGTGCTGTATTTTTACTTACATAAGATCTTTTGTCATGAAACATAACCTTGTCAGGCCAGACTGGATAGAAACAGAATGAGAAAATGCTTAAGGGAAAATCTTAAATATGCAGTCAACTAGCCACAAAAGATGATAGGATTTAAGATTCGGCACATACCTTTTATTTACATGATCAGACTGACTTAATCTAAAAGCAATTGTGTTGAATGGTTTAAAAATTAAACAACGAAATATAACTTGTTCTTCTGTATTACAAAAAAATCAAATGTGTTTAGTGAATTGTTCAGTTAACATTGTGAATAGAGACTTAAAAAATGTTTGACTGTTCCTAAACAAACTCCCAACAATATACATTTTTATTTCCTTTAACATAGATATTTTTTATGTAGTTTGACTTTAGTTTGATCATTAAAATTTTATTCTTGAGAAATTGTTGGGTTTTTTTTCTGAAATAGTGGTTTTCTTTTCCTCATCTTCTTTTGCCTTTCTTGGCATTTAGGTTGGGTCTTATCCACTCATTTTGTGATGAAAATCCCGCACCATTGCATGATTTTCATGTAAGCATGCAGATCTCAATTTTCTGAAAAATAATGAAACAGTTTAAATATTAAATGGATTTTAAATGAGCCAATTTAAGATAATTAAATAATTTAAACTAATTTCTGGAGTCAAAGCATGAGTCTTTTTCTTCAGGAGTGTAGAGGCTTAAATGTGGGCAGAAGGTGGTGTAAGATAATGGACAGAAGACAGTAATAGGTTATAAAAGGCTAAATGACTCAGGCTGCTCTCTTCAAAAGGATGCTCAATTCACTGGCGCAATGTATTCTTTACCTGTAGTTGTCTTAATATTCTAGGTTTATTAGGAACTTCAGCTGAATCAGGGAACAGTTTAATGTATACTGGCACATTTTGGATATTTTGATTTCCTATATTATTTAGTTTGAATCATCATGAAAGGCAGGCACATAAATGTTCTTGCAGTCAGACTTCAAATGAGCAGAAAAAAAATTGTTTCCCATTTCTCAGAAAACTTGTATAAACCCTCCAAGATTTTTTTCCTTTCAGCTGTTTTTGCTGTACGTACACATTTCTATCATTATTGTCATAACATTTCTGTTTCATGGTATTTTTGAAGTTGGTCACCAGCTGCAGGGTCACAGGAACTTTTGGAGTCTCATGAAAGCCAACATAAAATATACATATGAAAATATAATTTAACTCAAGATAAGACTTTCTTTCCTGATATTTTCCATTTAGCTTTTTTGGTGGGGACCTATGGATATAAGAATTTGATTTCAACTGACTTTGGAGGCCTATTGCATGTTTACCTTTATGCATAAGTTAAACATTTTGGTGGACTGAGAATTAGTGCTTAGCATCTTGAAGAAACTTAGTCCTCTGTTCAGCAAATACAGTTTAGACTGCTCTGAAATTTTCATCATGCATTCTATAGCAAAAGAGAACAAAGTACTTAGGAATGAAGTGTGACCAGCAGGTCGAGGGAGGTGATCCTGCCCCTCTACTCCGCTCTCGTGAGACCCCACCTGGAGCACTGCATCCAGCTCTGCAGACCCCAGCATAAGAAGGACATGGACCTGTTGGAGAGAGTCCAGAGGAGGGCCACGAAGATGATCAGAGGGCTGGAGCACCTCTCCTATGAGGACAGGCTGAGAGAGTAGGGGTTGTTCAGCCTGCAGAAGAGAAGGTTCTGGGGAGACCTTATTGAAGCCTTCCAGTACCTAAAGGGGCCTACAGGAAAGCTGGAGAGGGGCTGTTTATAAGGGTATGTAGCGATAGAACAAGGTGTAATGGGTTTAAGCTGAACGATAGTAGATCTAGATTAGATGTTAGGAAGAAACTCTTCACTGTGAGGGTGGTGAGGCACTGGAACAGGTTGCCCAGAGAAGCTGTGGATGCCCCATCCCTGGCAGTGTTCAAGGCCAGGTTGGATGGGGCTTTGGGCAACCTGGTCTAGTGGAGGGTGTCCCTGCCCATGGCAGGGGGGTTGGAACTAGATGATCTTTAAGGTCCTTTCCAACCCAAACCATTCTATGATTCTGTGATAATCTACCCTGTCAGTTGTTAAGAAGAAAAGTTTGGGCTAAAGTTTACCAATGTATGGAAATTCCTTTCCTGATAAAAGAAAGGAAATTATTTGACATCCTTGACTATAGATTCTTGCAAGTTTTAGGTATTCTTAAAGAAATGGACCTAAACCAATTGTTATAAAAGTCAAAGTAATAATGTATAAATATTTTCCTACAAAAACATTTTTCCTTTAGAATAAAATATGCTATTGTCTTTTCCTGTCCTTGCCTAATTCTGTTATAGTTAGTTTAATTTATACAGGAATATTATATTGCCGATTTCTGTCACTGTGCTAACAAAGATAAGTGGAAGCAGGAATTTCAATAAAACTTTGCAAACAATTCCATTATAGCTTGTCCAATTCGCACAGAATCTCAGCTTTAAGTTGTTTCATTTACATGTCAGTTTTTTCAACATCACTGACTAAAAGTATGGACCCTTACATTCAATCTCTGCACAAAAGAATAAATTGACAATTCAAGTATGAAGCTTTTAACTATGTTTTTAGCTCTGACATTTCTTGCTGCCATATAAGATTTTACCAAAAAAAAAAAAAAAAAAGAATTTCTGGAAAAATCTGAAGGCAAATTTATGTTATATGAATATTAATAAAGTATTCTAACAGAGTAGAGCAGAAAACTTGCATAATTTTGTTTCTCCTTTTTACATTATTCTCATGCAAGTTGCAGCAGGCAAATAATTTAAAATATATCAACTCTAATTTATAGATTGTTTCTACTATCTGTTCATGATGCTATTGTGTTAACAACTTACAACTATTTAAAAATAGTGTTTTTTCTGTTTGTGGGAACTGAGCTATAAGGTCTTGGTTTTCACATCTTTATGACCACTGTGCTCAAGTTCATAGGTGCATAGGGTATTCTCGTTTCATAATTCACTAGTCTACACAGGAAGTGGTGTCATAAGAGGTACAAGGAAACATGCAGCCTAGTGTCACAGATAGCATGGCAAAACCCTGGCATTCCTTTCACTCCTGTCTTTTTACTTGGGAATCAGTTTGTGGGTTTCAGAAAGAGAATCAATTACTTGATGAGGCAAAAGAATGTACTTAAGTAACTTCTTAAGACTGCCAGTATAAGTTACTAATTTCTCATTTAGTCTGCTTTTAAATCTTTGCAGATTTTATAAAAACCTATAAAACAAAATCCAAACAAGGAAGCCAGGCACCATAAATCCAAACCATTGTCATTTATTAATCCAAGAAATTGGATATTATAATTAGAAAATCAAGCTCAGATTTGGGACAGAGTTAAATCACAGACCATCGAATTAATACATTCAGCAATCAAATCATTAAGTTAATAGAGGATGCAGTCAATTCTTACCACAATTTAGGTTGTTCAGTTCCTTATCCCCAGTAGAAGTAATCTTCAAAATTTGCTTTAATATAAAAATCCAAATTCATGTCACATTCAGTCCTCAGGTCAAATTGAGATTTTTTTTCCTGAAAATGCCTCACGTACAGGACATGTCCCTCCTGCCCCCTGCTTCTTTTTATTCCCATTCAGTCTGCATTCTGCAATCCTGAATTTGTAAGAGTCAACTGATCATATATGTTTTCTTACAGAGGTAAACTAGATTCTCTGACAGTTCACGCAAATATTTAAAGGGAAAGCACTACTGTGGTTTACTAAATAGAAATCCTTTAGCTTCCTAGAGCTAGGAAATTATTCTCAGTGCATTCCCAAGCAATGGGGATTATTTCTTACATGAAGGAAAGCTGAATAAATACGCATATATGTATATTAAAGAAAGTGTCAAATATAATACATAAAAATATGAGAAAGCCAGAAGCAAGGTCTAAAGTCTTTATGCTCTGTGGCATTTCAAGGCACATGGTATTAGAATCTGTGTTGTAGTTCAGGGTTGAAGGTAAGAATTTGCTTTTTTTCCCCCCTTTGATGATAAAGGGTGTGTGATATTTACTGAGAATCTTTCCTGTTCCTGCCTTAGACAGCAGAAGAACATGCTTCTGTGGGTAAACTAATCAATCACTAAAAAAATAAGACTATTTGGCAATGACTGATATTGGCCTCAATAAGATGGTTAATTCCATTTTTGGAGGAATATGTAAGAAATTTTGGAGATTAAAAGTATTTTAATGGAATACAGTAAATCTAAAAAGTTTAACAAATATAAAATAAACTTCATTTGGGATCTTTTTGATTTTAGCATATTCACTTCTTCACTAATTTAAGCCTTGTTGGTGTGATACAGACTGTAACACCAGTTGGGTAATGGGATGCTGAGTAAGCTGCAGTGGAAATATTCTGCCCTTATAAGAACTAAATCTAAAATGGGTGCTTATAATGTAGGCCCATTTTTTCTATTTAAAACTTTATATGATAATTTTTTTATTGCTAATGGATAACAGCCAATCAATGTCTTATATTATTTAGTTAATTATGTTGAGAACAATCTACATAATTATCTCTCTGTAATTGGTGTTTCTATTATTCTGTTGTTTTATTTCTTTTATAAACCGTTAGCTTTATTAGCACTACAATTTTCATGCCAATAAACATACTAGAATATCTACATGTCTTCCTTGTAGTTAAATACTCATAAGTTTAAGTCATTGCTTATTCAAAATCACATGATATCAGCTAATTACAAACATTCTATGGCAGAATATAATTTACTAAGAATAATTGTTTCTCTTTCATCTTCTGCAGCTATTATTATGATGGGAAAATAGTACTCTTCTAATAAGCCAAATTCCTACCTACCGAGTTGCACTTCTTGTTTCCTGCATTTGTTGAAGAAAACTAGAGAAAGTGTTGCTTCCATGTTTTGTTATCCAAACAACACAGTCTCCTGTGTTAGAAGCTGGGCTTCTGGAGAGTGCATTGGGCACCTTTTTTGCAGACGAGCTACACTTTCTTTATCACACGAACAGATGCAACCTCACCGAGTCTTACAGACCAAACAACAGGAGGCTGCATCACTATGCTGCCCAGTCTGTTAGAAATCAAAGCTGAGAGATGGGCTCTATGACATTAACATTTAGTGTGCTGACATGGGCACAGGGCTCCAAGTGAGGTCTGTGCGTGGTCAGTAAGTTTTCCTGCACGTGCAAAGGGCCCATAGATAACAATGTGTTTACAATTCTGCCTTTATGACTTCTCACAAAGGCAAGATGGCTATACCAGTTTAAACAGTATTAGACCATGTGTTTTGGTTGTGGAAATAGGAAGGCTTAAAGTACAGGCAGTCTGAAAAATCCCCTTTCTGGAAGCTCTTTACAGTATCAGACAGAGCAACTACTGTAATCTGGTTCTGAAAATATTAAGAATAAGACAAACAGGTCCTTTTCTCTCTTTAAAGAATATGTTACAGAATTTTAGCTGCAAATATTTTAAATCCCATGATTTGAATTAGAAATAGCAATAATAAATAAATCTGTACTTACTACCAGACACAACTATAAATAAATGTTACCAAATACTCATGAATAATTGTGATTATAAAGCCACTAGCGTAAATTTTTTCCCCAGAAAGCATGTCTAAATAGAAATAAATTCAAGGAATGTGTGATCTGCTTGTGGATAAGCCTTGAACAGAAGGAGAGGTTAACATTTTTAGCTAAGTTATGCATTGCAAATAGCTCACTCAGTTTTGTTTCATTTGCATAAGTGGCCCTGGTTCAAAAACTCACTGATTGCAATGGAAACAATTTCACTGTTTTTTTTTTTTTTTTTTTTTAAACCATTATACATAAGGCTCAATACTATAGGATAGGGTTAAAAACAGCACAAAATGCCCTTTTAAAGACCACCTTCCTATGCTTAATTAACATGGGGACATAATTGCTTTTGTAAATTAAGTTCCATAGCTGACCATCTGGAATAAAGTTAGAATTTTACTGAAAATGGAAGATAAACAATTTGAAGTTGCAGACAGAAATCCTCACTACTAAGACCTGATGCTTTATCCCCTTAAGCTATGTTTTATAAGAAGGAGAATTTCTCTGACTAGCTGTCTTTGGATAACTTTATATTTCAAGAATGTTGAAGCAGAAAAAAACATATGCTGTTGGCTTGGTGACTTTGCTTCTGTTTAGGGAAGTGATAATGAGCTGCCCAGAGGTTTGCAGCAATGGGTTCTGAGGCACGGAAGGAGGAAAGAAAGGACTACTAAGTCAATTTTTGTGATTTTCCCAGCTTATTTTTAAAACATGCATCTTTCAGCAGCATTACTTAATCACTATTGTTTTGAAACTGTTAATATTATCTATATTAGTCTGATGTAAAGCATCAGCCACTGAACTACAAAACTCACCAAAACAGAAAGTGCTAGGTAATGTAACATGTATATATATATAAAAAAGTCAGTCAGCAACTCAGATGTCTATTATTTCTCAATCAGTCAAATAATTCAGGAAATGCTATGGCATGACCTAAGAAATAAACTGCAGAGCTTCGTCTTTATTTCATTAGCGGACTACAACATCAGCAACAAAAATCCAATTCATAATTTTCATCTATTTAGGAGCTGTGAATGGGATTTTTCCTATTAATTAATATTTAAAACTGACACTTTCATAGGGCTGTTTTGAAGTGCAGAGCTCTACGAAGATATGTCCTAAAGATATTTACTTTTATTTTCGCTTCTGTCTTTGCACCATACATTGAGTTGTTGCATAGTCATCTGCTGGTCGTGATGGATAACTTTGCTGTCAATATGGTCACAGTTAATGAAAATATGAGTACATTTACAAGGCTTATCAAGATTTATGAACCAGTAAGGAGCCTAGAGTGTGGGGTTTAAAAAAAGGAAAGACCTAGCTAGCATGCTAATCCTATCAAAGAATTATTCAATATGGAGTAGTTACTATCTCTGATATACATTCTCTGCAGAAACATTGCTTGAAATATCAACTTGGGATTTTCAACTTGGCAAATGCATTTTTTTTCTTTGTATTATCCTTATTTAATGAAATTCTTTAGTTTTCTAGTTTTTTGGGACTTACTGTAATTACTTAATAAGTAAAGTCCTGATAGATGGGTGTAGTTCCTTTATATTCAAGAAAGAAAGACTCTTTGGTATAGTTTTAGATTTCAAAAGATTTTCAGTTCTGGCTGAGAAATGTGAACTTGCAAGGAACTTCACATTTGTATATAGGAACAAAGTTGAGCCATTTGCATATGCCTTGCTTCCCAGATTTGGCACAAAGTCAGCCAAAGCAACTGAACTTCTGTGACTAAAACTGAAACCTTGATCTAATTTAGATATTTTTACTAGAAGAATAATGACCAAGTATCCTTGAGGAAATACTGCAGTGTAATTGAACTCTGCCACATTATTTTAACCTGAAGTGAGATCTGGTTATAATTTACAACTGAAAATGAACTGTAGGTTTGAGTCAGAACACTTACTACACTAGAAAAACATACTTCTTGAAGATAAGAAGGAATTTTTTCTTTTTTATCCACATTTATAAATGAGCAAAAGGGTATTTTTACAGGTTAGAAGAATAATCTAGGGTTTAGGAGTCTCACATTGTGCTTTTGTCCATGGAGGCTTTTTAGATAAACTTGAGCAAATCACTGACATCTTTCATGTATCACTGATTTAATCCCATAAAATCATCACTTTGTTTTCTGAAAAGGGTTTTGGCAAGATTAATGTATTAAAAATGTTAACTAATATAGTTAATATAACAGGAATAGGTGTCTTAGAACTACTGGAGGCAGATATATTCAGAAAAACAGAGTGTTTAAACTTTAACTAAATGCATTAAAAAGACATTGTGATCATTCACTTAATGTTACCATAACTTAGGCATTAAGTCGATTATATTGATTGCAACTGTGACAGTGTAAGGATATAAATAAGGTAAAGCTTGTAGGAAGATATAATATTTTTTTTAGATCAATTGGTATAGCTTGAGAAAAGAGGCAGGCTTTTGGATCCATAAGCTCTTCTACTATCAGAAACTGAAGAAGCAATCTTCAAAGCTACGTACAAGTTTTAGAACAAATGCTGTGAATGTAACAAGACACGTTAATCAGACGGTCTGAAAGAAAAGAGTTGATAACAAAATTCTATTAAAGGCGAAAGATGAGATGAATTACCATGATCCATGAAACTGTTATCTCTTGAGTTGATGATTTGGTAGAGCTGATGATGTTATTTTATTTTCCAGCCTAATCTTTTGAAGGCTGTTTGTTTTCATATATATATATATATATAAATAAATTTAGATTTCTCTTACGAACAAATACTGATATGACAGAGGGGTTTTTTTGGAGATGTTCTCTTAGTGATGATTAGCTGAAAACTAAGAGACAATTAGCATATTTTCTATGCAAGATTATTCTGGTGTGTGGAGATCTTTTAATTGAATTTCCATTTTTATATCAATTGACATATTTGCATACGTTGCTCAGCTATAGTCAGTTTTGATTAGGTGCCTGATCTTGGAAATTTTGTTTCTGAGGACAGGTTCAGTTCTGAAGCTGAGACCTGCTGAAGATCAGTTTCTGGGAAGATTTTATTCCAGGTAGGATCTTTGTTTTATATAACTCTTAATTAGCCAGTGATACTAGATTCCAAAATGAGTGAATACCTTAGGAAATGTGAGTTCAACAAATGTGAGTAAGTGAGTTCAACACCTGTTTTTCTCTGTATTCTGAAGTCACTCTCTACAAGATATTTGGACTTTTCTCCACAAAAGTCTGCTTGCCGGATAAAACTTACCTATATTGTTGAGATGGAAATCACAACTAAGTTCCCCAGAGCACGCAGGTGTTTTCCTGAGGTCCTCTTAATAATATTATAATTATATATTAACAAGACAGTGTCACAGAGTTATTGCATGTGCAATATACATTAAAGACAGAGCATTTTCCTATATGTTGTGATAAATGTGATAAAGTCAGTAAGAAAAAAAGGCAACAAAACTCCCTCCACATACGAGTACTGTGCTTGTTCGCACAGAAGACCTCTGGAGAGATTAGACGTTCAACTCAGTCAACATTTCGCGAAGCGCAGTGGAAGGCCACAGGCAGATTTATCCCAGCATTCCCTAACCCATAGATAGTGCAGGCTATACACACTGCTACTAAACAAAACATTAATGCATTTCAATCAGATTTTCCCCTGACCTCCTAGCTCTGTTTAGCTTAGAACACTGCACTGCTAGGGCAGTTTCATATTCTGTGAAGTTATTGAAACTAAAATTTAATTTTGTTTTCATTTACAAACACATGAACAACCCCATACTCTCTATGCCACAATTTTTGTTTCAAGAACAGCTAAAGCAACAGCTAAAAGACATTTCATGAAAACTTACCTGAAGAGTTATTGCACTCAGATGTCATTAATTTGAAATGAAGACTAAATTACCATCTGAACAAAAGCTGTTGCAGGAAGATTTGGGGCTATGCTCCCTGATAAAAATCATGAAAAGCACTGGCAGAAGAATGATTACCTGAAACCACAGGAAGCTCCATTTATTTTGTTTTGCTTCTCCCCTCCCCTCCCGCTTTGTATTCCTCTCTCTTTAAGTGCATTTATTTATGGAACACCTGATTCCCTTCTATTTTCAGCATAATTGGGCATATATGTAAGAAGGCTTAGGCTTAAATCTTACTACTTAAATCGTACTCTTGCTAAACAATCAGCAATATATATTTTAAAATGCAAATTGTTTTTTTGCTCAGCGGGGTACCTATTTTATATATGATGCTTGTCAGGTGTGTTCTTCATGCTATTTCCTACTTAATTTTAGAAGAAAATTTTGGAGGAAATATTTCACTCTGATTTTAAAGCCAGAACTGCTGGAAGCTCAATAGTCATTGTCATGAGATGACAATGAAAATAACACTAAACTTTCATTTAATCAGTCAGTTACACGAGATTAATTTCCAGATGGAAATCACAGACTAACATGGATAGAAGATCTGCAATGTATTACTGAATTTGTTGTTCTGTTCTGGGTAAGACTAAGGGTACCTGCACAGCTGAAAGAGTACTTGGACTACTAAAGATGTTTGCTTAAAGGCATATGTTAAAAAACAAAACCAAAAACCACACAGAACCAAAACCAAACAAACCTCTCTTAAATGGAATTTCACAAGCACTGACTCTAAGCTGGTTCCATAGCTTTATCTTTATTATCTGTATCATTGAAGTCTGTGTGGTTGCAAACCACTTTATTTTTTTTTTTTTTTTATTCTTCATGTATTTTTTGAACAACTAGAGATATGTTCAGGTGTCCAAATTAGACACCTGTGTCATTTCAGATCCTCTAAAGCATTTAGAATTTCTTTACAAAGTTGACAGATACGACACTGAACCTACAGGGACACGTGTCCTTTTGAGACAGCTGCTAGAAGCTAAGCAGATCACGTGGGCTGCTTAAATTGGCTCTAAACATCAGATGTTTAAACATCACCATAGATTTTTAATTACTACAAACGTTATATTTTCTTAATAAAATTTGTATTTTATTATCTCATTGTTCAAACACCTTCCCCTTCTCCTTTAGACTTCCTTCAGTATGACGAACTCTTCTGAAAATGTGGCATCCCAAAATATTCCAGCTGAGACCTATCAATGCTAAGTAGAATATCTATTTGTCAAATATATATTACCTCATTTCAGAAGTATTCTTATCTTTTTGTGTGAACCTCTTTAAAGATTCACATTGTTGCCTGACTTCACGGGTCTTTTTAACTTTCCAAAGTCAAAGTATTTTCTCAAATACAAACTATTCTGTATTTAGAATGTGATCTATTCCAAGAGAACTTGCTACCTCTACTATTGCAGTGTCACAAGTATGATTTAGTAAGTATCTAGTCCATTACCTAGGTTGTAAGACTCAAACCCAGGAGACATGATGGTAGACCTCATTCTAGTATTCTCTCCTTTTCAATTCAGCTAAGGACCCAGTCAACCATGGTTTCATCTCTATCATTTTTCTTTATTTTGCCTATGAGAATGTTATACAAGACTATACAAAAGACTTTTTGAAAAAAATATAACACACGTACTACCTTGCTACCAGAGCAGACACCTTATCAGTAAAAGAAATTCAGGCTTATTACAAGCACCTTCCTTGATGTCAGGCTTTGTGTATGTTTCAACATCATCTCTCAGGTTGATCATTTACCTGTTTCTTAGAAGGGATTTTCCTGTCTCCCACTTCCTCCAAAACAGGCTGATTAGTAAATAATTTTGCATTCTCATTTTTTTTTCCATTGGCTGAAATCTTAAGAACAAACATACCTATGAGATCTGAATCACCTCAGACCAGGAAAAACCCATCTGTTTCAGGGCCCCAAGCACCTCCCCTTTTCCCCCCATCCTGCCAATCTGGCTGCCAGGCCTCAGGTGGAGGTGGCTCCCGGCTTTATACTAGGTCACCTGCTGCGCTCTAAAAACCTGTCCCTCTTCATTTGGGAGCTGCTGCAACTTTGCATTGTTATTGCTAGTAAGAGGCAACAAGCTTTGTACGAATTTGCCAGGCCTCCAGACTGCAACTTGTTAGTTCTGCTCGGTCTTAATATTTCTTGACCTGTATCTTTGTTATACTTGGTTTAGCTACAACAGTAATTTCTCTAATTGACCAAGTGTCTATGTCTAATTTGTTTTAACTTTATTTATCTCTGTGTGGTATAACTATAGTTTTATATAGATAGCAGAAACAAGTGCTTCGAGGCAGAATGAGATATGACCCTTGCAGAAAGATGTACTGTAGAAATACAGGCTGGGTATAATAGCAGAGGTCTTGAGAAATGGAGACATGGGATGTGGTGTTGAGGACCACAGGCATGGGATGATAAGAGATGGGGCAGAGGCTTGGTATGGGCAAACCCACAACAATAAATTGCTCACTAATGGTCAGTTTAAAAAAAAAAAAAAAAAAAAAGACTACCTGGAGATCCTCAAAACTGGTTTAGGGGTAATGAAGAAATAGTATCTAATATACATAAAAAGCACCAAATATAATAACTCTGGGTGTAATCTGGAGTGACAGACCAATGAAAACAGAGAAAAATGTAAATGCTTGTTCACAAACTGTGTGTGTGTGTGTATGCATTAGGGGAAAAAAGAGGAGAGGAAGAAGAAAGCATCAGGGACACCATATTCTTCCAAGGGAAGGATTCCAAATGCTGAAAACTTGCCATAACACCCCCCACCACCACCCTCCTGAGCTAGGACGAGAGTGAAAACACTAACCTTAGGACCCAGAGGAGTAGTGGAAGGATGAGTGTAACATGAAGAAAAGTGATAGAAACTAAGAGTGTATGTTACATTAATAGCAGTAAAACAATTAAAATTGTATACAAGTACTCTAACCGCATTGCTATTATTTGCTTTTCTTTAATAATGTTTGTTTCAGTTGTAAAATTATGTCTACATTAGTGATGACCTTTGAATTAGATTGTTAAGATTTCCATTACACTAACAATAAATGCTTGGCTTTGCATGTGTATATATGTGTGTGTGTGTGTGATGTGCTTCCCTTGATTCTGAGCATAATATTCTTTCTGAGCTGAGCTCTCACACTTGGCTCCCAACTAAGGCTGTCCTGCAGCACCGTTGCAGCCATACCAGTGCTGGTCAAGTACGCCCCGACCTTGTCGCAGCCCCACAGGCTGCCTTCATCCCAGATCTGTTGCATTACTATGGACTTCCACTGGACTTAGTCACAACTTGCTGCTTGTAGTTTGGATCTGATCCTAACTTGACCTCCCTCATTGGCTCTGGAGGCATCTCATTGCTGTGGGCTTGCCTGGCAAGCTGGACTCCTGGCTGCCCCGGCAGATCCCCAGCCTGCCCCGCTCCCTGCTTGGGGTTCCTGGGTGAGGGCCTACCAGCCCCCGGGAGTATTCTTCGCAACTCCCAGCTCCCTGACCCAGGGAACGGTGCCTGCCGAGAGCAAAATTTCCATGTCGGCTTTGAGCAAAAGCTGATGTCATAGCACTGACTTTGGCGTTTATTTACATATAGGTTTGTATCTGAATAAATGAGACAAAGTGATGTGAACATGGGATTCTGGTAGGGTTTTCGTCTTTTTTTTTTTAACAGCAGGTGCTCATAAAGTTTAAAAGGAAATACAGTGAGTAAAAGTAGATAATTAGCTCATTCAGCTACACAAAGAAAAATCTAGATTAAAGCTTTTTCTTTCTATTTTCTCAATTAAAGCTGAGTGACCTAGCCAAAAGTTGTGTTCTGTGATGTTCTGTTTCTTGTTTGGAACACTTTATACAGATTATTAATTGCACACTCTTTTAGAAAAAGTAAATGCTCCTTAGTTATAAGCTATTTATATTTTGCAATTTTTCTTCCTTTGGTTTTAATTAGGAAGTTAAGATAGGCCAGAGATTCAGCTAGCAATGAAAGTTTGGTTAAAAATGGGTTTATTTGTCCTAGAAAAATATAGATTTTAGTATTTTCCTCCTTTAAAAATCAGTAACAGAGACTTAATCAGAAGAGTCTTGATTGGCCTTAGTACATGTGAATTTCAACAGATAAAGGCAGAGAACACATTCTAATATATAAATTTTTTAGAAAAGTAATCATTAGCTGTAAACATAGCAAGGAATGTTAAACAGTCCTACAAGGGGGAAAAAAAGTAGCTGGAACCTGAATAGTCTTACCTCTTATGGACTTAGGTTAAGCCTAAAACAACAGTTATTAGGGGGGAAAAAAATGGCTTATCAGAACTGTTCTAAAAGACTAGTCATTACTATGACTGCAATCTTAATGGGATTTTGGCATTTATTTTTTTAACAGTTTCTTTAGAATAAGTACCTTGTATTTTGTTAATATCACATTTCTTACTTTTAAAATTTAATTGTCCATTATTTATAACTCTCTTGAATCCATCATTCATTAAATGCAAAATGTTAAGATAATGGAAATTTCTTACAAGATAAGAAAGTAAGCCAACTCCTTGGAAAAAAAAGCAGTGGCTTCCCTACAGTATCTAGATTCTGGTTTAATTATGCCCTAGAATTCTGTCTTATGAATAACACTCATTAGATGGCTTGATAAATCAAATACATTTATTCTTAAAACTTTGAATATAATTGTACCACTACTACTATATATTCTGCTTTATTAAGACAAGCCTTGCACATGCCTACCATCCTGAATACAAGATATGCCACAGTCTGAGACATAAAACTTGCTTACACATTAGTTTCATCTACAATATTTGTTAAAGCTAGAGTCTTATTTTGTTTTACTCCTCCTCTGGACATTAATCTTCTTTGCTATAATTTTAAAGTATCTGTAAAACAGACTAAATATTTATTCCCAAATCTATCTTTTGGATCTCATTAAAGAATTCATTACTTGACAGATTTTTGCCATTATTTATTATGCATCTTTATAAACAATCCGTATTTTATTAAATTAATCTTCAGCGAGTTCTAGAAACCAGTGACAGGAGACAAAAAATATATAGTATCTCCAAAATCCATAGTTTACTTGAAAATGTGTAATAAAAAGACTTAAATTATCTTCTCTACTCAAAATCCAGGACAAAGCACAGGTCCTGCAGAGGCAGCTGACACAAATACTTTGTTGTTGACACTTTCAAAAGTGGAGATTGTACCTTGGTTAGATTAGGAATAAGTATATACAAAAGAACAGAAACAAACAAGACTGTGTAACACATTTCCTTTCTTATTTTCTCTTACCTTTCTGCGAAGTTATAACAACTTTTTTTTTTTTTCTCCAGTAGCAAGATGACTGTATAGTTTAATAATTTTTTATGTGTAAAATGGAAGTGTTAAGTTCTGTTAAATCATCTCTTTTGAGTGGGTGGGGAGGACTTGTGGATTTAGTTTTATCTCCTAGTTTGGTTTCTGACTCTGACACTGTGAAGTCAACAGAGTTTCACATCTGGCAGCTGGAGCCTAATCGTAGTGATGCATACATTTCTTGCTGTTAAACTTCTCCAAATATCTATATTAAATGTTTCTCACAATCAGCATGACCATTCTAATTCTAAGAAGTTTCTCTGGATGTCAAGCAAATATTTTGCTTGTATATATCTTCCTTGTGTTTTGAAGTTGTGCTCTGCCTCACAGAGTGCAAAAAGTTAATGTGGAGAGAAGAATACCTTCCTACTCATTAATTTAATACTGTAAATTTCCTTGGGGAAATCAATGGCATCCCTTATTGCTATGATCTGAAGAAGGAATTTGGCTTTTCTGTCTTGAAGTGGAAACTTACTTCTATTGCATAGAAGTATGGTATCCTGTTGGACAAGACTCTCAGCTGCCTCTGTTTAAAAATGCTCAATGTTGTATGAAATGCTCACAAACTCAAGGGAGAAATTAAATGCAGCTTAGTGCTTAGAGCATTTATTTAGGGAGTACAACTCCTACGCTGGAATCTCTTTTCCAAACAGGAAGTAGATGAAGGATTTTAAAATGAGTTGTCATTTCCTTTCCAGTTGTCATCCTAACCACTGGATATTGGGTAAAAAACAATACTAGGAAGTTATTTTCTATTGTTCTGTGCTAAATGGATGACCGTGCTTAAGGACCTTCTTCACACATACGAAGCAAGCCTAGGCAGAGTAAGCCTTTTGAGCTTCCAAGACCTTGAAGACCAGCTTAGATAATTCTCCATTCAGATTCTTGGCTTCTGTAGGTTTTCTCTATATTGTATGGAGAAACCTGAAATTCTCCTTTGGGGCTGCAGACACTATGAAGTGTTAGGATATCTAAACCAGAGGTACGCTAATGCCTGAATCACCTGGTGCATTTAGTAGCTACACTTTAGTCTTATGAGTCACAACTGACTAATTATAACCCATGAATTTGAAGTATAGTCTGTCATTACTACATTTCATCATGTCTAATTATTGTGGTAAAGACATCCAACTTGGTTCTTCCCAAGAGAAATCTGTAGCTAGAAATACTGGAAAACCCTCTTAAAGATGCTTATGATGGTGTCACATGGATACAATTTCCTTCTGTTGTCCCTAAACAAAATAAAAGAATCTCTGCCTCTTTGGAGCAAGATCATGCCACTTGCTATAATGTTTGTAAAACCTGGCTGGTAAATCTCTACTGAATTTGAAGAACCTAGTATAAGATACTGCTGTCCATTGTGCATTGGTGAAAAGTCTTTTTTGATTTCACTACTCCTTGAAAAGTGAGATAGAGTAGCTGCAAAAAGCCCATTGATTCCTTTGCTCATTTGCTCCTTCTTTTCTACAATATGCTTGAAGATCTTTCCAAACAGGACATTTGGAACAAGAATAGCCATGAACTATAAACTAAGGAAAAACAACAAAATCAGTAACAGTGAATACACCTAATCAGTACAATTTGTTGCTTGTGAATCCAAAACATGCTTTTTCTTTCAGAGTAAATACAGTAGTTCTGAGTCCAAAACTAGTCCAAATCCTTAAGTTAAAATGGGTGAAAATGGTTGAATATTACCTAGAGATAGAGCAGTCTCTGTTCACATCTATAAAAGGGAAAGTTGACTTAGTATGTTTATAGTTATAAATAAAATAAATAAGTAAATAAATAAATATGTTTCCAGTGTAAATACTAGTTAGAAATTTGGTATTATTCAGCGACTTGAAAACAAAAATGGGTATGACTTCTACTTCATAGGCAGTGTCTAACACCATTAATCTCATGAAAGAAAAATATTTCTAGCAAAGTTTCAGAAGAATTTTGTATAATCCTCATCAGTTAGGAACTGAGAATTCTATGAATTGACTGACTTGACTTATTCAACAGAGTTCCTTCTGAACCTTCCCCTTCAAAAAACTGCAAGTAACTTGAAAATTTTTTTCTCTTTGTTTTCTTGTGTGCAAATCCAGAAAATCTGTATCACTTCCACGCTGTTCTTTGAACTTTTTCTATACACTTGCCACTGAGCAATTATGCTATAAAAACCTGTGAAGGGTGATGACTCACCACTTTCAAATTTCAGGCACATAGTAAAATCCTCACCTCCTGCACAGTGAGGGTGGCTATGCTCCCTGCAGGCAAAACTACTTAAAAGAAACCCACTGAGGATAAAGCAACTCCATCAGAAGCATATGCTACAAAGGTAGATAGCTCAGCTTACATACAAGATGCCTCACACATTGTTCTGACATGTCAGTAGCATTTCTAGCAGTTGTTACATAGAAAGGTAAGTCTCCTACACATATCAAACTCTTTTTTCTTAATATTTTTATTTTTCCTTAATTAATAAAAAAAAATCCACCATCGTAGTGACTATATGTTCTGAATATCTATATGAATTTTTGTGATTAGTTTAAGGAACTGTTTTTCCATCACTTTGATATTCTATAGTACACATCAAAATGGAAAACTTTGAAAATTATGGTTTTTACTACATATTTTCAAAAAGTTAAAATGTATATCTCACCCCTCTCATGTTCCGTTATGAAACTATGCAAAAGAGCTGATACGAGAGACATCTATTTGTAGGTTTTGGTATGTCTCCAATGCAGATGAAAGTGTTAATTCAGATTTTTCTTCTGACTTTACCTGTAGGTTACATTATGCTTTTCATTCAACTGGATCTTTGCCTATTCAAGACTCAATTTAATTGAATAAAATGATTTTTTTTTTTTTTTATAATCTATGTGAATTTCAAAAAACCTAAAAAGTACACAAGAATGATAACTGCCCAGAATGTTTCAAATGTTTAATGATGGCCCTGGATTTTGCTTTACAAAATATGTCACTGTCAATGAATGGTGTTGTACAGATATTTTCATTTCAACCTAAATATGTGACAATACAACTCCTGCCTGGGACAATCTTTTATTTCCATGTAATAGGTCATTTCAGATACAAAGCTTAAGTTCAAAGAACATAAATCTGTCATGATCAGTGTAATTTCAGACCTGCATATAATAAATTATTTTCTTTTCCATTTAAAAATATAACAAGTAGTGTCTGGATCATTTCAGAGGCAGAGAACAAAAATGCTTTGAAATTATTTCAGAGAACAATTCATTAAATCTTATGATATTCCAAGCAAACTTCACACTCAGAAATTTGATTCATTCAGGCTTCAAAACAATCTAAATGAAAGGTTATGGCTATCACACGCTCCAGTTGTAAAATATTTTAATACTAAAAACTTTATACGTATTTTCCTTGCTTTTTTTTTTCCTTGGCTAACATGAATATCATCAAATCATTCAATTTTATGATTTACAAATAACTAAATTATCAAAATTAACACCTGAGGCCTGATTTATAACAAAGAGACTAACAAACATTCTTCTGCGCCCTTAATTCTTGATATACTTTTTGGAGTCTCTGTACAGCGGCTTCATTTCCAGTAGTACTCAGGACTCATCGTTCCCCTGCATACCGAGCACTTGAAAATCTGGCCTCTTCATTTGGCTCATAAGTGAAAACTGAATTGTTTTGAAAATCTGGCCCTTGTGGGCCAAATTCTTGAAGTGCTTGCTTAAGAAAAAGCCCTGGTCATGCTGTGACTTGAATTTTAAGAAGTTTACAACAGAAGAATCAGAATTAGGAATCACTGAGACAAATGCTTTTATTTAATTTTTTTCACTGGGTCGAATGTATGTGAACTCCCTCAGGATTACAGTAGGCTCACAGTTTATGTATTTGGATTATTTTTTTAACACATTTAATCCACCTTTCCTTAATTAATGCAACTAAGCCAAAAAAGCATATCTGATGTTAAGAACAGCCAGTATTGAATGAGGGCAGGTGGTGCAAACATACGTGGTGCTTTCATCGAAGCAGTATGTACGTTGCCTTCATTATGGTATTTAAAAGTAACCCCACGGAGGAGGAAGAACTCTGTCCTGCCTCATTCCTCTGAGTGTCTGCTTGTCCCATTTGGTACACCTGCAGCTGGTGCATATCCCAGTTAGTACTTTTTAAACACATCATCTGCCAAGGGAAGAAGGGGAGGGCAGGAATAGCTCAGCAAGCAGCTGCTGGCAGAGAATGAAAGCTTTCATGCAGTGTGAATCAAGGATTATATTGTGAGGTTGGCAGCTGATACAAAGTTTGGAAGCAAGAATCTGTTATTTTAAACCATGAATTCTGAGAGTTGTTTGTATCAACGTAGAAAGTGAATTCTAGTCATGTAGTCAGGTCAGATATTACACAGATTTATATAAAAAAAAAAAAAAGAAAAAGAAAAGCAGGTTTTTATGCTCAAAGCAAAAGGAGGATCACTGTTGTTAACATTATTTTGGTTTAAAAAGACATTGCAGAGGCGCATGGAATCAGCAGGTATGAAATTTGCCTTATGTGAGAAAAAGTGTTATATTCTGTTTGGTGCTTATATGCTATTGCTATTAAACTATTATGGACTGAACTCAGACCATCAAGCTTGTTTCAGTTTACCAGCTTCATGTCATTAGATGTCCCAGAGAAAATGGCAACACTTTGATCTACTCTTACCATATCACCCATACAATTTCCTTGTATTGATCTGTATAATTTGTCTATTTTTCTTTTTTAACACATTATCTCTCAGCTCAAATTCAGAACATTAGAGAATAATTGAATTCAAATTAAGGTAAACCAAATTCTTAAATAATAATAGCACAGGCCATTTGAATCTGCTCTCATAACAACAAATCCTTTTAAGGTCCCCAAAGCAAAATTAGTGCCATCTAGTATGCGCGGGGGGGCAGAGGAGGGGTAGAGACTAATTCAAAGCGAATTAATCTGCAGTTCATTAGCAAACACTAATGTTGCTTTTGGGAATGAGGAAATTAGCAGGATTATAATTATAAGCAACAAGTGTCTTCATAAACATCTAATTGCTTGTCAAGGATGCACAATATACTATGTAAGGCCATTAGATAGGGTTGTTGCATGACATAAATCAAGTTTTCAGTTGTGTTTATAATGTAACGCCGTTTCTGAAGACACGTAACAGTGACCAAAGCAATTTCAGAGGTGTCAGCAGGCCTGGTGAATTGTAATAAGAAATGAATTAAAGCACAATTTCTTTCTTTATTTTTGCAGATTTGGCATCCTACTCTACAGCTATAGCCAGACGCCACTATGAGCTGAGTCCTCCAGTAAAGACAATAAACCAGCATAAGACACTGAAGAAAAGGGTTCAAAGAGATAAGATCTCGTGCATCAGGCTGGCTGGTCTCTCTCAGGGTTTGTGTGTGTCCATGCAAATGCAAGCAGTGATGTGAAAGAAGAAGAGAGACAAGCCAGCTGCCAGTTAAGTCCCTGTCTTTAGTCATAGCAAAGAGATTGGCTGCCAAGGGAATCAACCTAGATATTGACTCCTAGGGGGGCTTGTTAGGTTATGTAGCAGACATCTTGGAAAACCCTTGAATAACAAACAAGCCTGGCAGGTAGAAATCATTATGATTCCTGTGGCTGCTCTAACCAGTCTCTTCTAGCAGGGTCACTTGATGGGATACTATAAAGAGCATGAAAGGGATTTAGGAGAGCTACGTTGCCTAGAAACTGACTGAGCCTTTTTACGGGGGAAAAATTTCTACACTCAAAACTCATCAAAGCCTTTTCTGCTTTTAGTATGTTACAGACTGTATTTTGGATTCTGATTCCAAACAGTGCTGTGGATGCTACAGGAGATCAGTTGTTTGTAAAACTTGCTAGATACAAATTTCATGAATGTAAAATCCATTGATTCCATAAACCCTTACATGAAAGGCTTGAAAGAGAAACATTTCTACATGCATTTTATGCCCGTTCTAAATTTGATTTGCACTTTCTGCCTCATTTTTATCGTTTGTCAGTTTAAAGGCCTGCATCGACGATTCAGCCATTTGCAGGGTGACAGGAGTGACACTCAAATACACAAATAGATTAAAGTTTCTGCAGCTGCATAGATCTAGATTAATGACTGCTGTGTTTCTTATAAATGTCCTCTTGACAAGATTCTCAGACAACAGCAAATATAAAATATGCTGGTTTTAAAAACCATAGAAACATAAAGAAGAACACATTGAAATTACGTCTAAAATTTAAATTTTTAGATATTTTTTTCTGCTTTTTTAAAAACTATATCCATACAGACTACAGACGATAGGGACACAAAAATAGCAAAGGTGAACTACCTTCTCCTGGCTTAGCTTCCAGTGCTATTGAGCCAGTTCCTGAAGTATTCTCACGCAAAGTTCCCCTAGACTTCAACATTGTTTCACCTGACTAAGGGCTGAGCAGGGACTGAGAGCTTTCTGTTTCAGTGAACTGAGCTGAAGTGGGAAGCAGAGGCTGCTCAGAATGATAAATTCTTTCTAAATGTGAAGTATGTAAGTAGATGTTACAAAAGGGGAATTAAGCCAATCCCAGTGAAAGAGCACTGTTTTCTCCAGTACCCTGCAAAATCATGCACTTAAACATAGGTATTCTATGTTGACTAAAGGGAAATTTGCCTATGGCAGCTGGGATGTTCTCATATATCTTACCCAAAACATATAAACATAAAAAGTTCTTTCTGATTCCCTTTTCTTCTAAGGAAAAAATTTGCAAGGTCTGACAAGATATTTAGACTATGAAGGTAAGTTACATAGATGAAGCAAAGACTTGTGTATTGCAATAAAAATATATAGATATAATAATATCTGCCAAGATATATTGTTAAATAACAGCATTTCATAAAATTCCCCTGCTTATATAGAGCATTGTGGTACTGTCAGGTTCAAAATCCTCTGGATTCATTAAGGGTGAGAGGACCTTAAAGTAGGCCTTCTTGGGGAGGTATTTTATTTTATTGGCATTTGTAACTGAATCACCTTAAGACTATCTGGAGATTTTGTTATTTAAAGAAAGTTCTCACTTTGTTTATAGCTTTAATATACTTTACGTGTCGTCACTGTTTTCCTCTGGATTAATCTTGTTTGAACCAGATACTACGAATTTTGCAAGAGCATCCAAGTTGTTGTAGATACTTTCACCAGAATATGCAGCTTGAGGTTGATTCCAGAAGTCGTTCCTAAGCAATCAAAACTTGTTCCCTTCACCAAAATTTTGTGTCATAGCTCTCTATGTTTAGATTTTGAATAATAGGATTTCTCTCTTTTTAGCTCAGCAAAATAGAATACTTTGCTGGCATATCTGGCTTATGCGTGACTGAGAGAAAAATACATCCGATGCTTTGTAAATAACAGAAATAAGGTTCATTTATAAGATTGAGAGAACTTGCAATTTCCAACTTATCTCTCAGGGTTGCCTGACACATTCCTTTTTAGTTGCCTGGAATATTAGTTTGATGAGACAAAACGTTTCACTACTTTAGAATGTAATTGTGTTTTTCTTTAAGAATAGAGAATGAATGATCTCAATAATAATTCAGTTCAAAAAATAATTGCCAAAGAAGATACTTAAATATTTGCTCTTTGATCAAGTACACACTCAGTTTTTGCCCTCTTTGTCTGAAAATAAAGATAGCAAATTACACAACTAATCTGGATTCCCAGTTTGATACTAAATGTATAGAACATGGTGAAAACTGCAGTACGTTAAAATTTTTGAAAACTTCAGCCCTTCGTATCACATGGTCTGTTAATGTTGCTTCAAATGCAAGTATTTATTTTAAAAAAATATGATATAGAAATCATATCCCACAGGCTAATATGTTAAAAAGAGATATAAATTATAAATATTACTGGCAAGATTTTAATATACAACTGAACATGAAAAAGCATGCCTGGTTTATACTTGCATGTACTATGATTATGCATGAAATTTGGGTAATTGTGCATGCAAATGACAAGAGGGAAAACCTACCTATACATGTTATAAGTCAACAGACATGAAGTTAGGCACATTTTTCATGAAATACTATACAATACTCAAGTTTAAAAATTGGAGGGTTGTTTTTAGTTTTGATAATGATTTGATATTTTTATTTCCCATGAGAAAAAATAGCATCTATGACTTGTTTCTTTTCATTCATGATTTGTATTACTACAATGTTAGATAGTTTTCAAAAAGAAATATTAATATAACCAATTTGTGTTTTGCTTGCAGAATCCAAAATATGTTATTAGTTGTTAATAATTTTGTAAAAAAATGAAATTGCAATTTTCAGTTTGAGTTTAGAACACCCAACAATTGTTGGGAAAAACCCAGAAATTTGCCCAATGGCAAGTTCAGGGACATCAGGAAGACTTTCTGTAAGACCTTTCAGTCTGTCTAGAAAAACAGCCTCAATAAATTATAGTGTAAAAGGAAAAGAGCAGAAATGATGACACACTTAGCTGCACCAGAAGTGTTTTAGGTATATTGCACTGCTTATCAAGTTGTGTTAATACCAAGTAAGTATGATGAGCTGAAAGTAGCCCATCTTCTATGTCTAGGTTAAGAGATTCCCTAAACACAATGGACAACTGTAATTCAAATGTGTGTAAATGCACCAAGTCATAGAAATGGAAATAGCACTCTAGAACAGAAGACATTTAAAAATCGGCATTAGAATGCTGAAATGTCAGGGCCCACTGATTTCAAAATGGCCTTTCCTTGAAACCGTCTGAATTGCTTACTTCTCAAATACTGAGTTATAGAGGTATTCCTGTTGCCCACATTCACCTATAACCTCAGAGTATTATAACCTTAGGTATTTTTGCAGGTGCTTCAGCTCTGTTCCATTTAACGTTCATCATATTACTAAATATTTCTGCCATGCTCTCCAGGTGGGATAAACTACTTTGACTCCAGGGTATTTTTACCCTGTGACAGACTGAAAGATGTTCACCTTTCCCAGTTTCAAGCATGTGTGAAAATTCTCTAATATCATACTGCTCTAGACTTGTTCTGCTTGACCAAGGGAGCACTGCAGAGGAGAAAAAATACGAAGATTAAGACTAGAAAAGTAGAACATGTAGCAGTCTTCGTATCAAGTAGTCTCTGTGGCTAATAACATTGCTATTAGATACAGGTCACTTGCTCAGAGGGAATAAGGAACCCTTTCATTCAGGCAGTCAGCTGAATCAGACTGCAACTTTAGGTGAAAAAGAACTGCAAGCTTGGCTTTAAATCAGCTTCATTTTCCAATAGCCTTTGAAATGCCTCATTCTAGAAATAGCTTTAATAATCAATATATGGATATGAAAATTAAGTATACAGATTTATAATGTAAATCTATAGTTCATTTATGTTTTTGCTTTGTTTTCATTTTTGTTGGCCCTGATAGCCAACATGTTACAAAAATATGTGGCTAACTAAACATTCAAGACATTGCGAGCTTGTGTGTGAGAACCTTAATTTCAAAACACTATCACTCTTTTTTCTCTAGAAATTCTGTGATCTTTTTTTCAGTTTAAGACTCTAGGATTTCTAAACAATCAGAACTGAACTGTTCATCTTCAAACACTGTCAAGTTATAGGTTTCTTAAGATCCTCAGCTCATGCCCAAGCTCAAGAAGATTTGTGATACTCTCTGGTTTCATTGACCAATGTTTTATAAATCTTAAAGATTAATTATTCCATATTCCTCTCATGTTGTATGACAAAGCTTGAATAGCTATGAACCTTAGCAGTCCTCCAGAATCCTTCACTCTCTGATCATACCACACTTGTGTTGAGTGTTAACCTGACCTGGCCTCTTATAAACCTTAAATAATTTAGATTCAATCTTCCTTTGACTTGTCTATCATATGAGTCTGGAAGAAAATACACTCTCTAAAGTTTTTGATATGGTGGCAGTTTTTATAGAGAAGATTATCTTTGAAAAGGTGACGTTTACTAACTCACGTTGATTGCCAGGCTTCACCTTAGGGAAAAGCCAAAGCGTATCAGTAGTGACTTCTTATATTCCTGCCCCATAAAATATTGGCAAAATTAAATTTCTCATAATGAAGGTATGAGTGAAAGGATATTTTGCAGTGCAAATATTTCATTTATATTCTTTCAATTTTTTACTGAATTTCTATTTTCAAATATCAAATAAATGTCTTTATTTCAATTTCATAATTTTTCAACATTTCATTTTGAGTTTACTTAAAAGTTATTTTTTTCTTATCTTGTCCTTTTTTATAAAACCCCAAATGCAGTAGATTGAGAATTATGATTGATATGGAATCGGCTCATTGCAATTTGAAGACAATTATATCCACCATCTTAAAATATCCCATCTTCAGTGATAGGTGTTGCCACTGTGCAGAAAGGTCTTACTATGTTTTTTTGAGGAGTGGCTACTTTATTTCTAGATGACTGCCAATTAATTTATCAGCCAGGAACTGTCTGCAACATTCACCAGAGAACAATAAAAATTCTTTTTTTTTCTTTGTTGTTCTGGAGTCCATCCCTGCCATCTTCCATCCATTTTCCTATAGATTACTCAGGAAGGGAAATTTTGAAAAGAATGCATGTAAGTTCTTTTGGACCACATATGTTCCCTTTGCTATCAAGATTTTGCTTTCCTGTTAAGCAAATGCTTACAATGCCCTCCTTCCCGCCCCCCGTCCCCCTTAGTGAATTGATCTGGATAGGCCAGTACTTGTGCTCAGGTCAATGTGAGACTGTAACGTCATGATTTTTTGATTCATTAATGTTTAACAAGATGCTTTTCATCAGTGTTGATTATAAAGAACCAGTACAGGGAAGTAAAGTTTCTAACAACCACAGACTCCTTGCTATACAAACAGGACTGAAAAACTGATTCCACGTTTACTATTTGAAAGGCATTTTATTTTGTGGGATGGAGGAGAGGTAAGCAATAATTCTTCTCTGAGAACTCAAATCCTTTTGCAGTATAAAATCTAGAGGAATGACTGTGGCTGTGGTTTCTGTCTTTCTGATTTTCTTCTGCTTGTAAATGCTTATCCACTCAAGTTTAAGAAAATGGCTTCTCAATGACTTTTTAGCTGGCCAGTTTTTATTTTACTTTCTTCACCACAAGGAAGTATTTCCAGTTAGTGTTTCCCAGTTTGCCCATCACATAATCACTTTGTCTTAGCTTTCATTCCAGGGATATTGTAGGTGGGCTTTCCGGTCTGCTTGAATACTTGGCAGCTGTTGTTCAAATACATACATGTTATTCATTATTTACTTCTCAGATTTGAGAAGCACACAGATTTTTCTTAATGAAATTCAGTGTGTCCCTGCCCCTCCTCTTTGTATTTTTGCAGGAAATTTTACCACTATATTCTTACTGAGGTCTTTTATTTTTCCAGACCTTACCTACTCTTACTATTCTTTCTCTCAACTGAGCTGTTTCTGCACTGTGTGGTGTACTTGCATTCATCTACCAGATTCCAATACAAGTTATTATCTCAAATTGTCTACATTCTTGATCAATCTTGTTAGCTTCTCTTATGGGTCAGGGACGTGAGTAACATGGTTTTATGTATATATATAGAGAGATATAAAGGTGTATATACAGGCGAAATGATGTACATAGGGTAAATCAAACCATTTCACTGAGGTTTATCAAAACATATAACCATGCCTTTTTATTTCGAAATGCAGAAGACATGCAATCAAATCCTTTTTAAAAAGGCATTATTGTTTTCTAATAAATGATACCTACCTCAAGCTTATCTTACCTATCTTAAACAAGGCAACTGTGTCTTTCTTTGGTCCTACTTTCTTAATTTGCTTTCCTTGTGACCATTGTCTCTTGATTTCCAGTCCAAGATTTCAAATTAAAGATTCTTAACAACTATTTTATGAAGAACACAGACAGACATAAAAGTGCATATCTCCAAACATTACATATAAAACCCCACCTATAATGTGTTAAACAAGACAGAAGTAAAAAACCCCTGCATTCCAAAATCTGACTTAACACGTGTAGGTAGGAAATATGACGTTATCGTCACTGATATTTGTGGGCTTGTCACCTCAGCAGAAGATTGATCTTCTAAGAATTTCTTAAATTAGTTTGACTATAATGTGTAATTAAATATAAAACTAAAATCTCAGCATGCAAAGCATCCTATTACTCATGCATGAGATGCATGTCAAATATGAAAATTATCTACTAAAAATTCAGTAAAAGTAAAGCAAAATTTCATTAAACTTTTAAAAATTAAATACTTTTTTGCATCATTATTGAATATTATGCCCAACATGCATGTCAAAAATTCACCTCAGGACAGAATGGAAGTTTTGTTCTTTGGTTAGTTGCCTAACTACTGTAATTCATGTATGTCCCACTATAGTTAACTGCTTCTTGAGTTTACGACATTTCCATACAACCTGCTATTTTGATGCTGATATAAATTACCCAACAACTACTGAGTGTTCTAGCTGTGTTACATCAACTACTTCAATATCGAAAGTTTTGAATAGTTTAGACCGGAAAATAGTTTTCATATTGGTTTGAAATATTTGTGTCTCCTGCAAATTAATAGAGGGACAAGTTGAACACACACTCGAGGCACTATGACTAAAGAAATTCAGAAGAAAAGAGTATCAAGTAACTATCTGGGTCAGTAAATATTTGATTTCTAATCAACAATGACATGCATTTCTACATGCTTTTCCACAATTAAAGACTTTTACTTTAAAAAAGATATTGCTCATCGCTAAGTGGACTGTTGCTAGGATCCCAGAATTAGCCAAATGCAACCAGCATTCATGAAAGTCATATAAAAGAGGTTCTATTAGCACTTAGCACAAGATGAATGGAGGATAATCAAATAGTCTCAGCCCACATAAAACAGAAGAAGAAAAAAACAAGAAAAGTCACATTTCACTTTAATGTTGTTGACAAATAATAAACATTCTTTGGTACTGTGAATAATAGAGTGGAAAAATAATTGCAGTTTTAACTCTGACATGTACAGTCCATAACAATCTTGAAACTAAAAATTGATACTTCTCAAAATTATTTTTATTTTTAGAAATATTATCTGGAAATTCTAGCTATAAAGCTTCCTAAAGGTACATGTACTTTGTGTTAGATATTCACAGTGTTTCTGTCATCAGCAAGGAATGAGCTTTTACAGGAATGATTATTAAGTTCCAGCCTAGTAATGTTGTCCTGTTTGGTTTTAATTTTTGTTTAGTAAACCAGGAATTTTTAACGGCTAAATCCATAATAGAGTGTCTGAGCAATTAAAAGTGTAATTGGTGTGTTCCTTTTCTTGTATTTTTGTCTCTATTCTAATTAATGAGGCAATAAATCTAAAAATTATAGATTTGACTGCTTACCTACCTTTTCCTCCTTTGTAGATTCTGTGGTCATTATTTGGTGTATAATTTTAAAGTAACTTTTGTTTGAAAGACTCTTTGAGAAATACATTTGGACCAAACTTTGGCGAGCATGAAGTGTAAGGATGATTACACATAGTTGAAGTCTTCATAGAACAACTGAAAATTGAGACTGTGTACTGAAGACTTTGATTAGACACAGTGTATTTTCTTCTGGCTGTATGAGTGAACTAGTTTGTAGTCTTTTTCTGTTGTGGGCTGTTCAGTGTTTTTAATTAAATGCAGGAGCATCTCACTTGGTAGGCCTTTACTTCGGCATTGCCCTTGATAGAACATGAAACCATTTTGCAATTTGCCACTGTTTTGCATGTTAGTAGTTAGAATTCAAGGGAATAATTAAGCTGGACCATTCTTGATCGATATTAGGGAATATAACAATTAAAATACTAGAGAATCGTAACGTATATTCTTCCAAGGTTTTAAACTGCTGGGCTTCTAGAGCATTACCAGTTCCTGATGTTTATCATCATGTTACATTTTAGAATGCTTCACTGGCAAACTGGCACCATGAAGGTGATAAGACCAGAATTACAGCGTGTGTACATAGCTGTCATAGAAGTATTCTTCTTTCACAAATTCATCCGGTCATCTTCTAAATCCATGTAATTGTTACTACAACACACTGCAGTAAGATGTTCTGCAGCTTCTTTATTCCTGTGGAATGACCAACTGTTTTAGAACTGCTCCTTCAACTTTAATTTCATGCATTTCCCCATGTCCTCATACCGGGAGGAGATAGATAACAAACAGTAAATCCACATGCAGTGTCTCTGTGCCACTTATTACTCTATAAAACTCTACCATATTCTTTCCTTACTCATCTTTTTTTTTCTATACGGAAAATTCCTGTTTCAATATCCCTTACATAGAAACCTTGATTATCCATATCCATCTTCTCTATTTTTTTTTTGTTTGTTTTTTTTTTTTTTTTTTTATTCTGTTGTTTCCTTTGAGACAGAGAGCTCTGAACTGCACACAGAATTCTAGAAGTGGCTGTGAAGAATGTATGCAGTGGCATAAAGTTTTCTTTATTCCTTTCTTAGTAAATATGAAATATTTAGTAATATGAGTATTTTAGTAAATATGAGTATTTTTACAGTAAGTAAAGATTCTTCTCAGTCAGATCTGAAATTTTCAAGTCAATTCTGCTGCTAATGCAACTCATGTCAAATGCATGAATTTCACTACCAGAGTGAAACCACATCTAATATTGTATTTAAAAAAATAGGAAAGAGGAATGTTAAAAGGAAGCAAAATGCCAGAGATATTTCCTGAATAAGTTTAGTATTCATACTTCACTAATCTCCACAACTTTATTTTGTCAGTAAGCTAGAAAAGTTACTATAGGGTGCACACAATATATAGAGTAAATATTTTCTTGAAAAAATAATCAAGGGTTATGAGGTTCAAAATTGTAGTTTAGTAGGCATTTATGATACTTAAAACTAAGATATTTTATTAATTAACATTGAACAAGAGATTAGTTTTTTATTATTTTATAAGTTTGTCTGTTGATATCGTTTGAATGATAGTTGAAAGACTGAAAAGGATACTAATACTAAAAAGAGGTATATATACATTTAGCTCTCATCATACACATAGTAAATAAGTCCATAAAATATATTTTTCCTCACAAATTTCAGAGCATTGTTATGCCTATTTTACAGCTAGGGAATCAAACTGCAGGAATATATAGATTGTCAGACATCTGTACAAGCTCCTTAGCCATAAGGCTTATTCACCTGTCAACCTCCTAGAAATAATTTCATTGGATATGGAGGTATACTAACACAAAGACAGATAGTTATATAAGGCTAGATAGATATGCATACACACAGGTATATAAATGATTTTTTTTAGTCTGAAATACAGGTGAAATAACTCATTCTGTCTTTGGTGTATGATTTACAGGTTATTGTGATTCCATGAACCTTTATGCAGCAACATTCTCTGATAGGTAATGTCCTCATGGCTTCATAATTTGATTTTCTTTTTTTTTTCTTTTAGCAGAAACATTGTTCTCTGCTAAAATCTTTTTATGTGTGTGTATGTGTGGGCTGTGGATAAATATTAGCAAACATGATAGAGGGGCAATAGTACGGTCAACCACTAGCTGCTATGCAAGTTCTTGTCCTGTCAATCCATCTCAGTCACCATTTAAATTAAATTTAATGAGATTTAATTTGAATAGGAATAAATGAGATTTTATTTAAATGAAAAACAAATGACATGACTGTCATGACACTGAGAGATAGTCAGAGAGCAGGGCAGGATAGATTCTAAGCAGATCAAAAGGGAAAATATTTTCTCAGTTAAAAGATTCTTTTGTCTTTTCTGCTTTTGGTGTTCTTGTTGATGGAGGTTGCTTTTCATCATCCACCAGTAAGGAGATTATGAAGTTACATGCTCTGATCACATTTTTTATTTACATCATCAAAGAATAAGACCTGTTCTGTTTTGCTCTAACTGCAGTGTGAAAACAAAAATTCTTTAGTAACAGAAATGGACAGTACGATGAAGAGGGAATTTTATGTCAAAAAGAAGTGTCTTTGTTCGTTTGATAATGTTTCTCTCCTGTTTTACTCATGCCAGAGATCCTGAAAATGCTAAGTAAATTCAGGTGTCACTCAAACTTGTGCTCTTTCATGCCCTTTCTCCTGAAACTAATCTATGCATGTACTACTCTTTGTAGCTGTTTGTTTTTTTTTTTTTTTTTTAAATACACAGCAAATGCACATTTTGTATTCAAAGATTTATGTCAAACTGCTAGTTTGCGTAGGAGATATCACTTCCCTCTCCATCTGAAAACCTACTTTCACTCAGTGGCAAAAAGCAACTTTTGTCTACTAAGCCAAATTTTTCCCCTTTCTGATCTGTAAGATTTATACTATGTATTCATAAAAGTCTGGAGAGGAACAGCATTATGATCATTTCAAGCAATACTTTGGCTACTTATGCTTTGCTATCTTGGTTTCGCTTTCTTACATCTGAATATGCCAGTCTTCACATACAAGGGCAAGTCTTACATTTCTCAACCCTACCCATGGGATCCAAGGAAGAAGGATTAGCTGAAAGTAACCTAAATCTAAGGAATATTCAAATAGATCTGTGGTGCTACAATTGAGAGAGATTAGGATGCTCCCAATATCAATGAATAACCAATACGTATATTCATATCAGTGAAGTCAGAATTACAAATTATGTTTACACAAATGAACTTAATTATCATGAGGCATTCTTATTCTCAATATTTGTCTTTGGTTTTAAAAGCATTTGTTTACGGACCAACACTCTTTTTTACTGCTGTTTCACTCTTCCATGAAATATCTCTGCCACTTTTCTTCACAATTCCTGAATATGTAGAGGAATATCATTGGAAAGGAGTTCCATAGAGGAATCTTTTTGACCCTTCTGGTTCCTTCCTAGCTGAATGCCTGAATGCACTATTAAGCTGTTCATAAACAAAGTCTAAATGACACTGGTATAACACTTCTTTCTTGTCCCATCACACATCACTATTGGATGCACTGCTGCTTTGATGCTAAGAGGATATCTTTGGAATTGCACTTTTTTGTGTTACATTGTCTGACTAACACAACAACTTATATTTATCGTTCACTATGTAAACACTGTAAGCAAGTTTGTAATGAAGTAGACACTCCAGTGTACAGATGTGGTTAGAAGAGGTGTGACATCTGTAAAGAGAGGTCATATTTTTAAAAGAGCAGGTGGTATAGTTAGAAAATGGAATGAAACTTTTAGATAAATTGCTTTTTCTCCAGGTCTGAGAAAGTAACAGTAAATTTCAAGGTAAAACCAGAATGTGGTAATTTCTCTTAGTGTAAAAATAGATGAATTTGTATATTCCTAATGATGTTTTCCCAAATCTGTTTGTTCCTGTCTTACATACAGCTTTTTATCTGTTTCCCTCCCTGATTTCTGAAATATCTACACTATTCCAGGAGAGTTATCTATCTGCCTTTGAAGGATAATTAATGTTCACATAAGCATTGATAATTTTATATTTTTCTCATATTGACTTTAAAATTTGCCCTCATGTGAAGTGGTTTTCACAAATTTCAACACAGGATACTTTGTGGGTTTAAAAAGATTGTGCTTTATGCATTTCTCCCCTGCCATACCTAACATAATAACTATTTTAATCTGGATCAAAATTTGCCTGTGAATTAGGCCTGAAGTCCTTTATTTAATGATATAAAGAAAAAAGGCACAGATGTTGTTACATTTTGCAATGGAAATATTTCTTTTCCTTACCCATTAGAGTGAATTTAATTTACAGTTGAGCTAGAACTTGATACATATACCTTCAGTACCTGCATACATTACCTTCCTCGTATCATAAAACTGCATTGCATCGTTTCAGGAAAAGCTACCCTAGAGGGTGATAATACAGTGAGTGCTTCTTAGTATCAGCTATTCATTTTCTCTCTGATTCAGATTAAAAATTTTGGAGCACTATCTTCAGGATGGCATAACTGTAGGAGTCTAATAAAAGTAAAGATACTCGGAAAGAGTATGTTTTACTGCAGTTTAGTGTACTAAAGGGATAGCTAACCTGAGGTACTGTAACTCCTGTCAGAAAGGACTGCAGCGAGCACTCTCTCATCAGAATCTGTACGGTGGAGTGACACAGTTGCAGCTTCACTCCCCCAGAATACCAACAGAAAACAATACTACAGCACAATACACGGAAGAGTTCCAGAGAAAATCCTGGGGAGTTTACAATCTGCATCAGACCATTAAGGCTGAGAGAACTATTCCACAAGAATTTAAATCTTTTGTAGATAGAATTCTGTAACAAAATTTGTAATATATATCTAAGAATAGAGGTGCTTCACTCTCTTCCCAATCAAGTGACCAGCCATTAGAACAGACCAAACGACAGATTATGCTTTTACACTCAGCTACATGCATCTGATGCAGCTAACAGACATACAGCTCAGAGAAAAAAGAGAAAACACTGCTGAAGTGTATCCTGTCTTTAGTCTTTGCACTGTATCTTAAGATCATCATCAAAAAGAGGCAAGAACAGTTTGAAAATTGCATATTCCTTCTTCAGTGCTCAAAAGGGAGCTTGCAAAATACCTGCACTGACATAAAAACAAGTTCTGACACCTTTCTTTGTGTTTCATAATTTTTGTTGGCTTCATTTTCTTCCTACCTCTTTTGTCCCCTTTTGCTTAGTAAATAAACTTTTTTTAAAATTTTTTTTTGAAGGAAAGAAAGGAAGAGTTCATGTGGGAAAAAGGATGTAGGTAGAAATGAAAACTTAAATCTTGAGCCTAAAACTGAAGGTAAAAATAAAACTTGTGACACTTTTCATTATTATAAAAGCTGAAAAATCCACTGAAATACTTTACTCCTGTTTACAATTTTCCCTCCAAAGATTATTTTTTTTAGCTCACTTGAATGATAACTTTAAGAGTTGTATGCTTCCTAATCAAGTCCATTGCCTCTTTTTATTTAAAGAAGAAGAGGAATTGCAAAAGCTAAAATTTGCCTACATTTTTCTACTCAAATGTAGTCACTTCCTAGTTTCCTTTTTGCTTCCTGTCCTCTTCAATAACAGAACCATAGCTGACAATTTCTCATTGTTTACTTACACTTGCAAGTTTGGTTTGGTTTTTGCTTCTCCAGATAGCTGTACTACCAAATGATTTGCCTTTTTAAATAGTCGTTATTTCCACTTGGTATTCTTTCCATCATAGCTTAATGTGCAGTATCTTCTTGACCATGAACTTGCACATAAGTTACTACACTGTAATGCAGAGATATAGTATCATTGAGGGCAGATTCATTCTAAGTACCCAAGATATTCTTTAATAAAGCTAAGTTAGTTCAATAAAACTATAGCCACTTAAGCTTCAGAAGAAGCCTTACAAGCCTACTTAAGATCTTGGTTACTGCTGGCTGTCTGTAGAAATTATTTTTTTTAAAAAGTACCACATTTTTTTGATACTCAATATATGAGGCCTGTCTATATTTACAGCTATAGAAACTGAGATGGATAGATAAAGTTAGTTCTAAAACCTGCAGAGATTTGTTACACTGCTTTTTGCACTGTCGACATATCCAAACTACAATTTTGGCAGGCAGGTAAGGCTGAGATTGCTTACTTGAAGGGATAGTTATAGGAGGAATAAAACCTTCTGAGACTGTACATTTTGGATTAATCCTAGATGTACTCGTTTGACTGTTTTCTTTGCAGAAGATAAAATGCGCATTCTCATTCCACAGACATTTCTTTACTGTATCCCATTGTATTGTGGAGAGTGGAAGAAGAAAGCTATAGAGAAAGGGAAGGCAGAGCAATGGAGACAGAAATTCTCCTTTAATTTGGTTAAGATATTTATAATTTCCCCCTGCAATATCCATCTAAGTCTGCTCAGAGTATTTATGATAATACCCTCACTTGAAGCTGACTGTCTCTGGTTTTGATACCAAAAAAAAGAAACACTTAAATCTGCTAGGATGTACTGACATGTCTTCCAGATCCAGGTATCTTTTGCATTGCCCTAAGTGGCAAATTTCTTCATTGTCACACATAAAACTTTGTAGAATAATCCAGTTACATTTTTTTCTGAAGTCTTTTTCTTTTCCCTTCAATGCTATAATCTTAGCATTATTATTTAGATAGGAAATTATGTTAGTAGAATATGAACTCCATCATCAAAACTAATAGAGCAGGTAAAGCGCTGGAGTAAGTGTTCCTATTTAGGTTTTTTCCATCCTGATTTTTAGGAAAATGACTTCTCTGTACCTTTAATCTAGTCTAATGAGATTGGCAACTGTTGAAATTTGTAGTGGTGACACCTAATACCACTGCGCAAGGGTTAGGCTGATAGTATTGTGAAATGACATGGTGATACCAACCAATCTCCAAAGGAAGATGAACTAACCCGAAGTTAAGCAGCTAACTCCCTACTCATTTGTAAGCTGTTCAGCACCCTTATCACAATCCCTTGTTTCTTTTTGAAGCCACTAGTGATGTGGGTGGGTGTTGATCTCTTTTCCTAAGTAAACAAGTGATAAGACAAGAGGAAAAGTTGTACCAGGGGAGGTTTAGATTGGATATTAGGAAAAATTTCATCACTGAAAGGGTTGTCAAGCGCTGGAACAGGCTGCCCAGGGAAGTGGTTGAGTCACCATCCCTGGAGGTATTTAAAAGACGTGTAGATGTGGTGCTTAGGGATGTGATTTAGTGGCGGACTTAGCAATGTTAGGTTTACAGTTGGAGTCAATGATCTTCAAGGTCTTTTCCAACCTAAATGATTCTACGATTCTATAATTCTATGAATAAATGCTAAAATTGAATATATATATATTGTCTAACACAAAATCCTAATGATCTTTGGATTTCTATTTGGCTGTTTAATTGCCATTCATTTTTTAGTAGCTAGACAGAGTCTTTAATCCAGCAAATCTAAATTGTTGTTGCTCAGCTCTACATATTTGTATGCAGAGATGTGTGATTTATATGAAGCAATTAAGTGATTTAATGTTAGCTTCTTTACTGCCACTGAGGTTGGACTTCTGATTTGATACCCTCAAAGCTGTCAGGTTGAGTTACTCTGATAGTTTAAGTTTAATATTCAGAAGTTTTTTGCTTTTTATTACAACTATTAAAATGACACTCAGTATTTTATAGTAAAATACGTATATTCTGTTTCATATACTCATAATATTCATGAATTTACAGTAGCTAGTCATGATTTCTACAGAAAGGTCTTAAGATGACATAACTATGTTTCTACTGAATAAGGGTTCTAAACATTATAAGAATATAACAAACTTATGTTAAAATATAGCAGTGATACAGAAAATGGTATTTTGTCCCCAATCCTTTTTGTGTCAGTCAATGACACTTACCCAATACAGTAGAAAATGTCTGTAACACGGAGCTCTGCAAGGCTTCACAGGCAGAGTCCTGTGACAAGAATTCTTTGTGGTCAGACCTGGAAGGGCAGACGTTATGTCATTCCTGATCCTTCTTTAGTCCATAGGAGGCCTATCATCTTATTCTTCTCAGTGTCACAAATTTTATACTTTACCTTCTATGCATAGAACTGCAACAACAGCTCCATAGCCATTAAAGTAACCAGCCCTTTATTTCCTGAGCTACTTGTTACTACTATCCGTACAAAACTGTGGGTGCACCATGAAATGATAAGGGAAAGCAAAACAGAACAAAAATTGTGGTTATAGCTAAACCAAACCCATATAAAGCTACAGGCAGGCCTGTACAAGTTCAGAAATAGTAAACCTAACAACGCTCAGAGCTGAGGCCTTGCAAACTCAAGGCAAAACCTCTTGGCTGCTGTTAAAAATGGCAATACTGTAGTGTGGGACTACAGGGCTACATGAATGAACAAAATATTTCACTCACTCTCCACCAACCCTTCTGTCAGAGAAAATCCTGCACCTTCATCATCACTGTAAAAATACTTACATAAGATTGTTTATTTATATATTTTAGGAAGAGGAGACTGCTCTTCATTATTATTAGTGATTCCTGCAAAACATTGAGGGCTTTTTATAACTGAAGGAGAACCTATCTTGGCAATCTTACGCATTATCAGAGCTGCAAGCCAATGGAGTGGCTATGTTCACGTAATTTAGCCTCATAACTTCATACATTTGGGTCTTTACATTTTAATGTAAATTGTTCTAAAGCTGCTATGAGTCTTTTTTATCAAATTCAGTAAAGTTCATACTCCATACGAAGCCTTAGGACAAGGTGTCAGTCAACTCCAGGTTTGATGTAGCTCTGCTCAACATTAATTTTGTAAGATTTCCCATTTGAAGTTATCAGGGAAAAGATCTCAATAGATGAGCAAATAGGTTCTTTGAAATTGAGGAAAGCTTACCAGCTGGTGTAAATTAGGAAATCTCCAGAGTGGATCCATGACTTGCAATACAGTTTTATTAACAACTTTGTTTTCTTCATGCGTTTGAGAACAATTTCTCAACAGTTTTTAACGATCTATACTAATTTGAGAATGTCTCTAGGAGAATTCTGAAAAAAGTGGTTAGCAAAATAGAAACAATTGAACTCAATTTCACAGAAGTTTGTTTTGTTTTGTTTTGTTTTGTTTTGTTTTGTTTTGTTTTTCAGTTGGGGAAACGTAGGATACTGATGGATAATCTGATATGCAGTCCATAGTATATGGTAATTACAGAGGTAGAACCATTTTATTCTGAGGCATCTATTTCACAAGAAAAGGAAGTTATCACAAATGCACACACTTTATACCACAAAGTATTTTTCAAGATTTATTTACTATTTCTTTTTCTGGCCAAAATTCTTGTCAGGAAATAGTTTTTGGCAAAGACACTAAGGGAAAGGACTTTTTCTTTTGCTTTTATAAGAAACTCACTGATATTTGTAACCTAAAAAAATAATAATAGTAAAAAATCCAAAGGTGGACTAAGTCTTGCAGTTTTTTTTCACCCCAATTAGACCTAACAAGATAAAATCCTTTGTAAATCTGAGTCCAGCTGCCCTGCCTGTTCCTCTGGTTCATAGGTGATTGCTCTGCCATATAATCCCATCTACTGCATCTGCCAGTTTGGCAATGCCTTCTTCAAACTGTAAATACCCTGGCTGTTCTGAAATGTTGTGCATGTAAGTAGGAGTTTTTATTGGAGAGGCCAGCAAAACATTATGTAATGAAAACTGTTACTACAAAGGCTTCTAAATAGGGGAAATCCCCAAATAAGCTATCAGAGGAGGATTTTTTGCCTCCATATTAAAATTTTCTTTCATGTGGTTAGTTTACATAAAGTGGCTACCTAGGGATATTCTTTACAATTAGTTGACATATTGTTTGTGTTCTTGTTGCTACCCTGTACATATAATGATCTGAAATCAGATGAAAGAAGTTTTTCGCCCCCCCAATACCTGAGAGACTGCAACCCCCCTCCAAGTTTGTCATTTAAATCCCAACTGCGCTGTTGCCTTTAACTGTGCAAGACAGCAAGATAGCACATTTTGTAGATTAAACCAATAAACTAGCAAACATAAAAGAAACAAATCTCATAATTGTGGATTTCAATTAAAGAAAGGAGGATCAAAGTAAACATTCTGCTTGAAATTGCACAGCTGTTATCTACACGAAATGAGAAAAAAACCACCCTTCTCCAGCTAGCCATAATTTTTGGGGTGGAGGAAGGAGGAGGGAGAGCTCAAACCCTGCAGTAGGACAGATTGCTTATGCTTCTCACGTCCCAATCAGTAATACAGAAATATTGAGTAATAAATTCCCTGCCTCTCCCGATCTGAGAAGCTCCCACCATCTGTGAAAGACAATTTGTAACAGCTTTCGTATTAAGATTCAGTAAACAGACAATCACAAGCATTGTGCCAAACAGTGCCTACATTTGGAGAAAAAACATAAAGCAAAAGCATGAGTAACACCACGACCCTTGTATTGCAAAATTATCCAGCGACCAAAACAGTTTCCCTTGCAGAGGGTTTCTTTCTTTTTTCTTTTTTTTTTTTTTTCCTTTCTCCAGTCAGAAAGGAGTGCTGGAGTCTGCACACAATTCAGCTACATCTGTGGGCTGTGTATGTAGGCCTTATCCTAATGTGTTGAATTATTATTGATGGCTGAGGCAGTTCTGCTCTGCTGGTGAACCAATAATGTCAAGGCAGTACCTGCAAGATTAATTATAGGAGAGAATGGTCTCTGGTTTCCAGGGACTGAGACATTAATAGAGACTGAGCATTAGTTTCAGGGGATTCAACAGACAGCTGAACAAATGCCTCAGACAATGTTATACATGCTAAATCCTGGCACTTACCTCTTAACAGTACTGGGAAAAAAAAAAAAAAGTTTAGAACAATTGTGTTTAAACTGGGAAAAACAGAAGGTTCTATAAACCAAATGAAAAGGCAACAAAACAATACTGAGGTTGCTAAAGCAAGTTAGGCTCTTGTACGAGATCATATTGCCCTCTGCAATATACTGAAAAGAAAGGAGACAGTAACTAATTTCCGTAGCATTAGCAGAAAAAGAAACTGCTTTTTGGTGATTGACAGTACCTAGGTTTTCAAAATACATATGACATTCATTGAACATGGAAATAAAAGTTGCATCAAAAAGCAGAATATTTTATGCTGTTTCTCTTGCACCACTGCAGTGGAAATTTGTAGTCCATGAAGCATTTTAGCTGTAGAGAGCTGAGAATATGCAGTGGATGAAGCTGCAGCCATAGCAACAGCTACATAAATTTTCAGGCAATGACAAAGCACATGGTACAAAATTTAAGCAGTATAACTCCTACACTGGATTCCGAAAAAAAACACCAACCAAATACCAAACCAAAAACCAAAAGGAAAAAAAAGTGGAGAAGAGGATGTTGAATGCTGTTTACTACAAAGTAATGGTGCCTTCTACCTTATCGAGATGCTGCACTTCCTGCATTTTGCTTGTGTTATCAGAGGTGCAGCTGAGAGATTAGCTGTAACTCTATCTCGTCCTTTAGATTTGGCAGGTGATATCCCTCTTTCTCTCTTCATTATCTCCTAGGTCCAATATTTTTGAAAGACCTTTGGGAACTTTGAGGCCAAATCTTCAATATATTGTCCAACTACCCATCCTTGGTGCCTTTTTCTAGTTGTGCAATACTTTTGACAAAATAATCCCCAAATTAATAAACCCCAGAGGCTACTGTGGCTCAACACACCAACCTATAGGCTTATGAAACTGATCTCAAAAGGGAATGAAAAAACTTCACAGTTCACTGATTTTCCAGTTTCACAATCACTAAGTGCATCGCTGCTTTTCTTCAAGCTTGAAACAGCAGCAGGAGAACGATTAAGCAGTTGCACTTGAGGTTGAAAGATACACAGAAGAAGGATATATTCAAGCTTCCATCTTTACTTTGTGTCCTTAGCTTCTGGGTGATTTCTTTCACAATGTCCTGTGAAACTCCACCACCGATTTTTCATTGTCCGCAGATACAGGATAGGAGACCCTGAGGAACTTTGCACATCTCAGACTATCTGGGAGCTTTGCAAGCCTAAACAGAGGTGAAAATAAAGCTGACAAAAGGGATTCAAATCCTACTCTGAAATGAAACAATGAGGCCCCCAAACATGTTTTTACTCCGTGCTGGAAAGACTACCAATCTTTAAAATATGTTTTCAAAACAAAACCATGTTAAAATACATCATTTCAGCTGGAACGCACAAATTTATTTATTTTTAGGTCTGCGTTTTAGTTACTGAGTCCATGACAAACCTTAGCGATGTTCTGTTGAAAGACACACAGCTTCACAAAGCCTTGCTGTTCTGACAAAGTGGAGAATACCAGTGAAATTATATTGATCTGAAAAGAATATGACCAACTTGAATCACAAACCTAATTTCTCCCTCATAAGTTCAATTCATTTTGACCAAGAGGATTTAGTTCATATTAAATGAAGTACAAAATCTACGTCCAGCACCTGAGTGTAGGAAAGCATCTCCTGCTACACTGTTCCTAGATGAGTCCTGGGAAGGAACGAAGTCCTGAAGCTAAATCTTATTGAGCTGGACTACAAAAAAAGACAGTTTGGAATTGTTCAGTTTGTCCCCATATCTTTTCCATGCTGATTTCGATTTAAGCTGCTCAGCAGTCACACAGATAATGCTCAGTTTCCTGTCATATGCCATAAAGAACTCACAAGATGTTAGAAGCGTGACTGACAGTAGCGTATGTTACTATGTTGTTACCATCCTGAAGGTGATCTCTTGCAAGAGTTATTAGCTAGCTAAAATGTCACATTATTCCCAACTATATTTGAAGAAAGTGAGATGTCACGACTTCACCGTGTCTTTATCAAATGGTAGTTTGTGGAGGTGTAAAGAAACATGATGAAACTCTGTTATGTGACAGCACCATTCTTCTTGAAGTTCTATTTGATCTTGTAGTCAAAGGCTGTCATGTTTCTGTCCAACCATCAGCTGGTGTTTTCCTTACTGATGATCTGAGTTTTGGAATGAAAGGCATGCTGAACCCAAAAGTCCAAGTCTGGACTTCTTTTCCCCAAACCCTAAAAAGTTTTAAAATAAGATATAAAAAGTCTTAAATGATATAAAAACGTCATCTTAATTTTGTGTAGATACTTCAGAAGTATTTAAACTGGATTAAATTTGTAGTCATTATAAAATCTAAGCTCCCATGAAGAGAAAACAACTTGCCTCAAAGAATCTGGTTCAAAGAGAAGACAGGTAGGCCAAATACATTCAGTCCAGAGCAAATCATAGGTAGGGTGGGCTATTTTAAAGCAATTAGGCCTTTTAACAATCAGATTTAGCATACTGAGGATTTCCCTCAAATGGTACAGTGTAACACTGAATGCCGTTGGCATGCAAAATCACCAGAACTTACCAAGAAACAGATTTACATCAAAACTCCAGAGCAAAAACTCTAAATGTTTATAATATCACTTTTTGAAGGCACAGATTTTTTATCACCTTATTGTGACCAAACTCTCGGAAAATTGCTTCTCTCGCTCACAGTGGAAAATAAGTGGTACAAATGTATCAGACACATCTTTGATCAGTTGATAGGCATCTGGAAACAGTAAGAAAAAGGCAAAGTCTAGATACTTTCTCCTGAGGTGTGGAAGGTGTTATGCGCGTGTTATGGCCTGATCAATTTGCACTGCAGAGCAGTGCATCGTGCTAAAATGATATCCTGTCTGAGTTTTCGTATCCTGAAACTCAGTTCAGAAGGTGAGTAGCATTTGAACAACATTAGCCAAGGTAACTTACATAGGGAAGCAGTTACCTAAGGAGGTAAGGAATTACAGAACAGAATAGTCATGCCTAAATGAGAACATACATCAAACTAGGAATTAATTATTTAGTGCCGTGGACATTATTACCAGCTCCTCAGAACTGAAACTAGAAGCTCTGTAAAAAACACATCTGTGATAAAAGAAAGAAAAAATCTGAGAAAAAGTGATGGTTCTTCCTTTGGGTAGCAATTAAAATTGAACTTGTTTGGGTTATTCCCATGCCCAGACTTACTACAAACCCATCTTTGTGTGTTATTTTCTTGTCGATGCTGGTAGTTCATCCCTTCTATCAGGAAAAACAGATAACAAAGGAAGAAGAAAAGTTACAGATTGTTAAATATTTATGTTAGTGGTAGAAGAAAATTATAGTTTTGTCTTCCAAGAATTAGTGCTAGTATACTTCAATTCATAAAGAAATACATTACTTTTTTTTACAGAGTTTGTAATCCAATGTCTTGGTTACTGTCTTACTATTAAAATAAGAAAAAATAGGAAAGCTTTATAACAACACTAGAGCTTCCTAGAGGAAAAAGGGAAAAAGAAAAAAGAGTTGAAGTTTTATTTTGTATTCATATTCTGAAGTTTTTTGAGGTGTTCGACAATCCTAATATAAGCTTCTATTCAATACTAGCACTCTGTGTATTAGCACATTCTAAATTATCTATGTACCTAAATTTTTGCACTTTTGAAAAGGCAGCTTTGTTTCTTAAAATATGTTGAACATAAAATACAATGCACAAATGCATTGGAAACATTCCAGGTAAGTTCTTCCTTTAAACATTTGTTAAGAGTTCCTATAATTTCTAGGGAAGAAAAAAAAAAAAACAAAACAACTAGTGTTCAAAACTAGGATTGAAGTGCCTTTTAAGTGTTTAGTGAATAAGCTGTATCACTTTGACCTATTATATTAATGTAGCTGCTTTGCCTCAGCACTGATACTGACACCTACATTTCTTGTGCTGCATGGAAAAGCTATTGAAGTCAGAGTTTAAAAGTGATTCCTATTTTTTCTGAACATTAACTAAGTGAAGTACAGTACATTAAGTTATTTGAATCCGTGATCCAAAGAAGCATATTTTCCTAAGACAAAGTTGATTTCTGGCAAAAGATGTGGTAGAAATTTACAGCACAAAAAACATGAACAGAATAAAATAGCTTTTAATCTCTACCCATTTTTCCTTCCTTCAGAGAATAATTAGAGTCCCATGAGCACAACTGGCACACCAACTATCATACTCTGTCCCAACTTCTGAGTGGATATTCACTATTTTTTAACTGATGATAAGAACAAATTATTTCTCTTCTGTGTGTGAACTTCTAGGGAAAAATTGCATTTGTATGCAATTTTTTTACACAGATGTTTAGTGGGGAGCTCAATGAGTGATTTCACAGCTTTATAAATGTATTCATAAAGTTCAGCTAATGAAAAATGAAGGAAATTTGAAAGTTTTTATGTCTATACTTGCTGTAGTCAAGTGTTATAACTCAGGGTAGATTAATCTAGATAAGCAGGAAGCTGTCCGCTAAATACAAGTGAAATAACTACCTTCAGTAACGCATGATGCCTTTGTTTGTGGCTCTGCTCCACGGAGCCCAGTGCCAGCATTTTAGCCCAGAGGGCTGTAGGGATGAAGGCTGGGTGGCTGCAGTCTTCCCTGACAAAGACGGTTGCAGCAGTAGGTGACTCTGTGTGTACGTGTATGTGTGTGTGTGTGACAGAGAGAGAGAGAAGGCAAGGGACTAGGATTGTTTTCTCCCACCATCCTTTTTTTCCAGTAACACTGTTTTTTTTCTGAAAGTCATATACACAGCATTAATGGGAGTCAGAGACAGAAGACAAGTAAGTGTGTGCAGGCAACTGGGCTGCAACTATCTGTTATCAGTATTAGGAACGTGTTCAGTTTTAGTATTTTGAGCCAGGAAGGGAAATGGTACCTGGAGGAATTCTTCTGGCTCTTCCACAAGGCTGAATTAACTTTGTCATTATCCTTGGGGTGGTAAGATTCAATTTTGCTTACAGTACTTAGAAGCTTTGAGCTTCAACAAAAAGGAAGGATACTTTATTTTGGCAGAAATGTCCTTCTGTAACACAGAAGTCCTAGATTTTCTCCCTAGATCTAGGTAAAGCTTCTCATGAAGTCATAAACAATTTTTCCATGTTTAGAAGTGACCAATAAAGAGCAATAAGACACCAGAGCAAGCCAGGAAAGAAACGAAATATTTTGATACCATTTCCAGTGAAAATCTATTTTTGATAAACAATCAGAAATTACATTTTATTTCCTTTTAAAATGGAAACAGATTTGAGGAAATATGAGACCTTCCAATACATTTTCTGATTTTACAGAAGATACTTTTTATTACAAAGATTTTATTTGAGTTAGTCTCATAGAAGTACAAATGACTGTGAAGCTGCCTTCTCAAGGAATTCCTTTCCTTGCAGTTTCCTATTTCTAGACCAAATGAGATTGAATTTTATGATTTTACAAAAGGTACTCTCTTCTAAATAGATTTTATTCAGAAATTCATGATCTGTTTTATCTGAGTTCTTCTTTTAGCAATTCACATGCTCTTCTCATAGCAGGGCAGATGACTGCGAAACTGCCTTCTCAAGAAATTTCTGTTCCTGCAGAGTGTCATGGTTTTGTCCCAGCCGGCAGCGAAGCACCACACAGATGCTTGCTCTCCCCTCCCCCTTCAAGGGGATGGGGAGGACAATGAAAAAAAACCACAAACTCATGGATTGAGATACAAATAGTTTAGTAGGATAACAAAGGGAGAGAATAATAACAACAACAGTAATAACAGTAATAATAATAATAATAATACCAGAGATGTACAAATGTAATTGTTCACCACATGCAGAAGGAAAAAACCCAACCCCATACCCAGTCTGTTTCCCAGCAGTGATCCCACCTCCCAACTAGCTTCCCCAGTTACATACGGAGCGTGACGTTCTATGGTAGGGAATCTCCCTTTGGCCGCCCTGGGTCAGCTGTCCTGGCTGTGCTCTCCCAGCTTCTTCGGCACCTGGCAGGGCTTTGGAAGCTGAAAAGTCCTTGACTTAGTGTAGGCACTACAACTACCTAGCAACAACTAAATACATCAGTGTGTTATCAACATTATTCTCATCCTAAATCCAAAACACAGCACTATACCGGCTACTAGAAAGAAAATTAACTCTGTTTCAGCTGAAACCGGGACACAGTTTCTTATTCCTGGATCAAATGAGATTAAAAAAAACCCAACCAACCAAACAAAAAACACCCCAAAACCCAAAACAATTTTTGATTTGCTTCTCCAAGCAATCAAAAAGTTTGTAGTTAACATGTCACTGATTATACTAGGTTATCTCATAACTGTGATGAATGTGTTCTTTGCATTCATTTCTCTCTTTAGGGCAGTCAGTAAGCACAATGAATCTAAGATCTTTAAATAGCAGAGGGACTCAATTCATGGTAAAACAGACAGTACATCAAATTCAAATACCTAAAATGAAGACATCAGTTATAATCTTTTTTTAAAAAAATATGAATCAAACTAATTTTAAATTAAAATAACAAAATTTACAGCTGTTTGACAGCATCAGGTTCATAGACAAATAAGGAAGTAGGACTACTTTTTTCAGTAGCAGAAGAAAATACATTATTTTGGTCTTAATATTACGTACTCTGGTATAATTATTAGGGAACAGATTCATCCAATATAAACTGCCATAATTACACTAGGAAGTTATGACATGTTACACCATCTGAGAATCTGCTTTGAATGTCATATTCATTTGCACCTAATTTCAGCTGCTACTTTTTTGTATATATGAGGATTTTTAGATAACTACAGAATAATAATAAAAAATCTCTTTGAGCTTTGCAAAGACAACTTTTGAAACCTATTATGATGTACAGAGTATATGCTACCAATCATGTCAACAGAGTTTATTTTCTTTGATTTCACACTATACCTCTAGGCATCTGCTACAGCAGATAGAAGTAGCTTTTGATAGCTCACTGAAGCTATCATAGCACCAAAGGACTTGAAAAAAGGGCTAACAGATTTTGTAAAAACTAAAAGAGGGGAGGAAAGTAATAGCAAAAGAGAAACAGTAAGCTGGCTTGTGCCAAAACAAAACACAAAGCGAGACCTGCAACACTGTCTTCAACAGCAAGGAGATCACTGATGTATATTGTCCAGTACTCTTAATCTTGTCATGTGAAGTAGTGCGCAGTGGCAGAGAATGCTAGAACCGATTTCTAATTGGAATGATAAGACCAGTTTATCAGCATGTTCCTGTCTTTCCAAAATAAGCTTTGCTATTACTGCATATAAACTAGGTGCTGTCAAAACAGTTGTAAATTCTGCTGGTGTAATTGGAAATTATTTTGATTTGCCTTAGGAAATGGGATTGTGATTGATTTCTTCTGTTTGGTGTCTGAATTTCATAAACTGTCCATAGTATCAAGCTCTGACTTCCCTCACTATTTAAAGAACCTAGTTCCATAGCACTTATTGCTCTAAAGAGAGAAGCAAACGAAAAGCACTCATTTATCATACTTACAGTGCAACTTTGTCTGATCTACTGACATGTTAACCACAAAATCCGTGTGTTTTTAGAGATATTCTATACTACAGGTTTCAGACTGTAAAAGACGATGAGGACAAAAGGGCAAACCAAAACTCAATAGATTAAAATGTTATTGTGAAAATGGATTAGATCTGGAATTTCCACACTGCCTAGAGAGAGGGGAGGTGGCAATGGTAGGACTTTCCTTCCATTGATCTATATCCACACATCTACCAAAGGCTCAACTGAACTGACATCGTCCATAAGTGAGTTCATTTACATTCTGCTTTCACTTGTTCTACATATTCCAGGAAGCAGCAGGGAAACAGTTTGTTCGGTGTGTTTTGAAGTCAATGATACGATTCACATATTTTTACTGGGAACATGCTTTGGTGAGAAGTAGATCATGTTTAAGAAACTTTCTCTCCAAATTTGTGTTTACATGAAGAAGAGTCATGATTTGGTAGGTCAGAAAAATTCCATTTGCCAACAGACTTGCATTTAATAGGTTGCCCTAATGTAAACTGTGGCACTATATTAAATACATGAAAAATAGAACTTTGCAACTAACACTGACAGCTGTGAAGAGACACAAGGTTGTCTGTTCCAGAGGCTCTGCAAACTACACTTAAAACCCAAGCAGTTGGAAGTAGCTTGGCTCAAATATCCTGCCGTTGTTTTTTAGAGGGGGGTGGGGATGGTGTGATTCTGAACAGCTTCTCGGTACAGCTGTCACTACTGTCAGTATTACTTGAGCCACCACTGTGATAACTCGAACTCCCACCACCACTGCATGATTCACTATGCTGTTTGATCCTAGGAAACCCTGATGCTGTGCTGTGACTTCAAAGCTGCTGCTGTAGCTGCATGTGTGGAAGGGTATCATCTTCTGTATCTAACATGAAAGTACTGAAAGTTATTAACCCTCCTGTGACAGACCAAGTTTCTATTTCTTAGAACTACATCCTGAATCAACGTGCTTTTAAGCTATTAAATAAGCCCAGCATACACTCTGGTCCTGGTCTCACTCTCTGGGACTACACTTTCAGTTTGGTATTCATTATTGGAAATTCCATTTTGCCATAATACCAGTCTGTTTTCTGGAGTCTCCAAACTAGTATTTCCTGCCCATATGTTAACTACAAGCTGCAAGACTAATTCCACCGCTACCCAAACCCTAGATATCCCTTTGAAACACCTTCTCATTTGGAACTCTTCTCACTAAGACTTCAAGATTAGAAAGTATTTCTAAAAATAGTCCCTTAAAAAAACAACAAAACTCAAAGAAATATAACATAACTATATGAAGGTATGTACTCACCCATATGTGATTCATGTGTGTGTGTCCCCTGCCACCTCCTGTGTAGAAGAGCCTTTGGGTTGAGGCCAATGACATGACTTCTCATGACATGACTTCTCATAGAAGTGCTGGAAAATTGCAGCTCTGAGTATTGCTCTATAATGTGAATGGCAAGGATTGCAAAATACTGGAATACCTCATCATGTAATAGGCACGCTTCTGACCACAAGAGAGAAATATTTGCACGTTGCTCATGTAACTGTCATATATATAAACATATGACTCATATACAAACATAATGGATTACCCTTTATATTTACAACCTCTCTTTACAGAGAAGTGATACAGTAATCATCAAAAAGTGCGCTTCTCTGATTCATGGAATTAAAAAAATGTGTTAGGAGTTCTGCTGGTGCAATGCCTGCAGGGCTCAGTGATGTGTCAGAGATATACCCTAAATAGTGTGGATGACACAGATGCCAGATCAGAAGATTGCTGGAGTTACAGGACTGGGCTGCTATTGTGTTAAATGTTGGAAGAGCCATCAGCCATCGTTTTGTTCAACAACTGCATGTGCCCTGTACACATCACTTACCTGAGTCTCTCACAGAAAGTGAAGAAAGAAAAGTAGGTAAAGAAAAATAAGAAAGTACTTGTGACATAAAAATGGACCTGCTACTGAATGTCAAAGGGAAGACATAATAATGGTTTAATCAAATAACTGTTTAACATCATATGCCAGCTCTTATGTACTTCTGGCAAGATCATGTTACCATAACTATTTCCATTTATCTGTTTAGGAATGGAAAGTCATTCAGTAATGTGGATTTTATGCCATTTACAAGATATTGAGGAAGAAAAAAAATTACTGGAGATTTTTACACTCTAAAAAAATGAGACAGGCATTTTTCTGTCCAGACTTTCTTGGCATTAACAGGATAACAAAACCAGCATGAGTTAACATGAAGTTATCAGTAGGTGGAGGCTGATCTGGATATCCCAAAGTTGCAGAGCTGTGGGATATATGGCAATCACTTCTTGTTTCGGTCTGAGTTTCAAAAAGTCATTGTAATAGCTCATAAAATTTTACTGATACATCGAATTACCAGTTTATATGACACACACATGCAGGAGAAGAGTAGCTTAGAACTTCCTCAGAGTAATTTTCTGTTTGCTAAACCTCAAGTCAGGAATCACACTTTGAGCATTTTTGGACATGCAGAACAAAACTTACAGAATCTTGCATTTACACAATGACTTTGAGTTTCCAATATCTTGTCGTCCCCCCCCCCCCCCCCCCCCCCCCCCCCCAAATCCCAAACTGTAGGAAAAGGAAATATTCCATCGAGATGGAACAGAATAAATTTCATAAGATTCTGATCAAAGGAATTTTAAACATTTGAAATTTAGTTTAAGAAGTCATTGTTATGTTTTAACCCAGACAAGAAAAAAACCACTTGCCTGCTATTTGTTAACAATAGTGTATATACTAGGACAAATGTATTTAATTATTGATTCTTGATTATATGAGCAGGATACATACTAAAGGGTTAAACAAATGATTTCTGAAATCAATTGTATTTATGAATGGACTTTAGAATTGAGGCTTTAATCATAAGTACTGATATACGATCTAAGAACCTTTTTTCCTTGGTATTGGAGGGTAAGTTACTTTTTTAATAAAAGAGCCATCTAAGTAATTTAATTTTATTTAATCTTAGCTGCATCAGAAATTTTAATGTAGTTCTAAAGCAACATTTACCTTGTCAAAAATACAATGTCAGAGTATTTTAAAACATACAGTGAGGTGCAAACACCTTAGAAGCCCCTACAAATGGTCAAACCAACAAACAAGGAGGAAGTTGATTTGATGATTTCTGGAGCTGAGCCTGTGCTTCTACATACCTTCAGAGTGTTCTGCAGTTCAAGAAAAAAAATGATACTTTGGGATTTAGTCTTAACACTAAATCAGGGAAAAATTCCAATATTATTCAGTAAAGTGGAGGAGACAATTCTAACATTTTTATGGATTAAGCAGTCTCTAAGATATTTCAGGGAAACATATTTCTGTCAATATACATTAGCCGTTTCCCTTATTCAAAGACCACTGAACTCAACAAGGATTTTGTGAGGAGCCTAAAAGATTTAAAAGTTTCCATTTCTATTGACTTCCATTTAAAAAGAGTGTGAGAACAACCCTGATCTCTCTCAGACTGTCCGGGTAGTCAGTTGCAACTAGGCTTTGAAATGTGCACAGGTAAGAGAACAAGTCTTCAGTGATCCACGGAAATGAGAGAAATTGCACCTGAAGAGTCACAGTCCTTCTCAAAGTTACTCACGGAAATGCTCACTGAGATGCTCACTCAGCACATTGTCCATTACAGTGACACAGACTCTTCCTACAGCGCTCTGCTGGAGCTGAGCAGGCAAGTGTCAGTGGGGGGACAGGCACTTTAGTCCTCTTTCTTATTTATATGTGCTGTCATTCCAGACAAAAAACCCCAAACAAATAAACAAATAAAACAAAAGCACCACCTTCAGAAGGTTCAGAGACTTCGAGTTTAATCAGTGTTTTCAGAAATTGCAAGAGGGAGGGAAGATTTTCCCCTTTTTTTCTTTCTTCCCAAGAGTTAGTTATTGACTTGCCCTGAAATCAGTATAAATCCCTAGAAATGCTCCCTGTGCAGAACTCAGATGAAATATTTATCTCATCAGATGTGATCTAGACACCCTCTACTCTCTGAGTTTCCCTTACTCATAAGACTTCTAGAGCCTGTTATTAGGGACCACTCTAAGACCGACAAGCTGTTCTCTTCTTTCCACAGCTGAATCCTGGCTTTTCTCTCAAGCCAGGAAGATTAAATCAAAACACAGAGTAGACTGCTTGAGGAGATGAAGGAGTTGCAGAATGGTCCTTTCAGATCAAATTGGTAAAGTTCTATGTTAAAAATTAATTAAAGAACAAACCTAGAATAAAATTATGCTGAATTGCACTTCCAACAATTCAGTTTTTATATACGCTGTTGGGTGATTAAGAATGTTATCATATGAAGTTTCTCGAGAGTTAAAAATTGTTTTCTTGTTGTGGTGGGTTGACCCTGGCTGGAGGCCAGGTGCCCACCAGAGCTGCTCTCTCACTGCCCTCATTCACTAGACAGGGGAGAAAAGGTGTAACGAAAGGCCGGTGGGTTGGGATAAGGACAGGGAGAGATCCCTTGCCAGTTATCGTCACGGGCAAACCAGGCTGAACTGAGAGAGGAAATTAATCTAATTTATTACCAAGCAAAACAGAGTAGAGGAATGGGAAATAAAATCAAATCTTAAAACACCTCCCCCCACCCCTCCCATCTCCCCAGGCTCAACTTCACTCCCGGCTTCAACCTCCACCCCCCTCAGCGGCACAGGGGGACAGGGAGTGGGGGTTACGGTCAGTTCATCACACGGTGTTTCTGCCGCTTCTTCATCCTCAGGGGGAGGACTCCTCTCATCGTTCCCCTGCTCCAACATAGAGTCCCTCTCACGGGAGACAGTCCTTCACGAACTGCTCCAGTGTGGGTCTCTCCCACGGGGTGCAGACCTTCAGGGACAGCCTCCTCCAGCATGGGGTCCCCCACAGGGTCACAAGTCCTGCCAGCAAACCTGCTCTGGCGTCGGCTCCTCTCTCCACAGGGCCACAGGTCCTGCCAGGAGCTTGCTCCAGTGTGGGCTTCCCACGGGGCCACAGCCTCCTTCAGGTGTCTCCACCTGCTCTGGCGTGGGGTCCTCCATGGGCTGCAGGTGGAATCTCTACACCCCCTCATCCTCCCTCCATGGGCTGCAGGGGGACAGCCTGCTTCACCATGGTCTTCACCAGGGGCTGCAGGGGGATCTCTGCTCTGGTGCCTGGAGCACCTCCTGCCACTCTTGCTGCACTGACCTTGGTGTCTGCAGAGTTTCTTACATCTTCTCCCTCCTCTCTCTGGCTGCAAAAGCGCTTTCTAACTGTTTTTTTTTCCTTTCTTAAATATGTATCACAGAGGCGCTGATGGGCTTGGCCTTGGCCAATGGCAAGTCCGTCTTGGAGCCGGCTGGCATTGGCTCTATCAGACACAGGGGAAGCTTCTAGCAGCTTCTCACAGAAGCCACCCCTGTAGCTCCCCCCCCCCCGCTACCAAAACCTTGCCATGCAAACCCAACACACATGTTCAAATAAGGAAGAAGCAATTTAAGCAATCATCTACTACATTTCAAAATACACGTCCAAGAAAGATGAGACTAAGAACAGAATGAAACAGAACAAAAGTCCTGAAAGTAAGCTAGAGAGGGATATTTTTAGTTGCCCACTCATAAGATGTCCACCAGTGTCCTTCATCTCAATCTTTTGAGGTCTGTTCTGTTATTTTTAACCCATTCTGCTGTCTTTCAGATTTATTAGTCAATAATCTAAGAACAGGGTTGCATACCGCAGGAGAAATAGCGTAGAAAACGTGGGGACACATTTGTCTTAGGACAGTAGTTCAACAACTTCATGTTAATTATCAGGAAACCAATCCCATCTATCTCATTTCCTGTCATGGGTACTGAGACGTTTTTCTCCCAGTTTGCTTTTTCTACAGCTTCTTTAAAGATCGCCTAAGATTGACCAACCTGTGAATTACTTAGCTGTCATTAATCTTGCAAGGGAAAAGTGTCATCAGCAAATAAATAATACTACTGGTAGTAGTACTGACCCCAAGAAGCCAAGATAGCGATCAGTGCTACTGATGACTCAAGTCTACTCAAAAGAGACTCTCTGTGCCATGGAGAGAATAAGCTCTACAACGTTTATTTGTAAAAGAGAAACCAACCAGCAGACCAACCTGTTGAGCTTCATGTCCATAAATGTTTCATGATAATAAAAGTCTAGCTCAAGACAAAAAGATAAACTAATTTATCCTGTTTTATCCACTTGCTAAAACTTAGACGATAGTCTCAAAAAATGAATTCTTGACTCTTGTCATTCAGATAACATGTATATGAAAAGTCTGCATCAACCTAAGGGGAGACTGGACACATTCACTGAAGATGAGACTGTTGAGGGTCATAAATACACAGAAACTACTGCCAGCACAGGAAACCTCTGAGCCAAAAACAATTGGAGACTGAGAGAGTACTCAACAGAAGTGTCACTTATGCTTGCCCATACTTGTCTCCCTAGGCTTTTAATTTAGCTTCAATTCAGAACGGAATAAAGGGCTTGCTGGACCTTTAGCTGCATCCGGTACTGCTTCTCTTATGTTTGTATGTCCTACCAGCGAATACTATTATTTCACAGCCCTCTGGAAAACTATATATATAAAATTAATTTGACTTTTCAAAGCAAATTCCAGGTTGGCAGTGTGTTCCTGTTTTAAATCCATGGGTCACCATTAATTAAACACAGAGAGAGAGAGAGAGAGAGATTGAAAATCAGCAAGTAAAGAAACACGAAGGGATCCCAAATCATGATGTCTTCACAACAGGTTAGTTAGGTATCTCTCAGAGAATATAGATTTAATGGCTTCAGGACAGATGGTTAGACAAGGTACTTCAAATGTTTGTCCTCTTGCCTTTCAGTGATACAGGGCTTTTTAAAAAAAATCTAGACTTTAAAGCTCAATTTTAGAGTTAATAACTTCAGTAACTAACTTCAGTTTCAACTTTATTTATTAGATTCAATGATTCTGCAGAATGTAAAAAAGTAAACAGTATACTCATAACTACAAGACCAGAAATGTGGATTCTTTTATTCTCAAATCTCTGTTTTATTAATAGATCTATTTTTGCCCTTTAAACAGAACAACAAACAAACCCAACAGTAACCCCCCTGTCTGGACAACATAGCCTCCTAGATGAACTAATATAGCAGATGATTGTCATAATTATTCCTCAGATATACCTTTTTGTTAAGAACAGTTTCTTCCTTAGTTTCATAAGTTATAAATCAATAGGCATTGATTATTGGATTTATCAGGTATCTTTGATACTGATGTAGGTCCATTATCTCACTTTTTCCAGTTTTTTATTCTCTCAGCCCTCTGTTTATGGGGCAATACCTGTTCCCATTGTAGTGAGACAGTCTTAGATGTGATCTCTAACCTTCAAGCTGTGTTGGTTTTGCGTGGCAAGGTTTTGGTAGCGGGGGGGCTACAGGGGTGGCTTCTGTGAGAAGCTGCTAGAAGCTTCCCCTGTGTCTGATAGAGCCAATGCCAGCCGGCTCCAAGACGGACCCGCCGCTGGCCAAGGCCAAGCCAATCAGCGCCTCTGTGATAACATATTTAAGAAAGAGAGAAAAACAGTTAGAGAGTGCTTTTGCAGCCAGAGAGAGGAGGGAGAAGATGTAAGAACATCTGCAGACACCAAGGTCAGTGAAGAAGGAGGGGGAGGAGGTGCTCCAGGCGCGGAGCAAGATTCCCCTGCAGCCCGTGGTGAAGGACCATGGTGAAGCAGGCTGTCCCCCTGCAGCCCATGGAAGGGGAGGATGAGGGGGTGTAGCGACTCCACCTGCAGCCCGTGGAGGACCCCACGCCGGAGCAGGTGGAGACACCTGAAGGAGGCTGTGGCCCCGTAGGGAAGCCCGCGCTGGAGCAAGCTCCTGGCAGGACCTGTGGATCCGTGGAGAGAGGAGCCCACGCCAGAGCAGGTTTTGGCTGACAGGACTTGTGACCCCGTGGGGGACCCACGCTGGAGCAGTTTGCTCCTGAAGGTCTGCACCCGTGGAGGAGACCTCACGTTGGAGAAGGCTCGTGAAGGACTGTCTCCCCGTGAGAGGGACCCCACGCTGGAGCGGGGGAACAATGAGTCCTCCCCCTGAGGATGAAGAAGCGGCAGAAACACCGCGTGAGGAACTGACCGTAACCCCCACTCCCCGTCCCCCTGTGCCGCTGGGGGGGGCGGAGGTTGAAGCCGGGAGTGAAGTTGAGCCCGGGAAGATGGGAGGGGTGGGGGAGGTGTTTTTAAGATTTGGCTTTATTTCTCATTCCTCTACTCTGTTTTGCTTAGTAATAAATAAGATGAATTCCCTCTCTAAGTTCGGTCTGGTTTGCTCGTGATGATAATTAGAGAATGATCTCTCCCTGTCCTTATCTCGACCCGTAAGGTTTTTTTTTTCATTGTACCTTTTCTCCCCTGTCTAATGAAAGAGGGGAGTGATAGAGCGGCTCTGGTGGGCACCTGGCCCTCAGCCAGGGTCAACCCCCCCACAAGCCCAAACCTGGCATAAAACTTAAAGCTGTACAGTGTCCTGATTGCACATATGCAAAATGGTTTAAGCATGGTCTTGAGTGCAGCAAAGACAGACTAAACCTACTCAGTCTCTTGGCACCAGCTCAAGACCATGCGTGGCTAGATAAAATGTGGACAGGATAGACACACTTGGCTTAAGGCTACCCAACCATGTTTTGCCCTGGTGTCATGGGGCTGACACAGCCAGGGAAGTCAAACCTGAGATCCTTCCTAGAAGCTCCTAGTGTAGCACATAAGAAAGAACAATGGTACGGTCTGGCTGACTTTTGATCTATTGAAAAAGGTGTGGATGAGTTGCCCTAGGACCAGCGTCATGTGGACAGACACAGGTCAGAAAGCAGTCACTGTTTTGGCCGACCACAGGGACAACTACCTTCTGAGCAGTGCAGATGCAAAAAATAAATCAGAATGCATACTCAGGCAATTACAACTGTAACTACTATTTTTTTGTATGACACTTGCACACAATAGGAAACAAAAGTGATCTGATAACATTCTGCATTTGAAATCTTAAAATGTTAGACAGTTAAATGGCTATGAATAAACTGTTCCACAGCATCCACTCTGCAGGATTTTGGAGTATGATAAGCCTTAAATAAAATAAAGCTTCAGCCTGTGCTTTCTAACTACTTAAATCTCTTAATCTTTAATATAAATATCTTCCCCACTAAAACCACAGAAGTACAGCATCAGCAATTGTCAGGGGGGAATTCTAGTACCCAGCAAGCCAAACAGGTCATTCTCTGGAGAGCAAGCCAGTGTACTGGGCTATGACACTTCAACAGTGTTAACATTAGCAGAGCATTGCCAGAAGTGTGTCTGCATATTTTTGTTGGATGATACTACAAGTAGCAGTATGTAAAAAGCTGACAAAGGGAGAAAAGATGAAAGCAAAAAACTGGGATAGAACTAATGATAATAAAACCTTGGCAAGTCAAATTACTGAGAGTCTCATATCAAAAGCAACTTTGACAATAATGGGATTCCAGAGTCCATAAAATTAGTCATGATTCAAAGATAAAAACATCAACAATTTGCATAAAAGCTTTACTTTAAAGATTTAGCACTGTGTACCAAACGAAGAAGAAAAAGCACCACCATAAAAGTAACACTTTAATATAGGTATCCATTATCTAATGCTTATATAATGGAAGCCAAATGAGCTCATTATTATCAGTGCTATTATACTGAATACCAAATGAACTCATCATGGAAACACACTTGCTTTAAAAACTATTACCGCACCATCAGTGACAAGGAAAAAAAAAATTGCATACAAACTTCCTGAGATGACTAATTTGATTTCAGTGTTAACTTCTAATGCATTATTAATCAACAGTTCATTATACTTTTAGATAGCACTTAGTTTATTTGTGGTTTATTTGTACACAATTCATTTCTGTAATCTTTTACTATATTGCACTTTATTCCTATGTAAACAATGCTGGTTTGGGCTGATACAGATTTACAGAAATGAAGCATGATACGTTTGTGTGTGATTCAAATTTCTTCTCTTTTACAAAACCAGAAGTGCAAAAAGGGTGATGCAATCCAAAGTAAACAATAAGCTAATACGATGAGAAAAAACTGTGAAAATTAGAATTTTTTTAATGGACTGCATAAATTTATTGCCAAAAGATGTAAGAATACTGAAGAATATATAACATATAAAATAATATATAACGTGCATGTATAATAACATATCATAGATTAAAAATAGGTACTCATGCTTAAAAAATGTGATCTCAAGGAATGTGACAATTCATATGTACTATTCATTGTTATATGTGACTATTTATATATAGATGTGTAATGTACCAAAGTCATGTATATAAAACATACTATGTTACTTAAAGCCTGCAAGTGTTGTGATTTATTTTTTTTTTCTATCAACACAAAATGCAATATTTTCATGATGGAAAATCAATATTACTTCCGTCCAGACCTGGACAAGCTATGACTTACAGTATAAGCAGCATTTCAGACTAACTTCTGAACTCTTGACTTGATTTTCTGGTAACAGTTTATGAGCAACAGAATAATAGAGAAGTTAGGAGGCAGAAGCCCCTCTTCTCTTCAGGACTGTTTTTAGCACTTATATAGAAACTACTGAAAAGCTCCTTTTCCCTCGTGTTTCACAAAAAAAACCCAAAACAAACTGTATTTTTTCTTTTACTCTTTTTTTTATGTTTTCATTTACATTCACAATAAAAATTCAACCATAGTCCAAAAAAAATCATGTAGTTTTAAACTACATGAATTGAAAATTAAAAGGAAAAGGAAAAATATTTTTTCAAAGATATAATTTCAAAATATTTAAGTAATTCTTCTAAAATGAGTTTTATAACAATGATTTTGGAAGCAAATTGGAAACACTAGTTGTCCTGCCACAAATTTTTCAGTGAGATGTTGGGTAAGACAATCTATCTCCGATGATATCCTATTTGCAGAGGAAGAACACTAATAATTTTTTGCTTCCTACTAATACTGAGAGGATAGAGTGAGTAATATATAGGAAATCTTTAAAAAAATTGAAGCTGGGTGCCATAGGACAAGAAAAGGAACAGTCCCGAGAAAATATTTTTGCTCTGTTATTAAATGGTATAGTGTCCTTAACTTACAGGTTGATTCACAGAATAAACCAATGCCTTCATCTTTTTTATGAAAGACTTCAGATATTCTCAAAAGGAAATGAGCTGAAAAAGAATTCCTATGTGATCTTACACATACAGATTTTGAAGAAATCTCTCTGGGAGTATTTCAAATGACAGTATCATCTTTCCTTTTATGCCTTGTTTCTCTGTTGTGAGAGAATTCTTTGAATCCTACATTCTGTTTCTATAGGGTAATTAAATGATATATATGCAAATCCTCTCGTATAATTTTATTCTTTGTGGTGACATAGGCATAATTTTCATATGGTACACACATTGACAGAAATTCGAAAAACTTCAATCAGATGAACTTTTGATTTAATGGGAAATATGGAAAAAGTTCTACTCAGGTCAACTGGAAAAAACATGTTTAATATTTGAATTTTTTTTTTTTAGTGTTTAATATTTTATTATTATTTTGATAATACAAACAAAGAAACAAAAAAAAAAAAATCAGAAGCATGCTGATCAACCTGAGATTAAATGTTTTGTTTATTTCTCTGCTTACTTTATCTGTTTGCTTAATTTATTTTTTTTTTTTTTGAGAGGAAATATTCAACAAAATGTCTTTCTGAAAAGTTTATAGAAACTATAAAGGAAATATTTTGATAGCTTTGAAATGTGAATAGTTTCAGTCTGTCTAAAGCACAGAATTTCAGTAAGTGAATTCAAATTCATCAAAAGAAGAAAAATTGTGCCCCGCTGTAAATTCTAACAATTGAATTGGCTAAAGTAGTGATTGTCCTATTTATACATTCTAGTAAGTAAAATAGCTGTATATTTATTTTTTCTGAAGAAACATAGAGGCTTTATTTTCTCTTCGCACTCCAGGATCAGAATGCCAGAGACCAGTATGGCACAATGGCCTTAAAGCTTTTAGACAATAAGCACTTAGTGCAAACATACTATAAACAAAACCCACTGAGTTAGTGACAAAATTTGCAAGTTGCATAGTCTTAGACTAAACACCAAATCAATTCAGGAACTTTATTCCATCTGAAATGTTTTTATTCTCTAGACTGCAATTAGCTGCATCTAAATATGGCACATAGAGATTGTTTAGCCTTCAAATTTGATATATTCCCATAATTTATATGGAGAATCCAGAAATGTAATTTTCAGTTGACTGTTTTTTTTTTTTTTTTCCTGAATTCTACCTAAGTTTAATTAGTATAATAAAAATGTAAATTCTCTGAATAAGAACATTTCCAGGAAAAAGAAACATGATCAACATGCCATAAAATCATGGTGGATTTTTCTCCATCTTGTATTTGTTGATGGTTCTGGATTGAGCTAGTGAATCAACAATATAGATGATCTGCACCTTTTACTTTTAAAGGGCCACAAATTTCTTCTTTTTATTTAGGAAAGATCATTTGCTTCTGTTGTGCTATGCATTTTTTAATGACCACCATGTGCTTAGTGAAGAAATCCAAGGTTCGAGGCAACAAGTTATCATGTTAAAATAAACAAGGTAGATACATGTTCCCCCTAAAAGTGAATATCCTTTCCTTCCTTCTTTCCAGATGAAGTCCTTTTTTTCTAATTTATTTCAGTACTTTTGCCAACACATGTTTTTCAGAACACAAGCTTTCATATATGATTCAGCATCATCAAAGAGGTATCTAATTCTGGAGCTGTCTAACACTTCATATGTATGCTCTTTGAAGTGTAAAGTTATATTGGCTTAAACCTGGAATAACTCTGATGCTCCTTCTCAAAAGTGATTCTGAACTTATGTAAATAGAATGCTCAGCTAAATCTCTTGTGCATTCATTGCTTCAAGTTCCTGACCATACACCAAATTCCATGTTCAGCTTAGTTATTCTTAGATAATTCTGTAAACATAATTAGTGAAGTCATATTTACATCCCACAATGCCTTGACATAGTGCATAGATATGTGTATATGAAATGTGGTTGGAAACTGGGCAAGTTCATTCCCTACCCTGTTAGAATCCTTCTGGCCTCAACAATTCACAATCAGCTGGTTTGTTTGATGCATAAGAGACAGAAAGAAAGATTTCCTGGGTGGCAGAGAATGTCCAACACTTGACCTTAGACTGGATTTCATCTTTATTTACTTTACTTGTCTAAAGGTTGGGCACAGTCACTAAGCTAGTCAACTAGAGACAGAGATGAGCCCTTCCAGAGGGTGTTTCATCATATTTATCTTTCACACCTTTATTAGAGGAAGATGAATTGCTATTTAAAGGGATCTGTATTTCTTCACTGACAACAGAGGTATCCCAGAAAATTAGCTGGCTTAATTTTTTGATTGGTGAAGTTGGGTAAGATAAATCTGGTCTTTGATTTTGGAACCTAAAATATATTCTTTGCCAGCATTTTTATTGATTAAATTTATTTTCCTGAATATGAGTTTTTATATAGGCATCTAAACACATCTCACCACTTGCATCCATAGAGCATCCTGATTAAAGTCATTGTAGTAACCTCCACTCCCTACATTTTGTTAGGATAGTCATTAGTAAGATATTGATCTTTTTGGTCATCCCATGTTCTATTTAGCAAACATTTTGGAAAAGATTTGGAAAAACCCTCAGCATGGCAGTATTTGAACCCTTATTATTTTTCTGGATTAAATTCAAACCCCACAATCACAAATCAACAGCTGTTCAGAAACAACCTCACATTTTTGATGTTAAAAAACCACCAGATGGCGACCTTACAATTTCATAAATAAAACACAAACCAAATTGAATGTGATTGGGTTTTCCTTGGTTTATATTTAGTGTGGGGTTTTTTTTTTGTCTTTTTAAAAAAACACACCAAAACCCAAAACCAAAAAAAAAAAACCCAAACCAAACCAAAACCCTTGAATAGCATAAACTGTCTCCAGATATTTTAATTGGCTTCAGCTTTTATTAGAGAAGCAAATGCCTTAAATTCTTCACTTTTTCTTTCTCCACTGTAGTAAAGCCACCACAGTTCTATTCTCCTTACTAAATCTCTAATTACTGACACAGAAAACACTAGCACAGTGGTGACTCCAACAAAATATGCAGTGCTACATTTATCAATGAACTTATGGCCAGTATGTCATTGCTTCCCATTTTGTATAGCAGTACAGCCTTTTTAAAGACTTTCAGTTTGCATAGCCAGGCTCACAAATTGATCTGTCTGTCAAACTGATGCAGGTGCCAGACTGATGCAAGTGCCAGACACATACTAAGAGCCTTATCCAAAGTCTGAAGCCTCAGCTGGGAGGCTTTCCACCGCTTCCAGTAATCTTTGGGCCAATCTCCTCTTTTCAGTCTCTGTCTGATATATATCTAGGAAAGATTTGATGTAGAAAGCAATTTCCTGTAAAAACTATGTCGATAAAATACACTATTCTCCATCAATTTAAAATAGAAAAGTTGAGTAGTTAAAAATAATTTTGGCAATGTATACTAGCAACCTGACAATCTTTCAATGTTTGATTATGCTAATTTAAAAGAATAAAATGACTAAGAGTTTACAGACCAGACAGACTAACTTTGATACTCAAAAAGATAGTACAACAAATTACTAAACAATCAATTTATAAAAACCTAGAGGATAACAAGATGATGAGAAATAACCAACATGTATTTGTCAGGAACAAATCATGTCAAGCCAGCCAAATTTCCTTTCCTGGCAGGGTGACTGGCCTAGTAGATAAGGCAGAAGGCAATAGATGTGATATATTTTGATGTTGGAATGAAAAATTCCATTTACCATTTCTGCAAGCAAATGTTGTGATGAAATCACCACATGGGTACAAAAACAGTTAAAAATCATGCTCAGAGATTAATTAGCACTAGTTCATTTTCTGACTATAAAGTCTGTTCTGAATTCTGTTCTGGTCAGCACTTTCATCACTAGCTTGAATGATGAAATAAAACAAATTCACATGAACTGCAGACACCTAAGTTGGGACAGCTGACACACTACTGAAAAGAGGACTGGAATTCAAAGTAATTTTGGTAGACTGGTGAAATAATATAAAATCAAGAAAATGGAATTGAGTTAGACGAGAACAAAGTACTGCTCTTAGAAAAGTGAAAGCAGAGGCACAGATCCAAGATGGGAAGTAAGTAGCTGGAAAGAGGAAATAATTCTAGAAAGATAAACTCCTTGTGTAACACAGAGAGATTCACTCAATGTGTGTAATGATTTTGATGCATACAAATCATACTTCCGCTTTATTTGACATTGATAAGGTCTCATGGAGCATTTTGACTGGTTTTGGGAATAATGTTTTCAGGTGCAGACTAACTGCAGTCAGTCCTGAGGAAGATGATTAGTAGGGCAAGGTATTTATAAAATGTGACTGGCAGAAAGATTGGCAGAACTAATTTTTCAGGTTAGAGAAGACTTCAGAGACATAAGAGTTCTGCAGTATGAAACAAAAATTTTTTTAAAAGACAACAGTACTCTTTATGCCACTGGATAGGGCAAGAAATAATGATTTTAGTTTACAGAAAGGAGGATTTCGACATTAGATAGTAAAAAAGGCTTTTTTACTATAAGGATAGTTAAATATACAAACTTGTCAGCAAAGCTGTGAAATCTCTCTTCTTGCAGGTATATAAAAACAAATTAAACAAACTTATCAGGGAGGCTATTCAATCAAACCTTTGAGGTAAAAAAACCCAACAAACAATGCAGGGGTTTTTTTGTTTGTTTGTTTGTTTTTTTTTTTTTCAAACAAACTTTTGAAAAGGCTTAAGTTAAACAGCCATTTTTACAGCTATTTTCACCAGAGGTAAAATCCACAAAGCAGCTCATCCATCACTCCCCTTCAAAATGGTTACCATTTCCTCTTATTTCAATGAGATTCAGTGAAGGTGCTGTGCTCTTTCAAAAATCTGATTGTTTCCAGAGAGAAAAGCCGACAGACATCTTAAGAACAAATTGAAAGCAATGGGGGGCAGATAACCATCTCAGAATAATCACCTGAAAGGTGGCAAGCTTTGAAAGAAGACAGTGCTGTATGCAAGTTTTTGCAGTAAAATAGTATTTGTCAGCCCCTGTGGAAGAACCAGCTTCAGGAATGAGACTATGAGAGGAAAATCCTTTCATCCTATGTGACATGAAATACAGGTTGTACCAAAGAATCCTACATGATTTATCCGAGGAAGATAGAAAACCCTTATAACTTTCATCCTGAGGATAACTGAAGACAACGGAGCAATATATGTTAAGCCCAAGTGACTTGTGATCAATATTTTAAATTCATCCATGAAAGCTTGCTTTGAAATTTTCAGAACAAAACAGGAAGAATATAAGTTTGTTACAAAATAAGGTAATTGGATGTTTGTTTTCCATACAAAACTTAGATCAGTCTTAACTCTGGAACTGCAAGCAGTGCTTCTGTACCATATATTAAGATATTTGTATATAGAACAGAGAAAAAAGTATTTTCTGATTGTATCTTCCAATGAAGCTAAGAAGGAAGGAAAAAAAAAAAGAAGAAACTAATGAAAAATGTTAAGAATCTGTAAAAATAGGAATGGTTTAGATAACCATTTTAAATTTTCATAGTGTGCCATGTTGTAGGAGAAAGACACCCACAGTCTTGGAATTTGCAATTCATAGCACTTTCTTCATTTTATGATCATAAAGAGTGGAAATAAGAGACTACATAAGGCTGTGTAGGCCTTGACTAAAGCATTTACTTCATTATGAGAAATGTTTTATCAAACTGGCAAACTTGGCATAGAATGAAGATTACAAAGTCAGCAATGCAGTGGAATATCTTTCAAACACCCTCACTGTCCTTCAGTAGTATGGATACATCTTGTTCGTGCCCAAATGAAGCCACTTGAGGATATGCAGGGCTTTTATTTCCTCTCTGAACAATTATACTTTCTATTTTTGCCATAAGTTTTGTTATATACTTATCACTAAAGACCACATAAATATAAATTTCCAAATCCAGTAAAACTGTTGAGTATGGAAATCACAGAAGTAACTTTCATCTTTTTAACTTCTTTCATTCCCAGGAAGGGGCAGGGAGCGGGGGTTATCAATGGAAGAACCCAAGTGCTATGGGCCGAAAGCTTCGTATAGCTTTGAAAATGAGTCAGACTGTGGGAATGTCCTGTTGCATGTTTTCATTTCGAAACATTCACTACTTATTAATTTTTCACAACTTATGTTATACTCAGCTGGTAATTTTCAGTTTTGACTAATAAGATAAGTAAAAAACTCAAAAGATTCTGTGCAATTTTGTAAGGAGCCACTGCTTGCTTTTTTTAATTGCTTTACCATCTGCAGCATTGTCATGGAAAGTGATTGAGGGCTACCAGCCCTTCCCAAATCAATGATCCTGGTATCTCTGGATGAATTTGTAAATTTGAAGGTAAAATTTCTGTCTGTTAGAGAGGAAAATATCTACTTTCTAAACAGTTGAATAGATTTCCCTCAATGCATTGATTAACACCAACTCTTTTTTGGTTCAATTTCAGCTTCACTGTTCCCCTGGCATTTGAATTGTTTGCCCAGCTATATATAGTTCAAACAGAATTCAGTTGAGAACTTCGCTATAAATAATGTTCTCGCCATACAGAAAAGTGACTATTATATAGGTAATATTTTAACCAAACTAGAGGAACTCGAACTCTGCAGTAACTGCCGTTCTGTGCCGCAGTGTTAACACTGGGGATGATGCTAAGTTTTAGCATGCAGCTGGAGGGAATGCAATCTTGAACTCTAGGCAAAATTTTACTATCTATCTTGTTTAACCATTGTCACCACATACTTTTGAAGAATGAGAAGTGAAAAATACAAATGGAAAAATTTCAATACAGTTTTAAAACCGCATACTATTTTTCTCTCTTGCAACTAGAAAATTAAGTTCTTAATTCCAGTGGATTGGTCAACTGACCAATTATGATTGGCATTTTGTAAGGTCATTAGGTGATCTTCATTCATCTGTGAATGTTTGTCTGTCTTTCACTTTTTTGTATGTTTAGAACTTACAAAAAGAGAGAATCGGAAAGAAATTTTTCCAAATTCCACCGTTCATTTCTAGAAGCAGCCGAATTATGGCATCTACCCTGGAGGGTATCAGGAGGGCAATGCAGTATGGAGATCAAGGATGGTGTAAGCCATCACAGCACTATGACTAGGTTTCTGTGTACGTGCTTTACATAGGTTAGGAGGGTTACTGGTGCAGTACAGGTTGATTTGTTGTGCAGAGAACATTAGAGAATATCCAAGCACTGCTGGATTGGAAAAGCTGGGGTGAAAAAACTAATGTGCTGTTAAACAGAAACAGGAATTGCTATAGATATACACAAGGAATTTTAACAATTCCTGGCACTCAACGAATGCTGTCTGAGCATCTGGTAAATTTTTTTAAGGCACCGTGTTAAAAATATGATAGCTCTAATGCAGAATAACATTCCAAACTAGATAGGAAGTGAATTTTGTATTTTTATCTTTTCCTGGTAAAAGTACTTAGATGAGACTTTTCCAAAGGGAAAACTATGTTAATATCTGCATATGTACGTATGTCTATGTACAGATATGTGTTCTGCTCAAAAACGGCATCTGCTGGAACTCTGCTAAAATGCCTTGTTTGGAAATAGTGTGGCTCTGACAATCTCATCTCTTCTGGATGAAGTGAAAAGATATCTAAGGCAAATAAATAAAATAATATAGGCATTCTTAGACTAAATATTTATAATTGTCAAGGACCATGGCTGTAGGTCAGATAAACTGGGGAAAAAAACCCACAAAACAAGGAAAGCTCAGCCTGGCTGGAACTACTTGACGTTGCCTAAAGCAATTTAATACTGCCTGTAACAAGTTACCATAGTCTTATTTAAAATAGCAGGAGACTAGTTTAGCTAACTATATTGCCAAGGTGTATGGAACATTTCATTGAAATCTAGCTGTAGCAATTGGAAAAACAGAGTTGTTATAATAATGTGAAAATAGTCTGTCAGTTAAATTGAACTTCGGCATGTGCAATGTATACATTACATAATCACTGTGTACATAAACTTGCAAATGAGCAAGTGCAAACAAAGCACTTGAAATCCCAATAAAAAGCGCTCACATAAAGACTATTGATTAAAGCCCCATCTATCTGCACCTTAGAAAGTGAATCACTACTCAGTTCTACTCTGCCTGCCATAGGTATATTGTGCACCTAAAATTAAAGTACTTACAAATTACCCTAGAAATAATTTAATAAAGTTTTAAAATTAATTAAGCTTTAAAAGTTGTGTTAAACTCTGTTTTCATGCAATAATTGTGGGCCCTGAAAATATTCTGTGGGAATAAAACCAGGAAAAGTGTTCCCATCTTTTCCATCCTTTCCATCCCAGAAGTATCCCACTGTTAATTCTCCTGCATACTTTTAAGACTAGATACATATTAGCAAGCAGTATGATGCAATAGCAGTGGAACAGTAGAACAAAACAGTTGGGATTGAAGAGTCAGGAAACAATATTATCTGGTATGAAAAGTTCCTTTGGACTATCTATAGTATCATCCCGTGGACTAAATAAACATTACCAAGCAGATTATATGTGGTTCTGAAACCCATCTTCTGGTTTACTTCCCAAAACCAAATTGGACTAAGGAAGTCTAATTTTTCTAATATGAAGCTCCTCTTCAATGAGAACCAAAGCAGGGAACTATCACAAGACTTCTTACGAGGAGGTGATGAAAGTGCACCTCGAGTCAATGAAGTCTGATTTTATTTTAGCCTCAGGTAAGAACAGCAGCCTTTGGTGCCACTAACTGTAGAATGGTTGGGCTCTTAATTGGCATCCAAACTGTCATGATCACAGTTTGTCACTGTGATCACTCTAAGACTATTTTGCAGACAGGTTTATAATAGTGTAGTTTTCTTTCTGGGCTATTACTTGACCAGATTTATGTGTCTGCAACAAAATGAAGCTGTAAAAGCACCAGAGAAAACATGGCATTTGTAGGGAATAATTTTAACAGCTCATTTTAAATAGGGAACAATTGTTCGTGCAACACCTTCTATGAAAGTACTTTAGGACCTATCCAATTTTTTTTGCACAGAGGAGAAACTTTAGGCCCATGTAGGCCTACAGAGTTGAAGGTTTCCACATTCTACCATAATAAACAAGAAAAAAAGGTATTAACAGATTAGTGGGTGAAATAAAATACTTAAATACTTAGAGATGAAAGCCCGTTTTTTAAACTTTTAACTGTACATGAAATGGTTCAAGGTGAAAAGAATACAAGCTACCAAGCAGCACAGAGATCAATTCTCCTTATACCTATCAGTAAGATATAAATTTCTTTTTGCAATAGCCTTGTAGCAATTAAGGAGACTAAGTATTTTTATGTCCATTGTTCTACATAATTCTTTGTCCATTTTGTAGCAGACATTCTTTAAAATGGTCCTTTCTAACCTTTCACAATTCAAATAACTATGTCAGCCTTCAGGTACCTTGATAGCAGAAGAAGATATATTGGCTGGAGGCAATCAGAAGAACAAAGCAAAAAAGATTATTGGCAGGAAAAGTTGATTTATGAAAAAAGATTTAAATTTTTATATACAATTTCTTTGCTTGATTATTTCCTTCATCTAGATGATTTCACTAATCTAATTTATAATGCGTAATCTCAAACAGTGGTATCAACACAACTGACAGGATAGTCAATTGCTGTGGGAGGGGAGAGGCAAGCAGACAAGAAACAGAGATTGGAAACCTCTCAAACTAGCTTTGCAATATAGAATTGTACCCATGGCATAAATCAATCAAACTGAGGAAAATTTAACGGACGACTTATCTCATGGATGAATTGAATGAATTCTTAACAGCAAAATGTATTTTAGTATATGCTGATACAACAACACAGTTGTGGAGGTCCCAATTAAGTGATTCTAAAATAATCTACAGAAAAGACTGAAAGTCCTACCAAGGCTCCACATAGCCCTGGAGCAGAAGATGGAAGATAAGCTTATTGAGACTACGTATCTACAAATGAGTGGAACATAGTTGGGTTCTGGTATAAGTGAACTGATGTTGCAGTGGGAGAGAACACGTAGATGAAGCTTTAGATACAAGGCTGTAGCTTGAGGAGACATGCCTGAATACACAGAGGTGGAAGGAAACCATGGTGTGGGGCCTGGGCACGGAGGCTTAGTTGAGATGATAAAAATATGCTGCGAGAAGGTGTGGAAGCTGTGGAGGCTTCAGTGGAGAACAACGTTTTCAGTAAGGTTGTGGCATCATAGTAGGTGGGAAAATGACAGTTGTAAAGTAAGAGAGCCATCAACATGTTTATGTGTACATCAGTATAGGTAGAGGAGATACTTCTGCCTCTATTATTGCTAACATCATCAATGGTGCTTGAAGGAATTCAACTGGGGCTTTGATGGTGTTCCCAGGGAACAAGTCTGAATTAAGGAGGATAAAATTGATCTCATCACCTGTCCTTTCTTTACAACAGACACTCTTCTTAGAACTTGTAATAGTATCTTTCTAGAAAGTGTTATATTTTATGAAAATCTTAAATGTTTATAATTTAGAATATAACCCTGTATTTAATATGCATAATTAAATTTTCTGTTATGAACTGAGTCTGTTCTTTGCTTCCATTTTATGATTACTGTCTTAATTTTCCTCTTCTTTCCGCAACACATCTAGGCTACAGCAGAGAAAATGAAACTTCTAAAAGAAAGTTATTTTGCTCATTCTGAGGTCAGTTTTCAGAAGGCTATTAGGAATGTTGTGCTCATGGGAAAATACACTTCTATTATTGCGTAACCAACCCCTTTACAATTTCATAGATTATTCTACAAGTTTTTACATATGCAGTAGAAGTTAGATACCATACTGCTTCAGAGAGAAAAAAAAAAAAGTTGATGGTAGATTTTTTTTATCTCTCAATTCCCAAGGGGCTTTTAAAAATGCATCGGCCAAATCTTGAAGGATTTTGCTTTAGAAAATTAGACCAGCCCTGCATTTAATTTTAAATATCATTATTTCAAAGAGGTCCCAAGAAAGGTAGAGCTGCAAAGAATGAATAGAACAAAATCTTCTTTTCCTTTTTCTTAGAACAATATTGCATTTGCAATAAAATAATAAAAGTTGAAAAGAAATGCAAACCATATGAAATCCATTTTTATACTATGCCCCTGGGCTGCCACTGTCTTTCAAATTGCAGAGGACTGGTCCAACAGAAAATCAAGGTTACTGAACTAGAGTGTATAATCTATCAAACATCTTTAGTTGAATTTGTGAATGAGAAGTTTGTTATAAGTGGAAAAAATGAAAATTGTATTACTTACAATTAATTTGCTTCTTGTGTAGGAATACAAAAGTTTAAATATATCTCAAACATAGTGTAAGAATTCAGAATGAAGCACATTTTAAGGTAAATCTATGAGTGTTTTCTACTTTTTCTTTTGTACATTGTGTTAATCCAAAGGCTGTATAATAGAATTACTGCAGTTCATGAAAAATAAATTTCTAGTATTTTTCATTACAGAATCATTTCTAAGTATCTACCAGCAAAGTTCTCTTCTGCCCCAGTGTATTCACCTCCATCAAGCTAATCAAAATCACATATGACAGTCTTTGCCAGTTTCCCAAATTTGTTTTTTGATATCTCAGAATCAGAACTTTATCCTGCATGCTTTGTTTACATCACTCATTTTAATGAAAATGAAAAGGACTTTAGTGAAAAAGTTTAAATCATGATATGAAGCCCTTTCTCATTTAACAGTGTTCTTTGATTTTCTTCAAAAATATTTAAATGTTAGTATATGCACAAACAGGAATGTAAAGAGATTTTTGGTCAATCAACCTGAAAGAACTTCCGTCATTTTTCTTTCTTTTTTTTTTTTTTTTCCTCCTGATGGGTCTCACAGGAATAAAAGATTTTCATATAATTTCACTTTGGATATCTAACTTGGATGTGAACAGTCTCTTTTTCCTGTCTAACTCATGGAATTTATACAAGACTGTATGAGACACTATGCAATATTCTACAAAAAACCCAAAGATAGGTTGATAAGGCAGTATGACTAGCTTCCTTGCAAAGATGTGATGATTTACCAAACTACTACTCAGACTAAAAATTCCAACTGTACAGCTCTCAGTCCAAACCACCTCTCCGGAAAGCTCAATGAACTCCTTGAGCAATACTGCCATAGGGAAATTTGAAGAGGAAATATCAGGGGACATTTCATAACTTTTTTTTATACCTACAACAACAGAAACTTGAATGGTGAATAAGTAAATCCAAAATGGACAAACCCAACAAATAGAAAATAATTGCAATATTGGAGAGCTTTATGCAAATGAAAGTGAGAAGCAAACAGCACCGAAATTAAATGAGCCCCATTTCATTAGGTGAAGTAAGTTGAAGTAAGTATTGGCTGTTGACATGGTAAATAGCATCAGAGGCTTTTGTTTTCCCTCTTATTAGCTGTACAACATGAGGTCATTGACTCAGTTTGCACAGTGAAAGCTCAGGAGAGGATGAGGAATAAAAGATTTAATTCTGAAAAGTGTAGTGTTTCTTTGTATTCAGCACAGAATGAAGAAATGACCTATTAAAAATAACTTGCTGAAAAACTCCACTTGAATTGATAAAGATTTGTTATAGACAGAAGTATTCTAATTAGAGGAGGATTTTTACCAAATTTGTCACCTCTTATATCAGATTTATCACATATTAGGTGTGTATTTCTCACATCTTATGTAAGACCTTTATGTAAAGATTAAAATAAAGAATTGGTTAAAGGCATAGGTTGCATAGATTAAATATAATTAATGGACATAATTTTGAAACTTTCATCTAAAAATTGTAGGTTGGTGAGGTTTGCTTGTTTGTGTAGAGGGTTGCAATTATTTAGTTTTGCTAAGGTTGTTGTAGAAGTGAGTGAAGTGATGAAGTGTCAGGTTCTTCCTGTGACATCAGTCATCGGGGTTGCCAGAGGGTGTTTTTCTGCAGGTTAATTTCTCCAAACTACAAAACAGTATTTATTTTCAATTTTCATGCACATCTTTTTAATCATACACTCTCAGCTAGTCTTAGCTGTCTATCCAAACCTTGTCATTTCAAGTAAGGCAGCATTTTCCTCCATTCTACCTGATGTAACAGAACTAAGAACATCAAAAAATGCTCTAACACCAGAACACGCTCAGTAGAAATGAAGTGTTAAGTGAATTTACCTGGTAAACTCTAATAGGTTTCTACAAGACATATCAAATAGGGGTCTTCATAGACTTCCATCTTAGTGATATGTCTCCAATCATTAGAAAAAGTATAGGTCATAACTCTGCCAGTGAGGGTATGTGTTTTGATACATTTCAAATTCCTATTCTAAGCTGTGGGGCTGCTACAGCCTCTTGTTTAGACTATTCTAACATTCCCTTTTAGTGGGAGATTGAAAAAAGAAAAGTTTTCATTAATTTATTTTCAGAAGTGGTTGGAGTAGGTCTGCTGAAACTTTCAGAAGCAGCACTCTGAACATTGAAGCAGCTTTCTGAGAAAGTCTTGTAGTGGAAGCTGTGAGGCAGCTGAACTGTTATTATTTAGCTCTGCTTCTGACGTCATATTAAAAGTAATTTCTTGTATTTTCATGGATAAAAACATTAATCTCCCAGGGGTTTGTAGAAATGAATGGATGAAGGAAAGGCTGTGGATGTTATCTACCTGGACTTCAGTAAAGCCTTCAACATGGTCTCCCACAGCCTTCTCCTAGAGAAGCTGGTGGCTCATAGCTTAGACGGGTACACTCTTCACTGGGTAAAAAACTGGCTGGAAGGCTGAGCCCAGAGAGTAGTGGTGAACAGAGTTAAATGCAGTTGGTGGCCAGTCACAAGTGGTGTCCCCCAGTGCTCAGTCTTGGGGCCGGTCTTTTTTAATGTCTTTATCAATGATCTGGATGAGAGGATTAAGTGTGTCCTCAGTAAGTTTGCAGATGACACCAAACTGGGCAGGAGTGTTGATCTGCTCGATGGTAGGAAGGCTCTGAAGAAGGATCTGGACAGGCTGGATCGATGGGCCAAGGCCAACTGTATGGGGTTTAACAAGGCCTAGTGCCGGGTCCTGCGCTTGGGTCACAACAACCCCATGCAACGCTCCAGGCTTGGGGAAGAGTGGCTGGAAAGTTGCCTCGAGGAAAAGGCCCTGGGGGTGCTGGTTGATAGCTGTCTGAACATGAGCCAGCAGTGTGCCCAGGTGGCCAAGAAGGCCATCAGCATCCTGGCTTGTATCAGGAGTAGCGTGGCCAGCAGGAATAGGGAAGTGATTGTCCCCCTGTACTCAACTCTGGTGGGGCCGCACCTCAAGTATTGCGTTCAGTTTTGGGCCCCTCACTACAAGGACAGTGAGGTGCTGGAGCTTGTCCAGAGAAAGGCAACAAAGCTGGTCAAGGTACTGGAGCACAAATCTTATGAGGAGCGGCTGAGGGAACTGGGGTTGTTTAGCCTGGAGAAGAGGAGGCTGAGAGACCTTATCACTCTCTACAACTACCTGAAAGGAGGTTGTAGTGAGGTGGATGTTGGTCTCTTCTCCCAAGCAACAAGTGATAGGACAAGAGGAAACGGCCTCAAATTGCTCCAGGGAAGGTTTAGGTTGGATATTAGGAAAAATTTCTTCACTGAAAGGGTGGTCAGACATTGGAACAGGCTGCCCAGAGAGGCAGTGGAGTCATCGTCCCTGGAGGTGTTCAAAAAGCATGTAGACATGACACTTCGGGACATGGTCTAGTAGACATGGTGGTGTTGGGTGGTGATAGTTGGACTTGATGATCCTAGAGGTCTTTTCCAACCTTAAAGATTCTATGATTCTGTGAAAATTATTCCATCAATATAAGAAAGTGACAGGGCTATAATACTGTCAGAATTAGGAATTGCATGTACAATGCTGTGATTCCCCCAGAACAGGTTCAAATGGTCTTGAAGACTGACTTTACAAAAAAAAAGTCCTTAAAAAGTCAGATTTCTAAAAAAAAAAAGCTGTTTTACATTGCCATTCCACATAATTTCCTAGGTGAAAAACCTCTTACTTTTTCAAGGAGAGCTTGTGCTAATGACTGTTCTAATCCAGTCCCTGTGCATTTACAGAGTGGGAACAAAAAGTTAGAAAGCTATCCTCTCTCCCCTGTGTAGTACATGACTTCAGGAACTAGAATCTGCCAGATAGGCACTTAACAAATTACTGTTCCAGAAAGCCACTTTTACCTCATTCTTTTGACAAGCTTAGATTATTTGAACTAGGCAATAAGCCAACTTTCATGGTAGCATGAGATGAATAAAACAGCACAATGACATTATATCAATTAAGTGGATGTGATACTGTACTTGTGAGAGCAAAATGTGCAGAGCCATTGGGTTCTAGCAGAAGCAGTGCTCCTCAGAGCAATTGGTCCTTATGAATATGGATGACAGTTGTTAGAGAAAATGAATCTACATGTGGCTCTAGTTAAGGCTGGATGTTTTTTTAAGACACTACGGTTGAGTGAGAGGAAGAAATCGGCGGACCAAGAGGATGCAGCATGTCACCTGTTACAACTCCCTCATACCCAGAATCTTTTCTTACTTGTGCATGCAAAGCTGCTACATTTGCTTCTTTATTGTTATTTTTAATTATTCAGGGCCTAAACTTTCTTCAAAGCAGCTTTCTTAGGATCAGATCCTAGATCATCACACCTTCAAAAAATCTTTACACTGTGGAAACTTAGTTGGACATTTGCAAAAAATACCTAGTTTTACTGAATGATTTTAACTAAAGAACAAAACACTGGTTGGAATCAACATAATTATGCAAGTGCTTAGCTTCACGGTTTGTACATTGACCTTTTTCTCTCCCTTTTCCTTCCTGTTTTCTCCTATATATACCTCCCTACTACTGTGATTTATAATAAAAAAAAAGTTTTTCACAGTGTTTATATAGTACCATTTACAATAAGTCCTAAATTTGTAGTATGAATTTTTGACCTCATTCCAATCTAATAATAATTATTCATGTTCAGCGAACACTTTAAGGTATAAAACAGTTCAAAACCCAAGCTAAACCAAAACCTCTGCAAGATTCTGCTTATCTGTCACTGTTACTTTCTCTATTGTGACACCTGAAGACTTGACTACAGCTGGAGAAGAGCCTCTTAGCTTTTTGATATTTTCAGGATGAGCACTGGTTTGTGCCATCAGACACAATTTCTTCTGAGAAAATTGTTGTATCTTGTTAGGAAACAGTCTGCAGTTCCTGAGTCCGCTAAGCATATCTGAGATTTCTTATTTCTTAACATTGCTTTATTTGGATTTGCAATCTCCAAGCATAATAAGCACTGTAAATTTTCATCCTGATTCATATTCTACCTGAAATATCTGTCATGCTTAATCATACAATGAAGTAAAGTTTTATTCAATTGGACTTCAGGCTTCTAACTACAATACTGACAGAAATTTTTACAAACGAAATGAGTGTAGTACTGCAGTCTTGACTCCATGCTTAACAACTGAAAGTTGATTTACTTATTAGCCTCTGTTATGTATGAGTCCCCATTATAGTCCTTAGAGTCATGGGTTCAGAGTTCATAGCAATATATTCTCTTGTATACTCCAGTTATGATTCTGTTCTTTCTATTTCTGTTATGTATAAGTTCCAAGAATCAAGGCTTTTGTTTTTACAGCACAGCCCCTCAATACTAAACATTTATATATAAGTATATTAAATATACAAAGCTATTAGCTTAACTGTTTCCTGAATTAGGGCTTGGAAAGGACTTTACCTGGAGACAAGTTCCTTTATACTTGAAAATAATTACTTCAGCTCCTGTGTAACCAGTCAAGGCATCTGTGGTCTGTGCCAGTGCAGATGAGGGATTCTTGGGTCCTTAACAACTCTTATCACCCTGTTTTTAAGTTCATTTTCTTCACCCCTTTTGTATTTGATCTGTGTACAAGACTCAGCTGAACCTTCTAGTTTATATTACTTACATTTACATTCTCATACATTTGTGACATTTGGTCAGGAACTAGCTTTCTATAAAAAACAAAACAAAACAAAACAAAACAAACCTCATTACAAACAGATGAATGACTTAGTTTCTGAACACACTTTTGAGATCAAGATCTCTTTTCTTACTTTCAAGAACATCAAGATTTTGACTATCTGTAGTCCATAATTATCCAGCTGGATGACTGAATTAACACATAGAAGTGTAAATGGTGTGTATCATGAACAACCCAAACTACTCCAACACTTCTAGCCTACAAATAAAGTTTGTAATGTGAAAAAATCTCCAGGACTTCTGTTCCCAAGCTTCATAAAAATGGCCATGAAAACAAAAAATCAAAATGTTTCCTAAAACATCTCAGCTCCTGAAAAAGGGTTACTTCAAAAATATATAGTCAGCTAGGAGGAATCAGGTGCATGCTACCCTTTCTGTGCTAACTTACAAGTCTCTACATCAAATTTCTTTGTCATGAATACAGCCAAATGGTTAATTACTGTTAAAAGTGAGAAAAAAGGTATAATATATTTATCATAATCTGTGGTGGGTTGACCCTGGCTGGGGCTTAGGTGCCCACCAGAGCTGCTCTATCACTGCCCTCATTCACTAGACAGGGGAGAAAGTGTAACAAAAAGCTCGTGGGTCGAGATAAGGACAGGGAGAGATCATTCACTAATTATCGTCACGAGCAAAACAGACTGAACTGAGAGAGGGAATTCATCTAATTTATTACCAAGCAAAACAGAGTAGAGGAATGAGAAATAAAATCAAATCTTAAAACACCTCCCCCCACCCCTCCCATCTCCCCAGGCTCAACTTCACTCCTGGCTTCAACCTCCGCCCCCCTCAGCGGCACAGAGGGACGGGGAATGGGGGTTGCGGTCAGTTCATCACGCGGTGTTTCTGCCGCTCCTTCATCCTCAGGGGGAGGACTCCTCTCATCGTTCCCCTGCTCCAACATAGAGTCCCTCTCACGGGAGACAGTCCTTCACGAACTGCTCCAGCGTGGGTCTCTCCCACGGGGTGCAGACCTTCAGGGACAGCCTCCTCCAGCATGGGGTCCCCCACGGGGTCACAAGTCCTGCCAGCAAACCTGCTCTGGCGTCGGCTCCTCTCTCCACAGGGCCACAGGTCCTGCCAGGAGCTTGCTCCAGTGTGGGCTTCCCACGGGGTCACAGCCTCCTTCAGGTGCCTCCACCTGCTCTGGCGTGGGGTCCTCCACGGGCTGCAGGTGGAATCTCTACAGCCCCTCATCCTCCCACCATGGTCTTCACCAGGGGCTGCAGGGGGATCTCTGCTCCGGCGCCTGGAGCACCTCCTGCCCCTCCTTCTGCACTGACCTTGGTGTCTGCAGAGTTTCTTACATCTTCTCACTCCTCTCTCTGGCTGGAAAAGCTCTCTCTGTATTTTTTTCCCCTTCTTAAATATGTTATCACAGAGGCGCTGATGGGCTCGGCCTTGGCCAACGGCAAGTCCATCTTGGAGCCAGCTGGCATTGGCTCTATCAGACACAGGGGAAGCTTCTAGCAGCTTCTCACAGAAGCCACCCCTGTAGCTCCCCCCGCCGCTACCAAAACCTTGCCACACTGTCGTGGTTTTACCCCAGCCGGCAGCTGAGTACCACGCAGCCGCTCGTTCACTCCCCCCCCATCGGGATGGGAAAGAGAATTGGAAGAGTTAAAGTGAGAAAACTCGTGGGTTGAGATAAAGACAGTTTAACAGGTAAAGCAAAAGCCGCGCGCACAAGCAAAGCAAAGCAAGGAATTCATTCACCACTTCCCATGGGCAGGCAGGTGTTCAGCCATCTCCAGGAAAGCAGGGCTCTATCACGCGTAATGGTTACTTGGGAAGACAAACGCCATTGCTCCGAAGGCCGCCGCCCCCCCTCTCTCTTCCCCCAAGCTCCTTATAAACTGAGCATGATGTCATATAGTATGGAATATCCCTTTGGTCAGTTTGGGTCACCTGTCCTGTCTGTGTCTCCTCCCAACTTCTTGTGCACCCCCAGCCATCCCGCTGGCAGGGCAGTGCAAGAAGCAGAAAAGGCCTTGGCCCTGTGTAAACACTGCTCAACAATAAGTCCATAGAACAAAAACATCTCTATATTATCAATGCTGTCTCCAGCACAAATCCAAAACATATCCCCACACTAGCTACCATGAAGAAAATCAATCCTCTCAGCTGAAACCAGGACACACACAAACCCAACACATAATCATTAAGGGCAAATCCTCCAAATTCAAGAAGAGCTCCCAGATTCCGTTCCAGGAGAGACATTTTGAAAAAGAGGACAAAAATCATTTAAGCTAGCAACATTCTCTGCATGTTGCTCTTCCCTCAAGTCTGTGCTTAGAGTTAAGGGCAGGAAGACATAGCTTGAAGGAATTCCTGGCCATAGCTTTTTGGACAGAAAGAGCAGACTAATTATTTCAGGACTACTATGTTATCATGTGTCTCAACGAGAAAAATTCTTTTCTTAACAACAGAATACCTCAATGTCTTGATCAGCTCTTATGGTTTGAGAGAGACCACACTGTGTTGCTTTCAAAAAAACGCTACATGATTTATCTGTTGGTTGGTTGATTTTGGTGGGGGGAAGGGGGAGAAGCAATGTTCTGTGATGTGAATGTGGAACACAAACAGCAAAGAAAACATCAGGTATTCACATCGAGCAGCTACAAGCAAGGTAAGCTATTTGGACAGGCACTTTCTCTGTCTCTAACTGCATCCAGCAAGGACTTGTGACCATAGACCCTATTGTGAAGTAATGGGAGGGCAATTCAACCAATTTTAATTGCCCCAAGTAATGACTACCTGCTGATTTTGAACTTGCTGGAAGCATGTACTGATCCAAGAGGCTAAGGGTTTGTCATACATTTGAACTTAGTATTTCAAGATTGAAATCATATCCTGATAGTTTTAAAGCTGCTGTGGTAGGCATGGCAGCTGGTATCCAGTATTCAAATTATCTGTGAATTTTCACGAAGCAAAGTTCATGCTCTGTCACTCTATGTTTTATGTCATGTTTTGTTGTGTTGCTTGACAGTAAAGTTCTGCCTCTAGCATGCCTGCCTACTAGTTTCTTCTTAAAAAAAAGAGAGAACAAAGACGAAAAAAGCCTTTATAATAAGAGAGGGGAGAGTTAAATCTGTCTGGTGTTTTAATTTCATTTTCACTGAACCCAAAACTGAAGTTGATGATCTTCAGTAACAATCTCGTCTATTACCTGACACAGTGCAGAGGAAGGACGTCAGGGTGCATCTGGATGAGATCTGCTTCACATGCTGTGCCTCTTCTCTTTATTGCTGGTTGTTCAGGCATGAAGCAAAACCACTTCCAAAGAGCACATTCACACATTGATGGAACATAAACTTTATCACACTGTTTAGCAGTATGAACATTCAGGCTGCAAGTCAACCCGAGGGCACCTTGGCTAGCCTTTAATGTTTTTTAAAAAGTTTTTGCAAGAACATGTCCTGCTGCTGAACATCACATAGCATTGAAGGATGAGCCAGCAGCACATAGAATGAAAATTACACATGGTTTATTTCATTTTACACATGGTCAGAAAGTGCAGGCTAGAATTTAAGGAAATGAAATTAGGGACATCCCAGTTTATTTGTTGTTGGTTAATAATGCCTACCTTCTAGGAATTAAAAGTTCAAGTAAATTTTGCATCCTATTCAATAAATAAAACTTCGATGACCAAACACAATGAAGTTAGAGTGTAAATTTCTCCAAACTATCTCCATTCTATTAAAGTATTAGATGGGAGAGACATAAACAAAGGAGTAGATCACTTTTATCATATCTGGTTCTGGCTTTTTCCTTTGAGTCTGCAAAAAAAACCCCCAGAAAACCTGAAAAAAACCAACTCATGCCTCCCTTAACCCAAAAGCCAAGCATACTTTGTAGTATTGAAACTGAGTGAGCCATCTAAGGATCTTTGAGGACAGGGTCCTAAGTCCCTGCTGTAAAATATATGTCAGTTATTGATCCTAAAGAATATGAGACATTTGACAAAGATATGATGCTAGTTTTACGAAGCAAATAGTTGTCCACAAAAGCCCAGAATAACTGTAACATACATTTCTTAAGAACTTAACTAAGTACTGTTTCATTTAGCATAACCCTGTAATTTAAAGTGAATGCTCAAATGACTTCACATAGGCTATTGCCAGCTGAACAACTAGTGAAATATATGTGCTCTTCACAGATTTGGGACACACTCCAAGCCTTATCACTGCTTCACTTGCTGCTAGATTCTAGCACACAAAATATCTGATGAGAGCTGTCGCTCTAATGAAGATGCATTAGTTATACTGTAGATTACAGCCAACATAGAGAATTGCAAGTGATGCCTCTCTGTCATTTTCCAGAGGAAAACAGGAACAGATATGGGCATTATTTGAAAAACAGAGCTCTTTAGATCCCCACTGGTAACATCAAAACATTTGTACAAATATAATCCCATATCCTTTTGCACAGCTGCCAGAGATTGGATGGTTGGAAACTGCCCAGCAATAACGTTGTTTTTTTTTTTTTTTTTTTTTAAGAACTACTAGTAGATCAAATCAAACCTCAATGCAGGAGGGTGAAGAAAGAAAGCGAGGTGGAGAAAGCGTAGCAAAAAAATGTCTTTTTTTAAACTAGAAGCATATATAAGGAACTGAAATCTGGATCTGTGGCAGAGACTAGTTTTCATAACAGATTTATTAGACAGTTATTACAGAGATTTTGGCATGCACTTAAATGCCATTTACGTGTACATCAAGACCTTTTCACATTCAGAGCTGAGAAGGAAACAGGAGCATAAGTCAGATCTGAGTTATAAGTTGAAAGCATGATGGTAGGAAAGCTAAAAGAAATCTAAGCAATCTGAAACAGTGCAAGCAGAATAAAGCACTGATCTCAAGGAAAATGTTCATGACCTCCCAGTTTGACAGCAGAAAGGAAAGTGTAAATAGGTTTGGTGAATGGTGGGGAGTTGTTCTCAAAGCCTGTGGTAGTAAAAATTATAAATTAACTTCAGGAGAAAAATTTCATCCCTTCCAGTACTTTGGTCCCAGTATATCAAAGGTCACTGTGTGATAAAGCAGTACCCTACTCTGAATAAGTGCCTAACTACAGAATAGCACAAAAGCCTTGATTTCCATTTTTACTTTACCCCATTCACTGAAATATTAGATTGCATTATGTGACCCTTCAAGAGCTGGATTTGTGTTGTGCTTAGAAATTAAAACCTCAGGCTGAAGAAGAAATTAATGTTTTCTTGAAAAATTAATTTTAGTAGAGATGTTTTATTAAGATGAACTTCAGGAGTGTCGTCGTCTTGGTTCCTTGAGAAGTTCCTCGACTTCCTTTTTTGAAAACTGGTTGTATTGGGGTTATGTGGCAAGGTTTTAGTAGGAGGGAGGGCTGCAGAGGTGGTCTCTGTGAAAGGAGAGCTTCTCTTGGGCATAGCGAGTTCCACCTGGTTCCAAATTGGACCCACCGCTAGCCAGGGCTGAGCTCATCAATGAGGCTGGTGGTACCTCTGTGAAAACATATTTGAGAAAGGGTAAAAATCACTTTGTAGCAGCTGAGAGAGGAGTGAGAAAAAATGAGAGAAACAACCCCACAAACACTAAGGTCAGTGAGGGAGGAGGGGGAGGAAGTGCTTCAGGCACTGGAGCAGACATTCCCCTGGAGCTTGTTCATGGTCATCTGCCTGCAGCCCATGGAGCATCATGTCAGAGCAGACATTCACACTGCAGCCTGTGGAGGACCCCACGCTGCAGCGGGTGGATGTGCCCTAAAAGAAGCTGCAGACCATGGCGAGCCCACTCTGGAGCAGGCTTCTGGCAGAACCTGCAGGCTATGGAGAGAAACCCATGCAGGATCATGTTTTCTGGCAGGAACTGTGGCCCATGGGGGACCCATGCTGGAGCAGTCATCTTGAAGGACTGTGCCCCCTGGAAAGGACCTATGATGGAGCCATTCTTGAAAAATGACAGCCTGTGGGAAGGACCCATGTTGGAGTGGGATGGACTGTACCCTGTGGGAGGGGCCCCAGGCTGGAACAGGGGAAAAGCGTGAGGAAGAAGGAGCAGCAGAGATGTGGTGTTAGGAACTGACTGCAGTCCCTTTTCTCCATCCCTCTGCACTGCTCAAGGTGGAGACGAGGTAGAAGAGTTGGGAATGAAAGAGTAAACTTGAGTTTGGGAAGAAGTTGGGGGTGGGAGGAAAGTGGTTTTAGTTTTGTCTTTATTTCTGACTATCCTATTGTATTTTTAATTGCCAAAAAATTAAATTAATATTCCCCAAGTTGAATCTGTTTTGCCAGTGACAGTAACTAGTAAGTGATCTCCTTGTCTTTATCTTGACACATAAGTTTTTTCCATTTTATTTCCTCTCTGTTGAGGAGAGGTGTCACATAAAGGGTATGAGTCCGATGTGTTTCTGAGGGAGGCCCCCCCGTTGAGTCAGGAGGTTCAGAAAGGACCCCTTGCTTTCTAAACTCCTCAGAGAGGAGACTAGGTGCAGCTAGGTCCAGTCTTAGTCCCAGACTCGGTCAACGGTTTATGTCTAAAGGATTACGTGTAGCCACATATCAGAGTAAACGTTTGCCTGTCAGAGCCCCCTAAAGGACTTTTGCTGAGACAGTTTTGCAAAGTTGAATCAGATAGAAAACTTATTAAAGTGACAGATATAAAGAGTTCAGAATTGCTGTTGATAAATGCACTTACTACAATAGTGCTAATATATGATTATAATGCCAGCAAAATGCTATTCTGGGTATTCTTCACCAAACAGTGAAGTCGCAATGCTTACCAAGAAGGTGTCCCTATCATGGGTGGAGGAGAAGCACAGCCCATCAACTGCCTCTTTGGGGTCTTCGATCTCTTCTCTCCCACCAGGGTAACTTCCTCCATATCCTTTATACCCCAGCTGTAGATTTTTCCCTCCCTGGGTTGATGTTTAACATGGTTTGGGTGCAGAGTTGAGTACTATTTTTATATATGTTTAGTATACATACTGTTCAAAAGAGGTTATGCAGGATTAATGGAAAATTGATTTATTAAATTTTAACTGTAGGAGGCACTGCTAGGTGCTTTTAAAGAAGTGTCCTATATGCTCAGTATTTAATTAGTCATCATATTGTTGGAGCTCTGATGGCATAAGGACTTAGGTAATAAAAGTTTTTATGTTGCATTAATACCTTCAGCTATTCAAGTCTTTGTTGGTGAAAAATAGTTAAATGCAAGTTAGAAGCAATTATTCAGCCAGCTATCATTTAAACTTTAATATTGGTTATATTTATGGATATTTAGGCATGTACCATGTTGTGGCAGGTTGACCCTAGCTGGAGGCCAGGTGCCCACCAGAGCTGCTCTCTCACTGCCCTCCTTAACTAGACAGGGGAGAAAAGGTGTAACGAAAGGCTGATGGGTCGGGATAAGGACAGGGAGAGATCCCTTGCCAGTTATCGTCACGGGCAAACCAGACTGAACTGAGAGAGGAAATTAATCTAATTTATTACCAAGCAAAACAGAGTAGAGGAATGGGAAATAAAATCAAATCTTAAAACACCTCCCCCCACCCCTCCCATCTCCCCGGGCTCAACTTCACTCCCGGCTTCAACCTCCGCCCCCCTCAGTGGCACAGGGGGACGGGGAATGGGGGTTACGGTCAGTTCATCACATCAGGGGGAGGACTCCTCACACTCTTCCTCTGCTCCAATGTGGGGTCCATCTCATGGGAGACAGTCCTCCATGAACTTCTTCAATGCGAGTCCTTCCCATGGGCTGCAGACCTTCAAGGACAGACTGCTCCAGCGTGGGCTCCTCTCTCCACAGGGCCACAGGTCCTGCCAGGAGCAGCCTGCTCCAGTGTGGGCTTCCCACAGGGTCACAGCCTCCTTCAGGTGTCTCCACCTGCTCTGGCATGGGGTCCTCCATGGGCTGCAGGTGGATCTCTGCTCCACCATCATCCTCCATGGGCTGCTGGGGGGCAGCCTGCCTCAGCATGGTCGTCTCCAGGGGCTGCAGGGGAATCTCTGCTCTGGTGCCTGGAGCACTCTTGCTGCACTGGCCTCGGTGTCTGCAGAGTTTCTCACATCTTCTCACTCCTCTCTCTGGCTGCAAAAGCTCCCCTCATAGGTGGGTTTTTTTTTCCCTTCTTCAATATGTTATCCCCGAGGCACTACCACTGTCGCTGGTGGGCTCGGCCTTGGCCAGCGGTGGGTCCCTCTTGGAGCAGGCTGGTGTTGGCTCTATCAGACACAGGGGAAGCTTCTATCAGCTTCTTGCAGCAGCCACCCCTGTAGCCCTCTGCTACCAAAACTTTGCCACACAAACCTGATACACACGTATTTATTATTTTTCTATTTATCTAACACATCTACGTAAAAAAGATCTGCATCATTTAAATCATCTCAGAAAGGTAGCTGATGCCCAGAGAACAGAAGGGAGGTTATAAAAGAAGAGAAGGCAATATTGCAGAAAGGACAGAGGAAGGTAATGTATGTTCTTATATATTATTACTTTGCCCAAATGTTAAGGTACACTGTAACTGTTAACAGACACACAGCAAAAACTTATGAGATAATATGGCTATCCTCATGATTTCACAGTCTGCGAAAAGGAGGTTGATGTTCATATGTTAATTTATTAGGTTAATAAACCTATTCCTTAAGAAGTTTCCCTTCCTGCAGAATTGAGATTAGGTCTAGCTTTCCTGGCTCTTCATTGTACCCAGTATTTGCAGAAGACCAGTCATATTTAGAGTCAAATTCACAAAATTTTCAAATGGTCAGTTGCCTCACTACAGAACAGAAATTTCAATTCATAGCTTCTATTTTGTGCAAACCTATTTTCTGTTCTTAATTAAAGGACATGTAAACTACTGTGAGCATGAATGACCTATTACATTATATTGGTATCTGACATTAATACAGCATACATGAACATTTAATTAGGATGACTGAGATAATAACAGTCTTATGCTTAGATGGGATAAATAACACTTCCTGCAATCCTTATTCTTATCTTCCAAGGCATGTCAGTCTGTCTTTGATCAGCTGCATAGGAACTACATTGACCTAGATAGTATGCAACCATAGAGCATGCAGCAATCTTTCTGGTAAAACAAGACATACTGTGATCTTATAAAAACATGCCAGAACAATTTAATTCATGTGACACATCCAACTGCTTAGTTATGATAGATGTGCCAATGCCCCATATATAGGAAGAAATCATAAGAGTTCAAAAGGTGAAAAAAGGTGAAAAGACCTCACGAGTGAGGAACAGTTTATCATATCGATAAATAGACAGATCTGCAGATATAGCTTGAATGTGGCAACAACATATGAACCCAGAATCCTAGAAAAGGTTCTCCATGTAAGGTACCACCTATCCTTTGTGACTGTCCCTTACGTTATTCACAAAAACCATATTGTGTTTTGTTTTTTAAAAATAATTTACTGTGCTCAACAGAAACACCTGCTGTGCCTTTCTATTGCAAGTTCCTTGGGTCAAGAACACATACTACCTGTTTTAAAGATTTTATATACTGTGGTATTTTTTAGCAGTGATATCAAACAGGTCTCTCTGCTCTAAAGCAGTCTGACATCATAGTCGTTGAGATAATGACAAAAATGGAAGACTACCTTTCTTAGTCTGGCTCATCCTTGTAATTCTTTATTATTACTGTCCAGGCTTAACCTTGATTAGCTTGTCAGATCTGATAGAATCAGAGCACAAATGAGTGTTATTGCCTTTCAAGGCACCTTGCACCACATTTCTATACTACTTAACAAGTTTTTGAACTCCTTGCAGACTGGACATTTTTAAAATGCGGGAAGCGGTCAGAGATCAAGGAAGCTAGAACTGGTAGCTGAGTCTCAGCACAGACTAGATATGATGCTTGGTACTTAAGATCAACACAGTGAAATCCAGCTGTGGCTGGATCTTAAAAGTGGAATTCAGATATTATTTTAAACTGCAATATGAGAAAAAGGCAATCCATTTTTTTTTCTTTATAGCTGCATAGAACGTGTTATCAGAAAAATAAAAAGGGTTTGTATTAATTTTTTTGAGCCACAACAAATGAATAATGTAGCTATTGTTGCAGTTGTCTGGCAATAACAAAAAACGTCCTCTTTGCTAAGGTGACATATGATGATGTCTTTCCAATGGACTATCACACACAATGTTAGGAAAGAGAGTGTAATAGCTGAAATGTTTCTAAAATTTTGAAAGAACTTCCTTATTAAAATTGAAACAATTTGATACGTGATCACTGCTCCTATCAAAACAGCATAAACAGGGTATTAATTGTAAAATTTCTATCAGTATGAGTTGATTAGCTTTAGTATCTCCTGCCTATTCAAATGCATAGTTCAGAGGGAGCATTGCTGTATCTAATTTGATTTCCCCCAGAGCAGTACATGACGTGTTATTTGATGCCCTTCAAAGGACACTATTAGCCAAGCTATAAAGTGTCTGATTTTATTAGCTTTGCTGGGTTTTATCAGTTTGTAAATGTGTTATTTTCTCCATTTATTGTGCCTATGGGATCCAGAGATAGAGTAAGCTTCAACTTAATATGTTGTTGGAAGGTAGCAGTGGCCTTACTTTAGCACTCTGCACTGTGATGCGATGACATTGAAGGTAGAGTCATGAAAACGCTAATGTCAGGGCCATTTATCAAGGCAGTTCCTCACTGCTATAAAACTCTGCTGTGACATTGAATTCAACAGTAGGTTTTTGTCTTAAATAGAGCAGAGTGTTCCTGTGCTGTATAACTACCAATCCCCAGTAACAGAATAGGATGTAGTTAATAATAAGAAAGTAGGTCACACAGATGTTCGACAAAGGAGAGAAAGCACGTTCTTAGCATGGAATTCTGGGAGGTAGGAGCTTTTGGAAAGGTTTAGCTGTCATCACCTTTATTTAAGTTTTGGGGGGGTAATATGGTGCAGTGGAATTCAGTTTTCTTTGGAACTCTTATAAATAGCATAAGCACTTGCTGGGATGATCAGCAGGAAACATGTTTTTTGCAATGGATTACTAATGACAATAAACAATGTGGTGGTATAAATGGCCCACCTAGTACCTTTTAATGGCATGCCTAGTATTTTCTCAAAGCCCTTTTAAAGTAGTTACCAGATGCAAATATATGTTTGTACCACATATTTCCTGCTGTACAGTCCTATTTTCACATCGGGATGTCTTCTGACTGTATTCTGATTGTTGTATGAGTCATATTTTTAAAGCTTTTTGCATTTATTCAAGATTTTATCTGAAAATTAAGATAGATACCGCATGAACAATATCTCTACAAAAATGAAAAGCCCAGAACTATGAAGTACATTCACAAGTTTTGATTAGAAATTGTTTTCTTCATAACAATATAAAAATGTTCACAAATGAAACTAGAACAAATATACAAGGAAAAGAAGACGGCTTTAAGTTATTACATAAAGCAAATACAGTAGGTGGAGGTTCTTTTAATGTGCTTGCATATATATAATACATTATATATTTTAATGCTTTGTTAAGCTCAGTAAGTGTAGCTCTCAATGTCAGTAATTTCCTTTATTTAAGTATGTCTTTTCAGATGCTTACATTTACTCATGTGTCTAAATACAGGAATAAAATTCAGAAATAGGAGTATTGATGCAATATTAAGACATATGTGAAAGATGAACTATGAGAGTGAATAATTTAATACGATGAAGTTAATGGTCTTAGAATGGACATTTTAAACACAAAAGTCTCAAAAAGAGAAATGGTTGCATAACACTTGAATAGATTTAGAAAAATTCCTAGAACCAAAAGGAAACCATGAATATAAAAATTATTTAAGGTCTGAAAGAACATATACTGAGTTTTTGTTACATTCATCAGTGTGTGAAGCAAAAAATGTAAATTGATGACTCCAGTTAGGAATTATAAGTGTTATTAATTTCTCATTCTAGAGACAGTTTTTTGTTTTTTGTTTTTTTTTTTTTTTTTTAAAGCAATGTCAAAGTCCTAAAACCAGGAGAATATCTATTTACTCTCCCTAAAAAAAGTTCTCCAAGCTTGTTGCTATACTAGCATAATCTTGGAGATCGCAAGACTACTTCACCAACCCAAAAGAGATGGATAGTATTAAGAGGCAAGGACATTCACTGTCAGAAATAAAGAAGTGAGGTAGAGGCTTAGATTCTCTAATCATTCTCAGATATCATAGTTCAGGTGTGAACGCACTTAGGAGCTCTCTCAGTCTCTACTGGATCATTTCAGAAATGACGTATCTGTAACTGCCTGGTGGCATCCTCTGTTCAACCTGGTTTTACACCAAAATGGCACAGAATAACCTCCAATTTTTAAGCCTTGATAGAGGCCTTCAAGCCTCACAGATTTGGCACCTGCTCTGAAATCTGTTTTGGCATCTATGACCAAGTCAAAAAAAGAAAAGGACAAAACATGTTTTTGAAAATAGGTTTTCATTTAACTAGCTATAGAGATATTACAAACTGACTGTATGAGGTTAAAGATGACAGGGATGTGTCTACATATGTATGGGGCCGAACAATATAGGCTACTTCTCATAAGTGTAGTATTCAGACAATCTAACCTTTCCAGCAAGGCAGTTCAGCTCAGGTCACAAGCTCACTGTTACTCATTACTAAATTCCTTTGCTTAAAAGTTTCAGCTTGGTCTTTTACCCTCTGTCTTTTGTGTACCTTGCAAAGGAGTAGCATGTAGAGTGTATGAGAAAACGAGGTTAAATTTGAATCACTTTTTAATTTTCTCATAGAGATTCATAGGCATTGAACAGGGAGAACTGATCAAAAAAGAGTCACAGTGACCATCAAACTACTAGAGATGGTGAAAATTAAACGTTGTGCTAGAGTTCTGGAAAGACAGACTGGTCGCTAAGAGTGGAGCAGGATCTAGTTCTGAGACAACCTGTTCCAGCAGCAACACTTATCACCTCCATTCCTACTCCAAGCTTTCCCATGTTTCTCTCCTCCTTTGCTCCATCTAATGGGAATAACAGGAAATTAAATCTTCAGAACTCTCTGCCATGCGCAACTCTATTTTGGCTTTATTCTTACCGTGTTCAAGATAGGGACTGTACCCCCATTCTTAGGAAAGCAAAATGTGCTTTTTCTCTCATCTCTGGCAAACCTTGAGCTGTCTTTCTGAGTATCCCAGTTTTGTTATAGTCAGACAAGCCCAAAGTTGCACAACATTCTTCGTACCATCAACTTCCTGGTTCTTTTTATAAATGTCTGTTCTTTTAATAGAGAGTCTACAGCTACGCAGAAATTTGGTGTCACCCTTGCTGATGAGGACAAACAAGAAATCTGATTATTTTCACTCCTCAGTAGAAAGACATTTCCTAAGAAATTGCATTAAAACACTTCTTTAAGTACCATCAAATTATATACGATTTTTTTTTCTGTTTTAGAGAAGTCTCACCTACTATACTATAATAATATGCCACTGTTTAGAAAAGAGGAGACATAGACGAGATTGTAAGAAAAAAGGAAATCAGATTTGTGTTAGTTGAAGAAAATGAAAATATTTCAGGAAGATTTCTTGAACAACATTATGCAAAATTTTATAATACTTTTTAAAGTAATGAGACTTTATGTATTTTTTACTGATTAACATAATGCTTAAAAAATATCTTACCAGTATGTTCAAAGCACTAGGAATTGTTAGTGCATTATTTTCTGTATACAGGCTGATGAATATGCCTAGTCACTGGAAAATACATTCTTACAACTGTTCCCTTTGGATTTTCTCTTTACCTAATCTTGGAATCAAAGTAAATCCTCTTGTCAGTGACAATTATCCACTAGTTAAAAATGAAATGTAAAGAAAAACATTCATTTTTGCTGGACGGGAGAAATTTCAAGGACCCAGGACTGTACTGTCCAAGTAAATCGGTGGCATGAGTATCTTCTTTACAGAATCCAGCTTGTCCATAAAAAAATCTATAATCTTTTCTGACGTTTTGGATTTCCCCTCAGTTTAATGTATCGTATAATTCAGCCAAATTTTATGATTGAGAAGGGAGGAGTCTGTATCTTCAGATTATGCTTACACGTCAAACACAAAAGATTTGGAGGAAAAAAATCATATCTTTCAACAGCAGGAGGATACCAAAGACTGTAAAACTCAAAATGAGTGTTTTGGGAAATGCAAAAATGCTAGAAGCATCTTGTGAAAGGTGTTATGAAGAAACTGTGTAGTTTA